>NW_027507791.1:25471295-25930106 GCF_037356315.1 Lithobates pipiens
TAGCAACTCACAAGATTGCTGGCCAAATCATCAGGTATTGTTTTGCAATTATCGAACAGATACAACAAAACACTTTAAATGGTATATTTAATAGACCAAATAAGAAATAAATAAGTTAATTGTCAGGGTTTGCATACATTGTAATTTCAGTTTCAGACCTGTAGAAACGGTTCAGAAAATCGTACGAAAAATAGCGATCTCGGAGCGATCGTATGATAATCTGATCGTTAGTACAGACCTTTTGAGAAACAATTTGGACTGTTCATCTGATATTATTTGATTGGACATGCACGAAAATCTTTTTCAGACGATGCCAGATTGTACAATTTTTGTTTTACTCAGTACAGTTGTCGTTCAAAAATGCAATACAAATACATTCCAACACATTACATCAGTTCCCAATTTTTATTCTCTTGTACAAGAATGTTCGTGACTTTAGTAAACTCTTCAGGTTAAGGCTGGGTTCACACTTCTGCGGGGGGAGATCCGGATGTGATTCGCACCGCAAATCACATCCGATCTCCGTAGCGATGCGAGTTCAGCCATACAGATAGTATGGCTGAATTCGCAGCGCTCCCGCAGCAAACTCGCACGGGACCCTTTTTTTGGTCCGCAACAGAATCGGATCGCATGGGGGTTCACACCATGCGATCCGATTCCTGTGCGAGTCGGCAGATCGCACTGCGATATGCGGACGGATCTGGGGGTGTCATTAACATAACATTGACACTCCCAGCCGTCCGCATAGAGCAGTGTGAACTGCCGGCGGGAGTCATGCGATGCGGGAAAACGCCGCGGATTCGCGGCGTTCCCGCATCGCAGCGGTGTGAACCCGGCCTCAATTTGAGATTAGCGTGCCAAAAACAAAACAAAAAAAATGGACGATCATTCGTCCGATAATCTCATTGTGTTTACCAAGCATTAGAGTCCCTGTGAGCCTAGTCAAAGCAAATATACAATGCAGACTCCTGATCACACACTTCATACAATCTGACATGAGGACATGTCATGTGCAGGAAAGCCACAGATTTCAACCAATACTCCTTGTGGCAGGGCGAGCACAAGCCACTGTTTTAATATGGTGGTCTGGGCCAGGTTTTCTGGGAAGCAAGCACACTAATGATGCAGGTGTGTGCTGCATTCATCTTAGAGCCAGGGTCACATCTCAGGGCCCCATCTTAGACCCCTTTCACACTGCCGCGCCCATAGTGTCGGCGGTAAAAATAGCGACGTTTTACCGTCAGATTTGCAGCACATTTCAGCCGCTAGCGGGTGCTTTTACCCCTGCTAGTGGCCAAGAAAGGGTTAAAACCGCCCGCAATACTCCACAATAGCGGCATTTTGCCGGCGGTATTGCAGCGCTGCCCCATTGATTTCAATGGGGAGCAGCGGTGGAGGAGCGGTAAACATACTGCTCCTTCACCGATCCAAAGAAGCTGCTGGCAGGATTTTCCCGACGTCCTGCCAGCGCACCGCTCTGGAGACAATGGTGCAGCAGTTTGAGGGCAGATTTGCAGGCACTATTTCTAACGCTATAGCGCCCGCAAAACTCCCTCGGTGTGAAAGGGGTCTTAGAGCCAGGGTTACAGCTCAGGGCCCCATCTTAGAGCCAGGGTTACAGCTCAGGGCCCCCACCCTCCCAAAGGGGGTCAGTGATTGCAAGAGAGCCGTGAGATGTGCACATTGTACAAGACAGGACAGATTGAGGAACACTGCACAAAAGACACAGAGCTGAGGTACAGTTTGTGTGCATGAGCACCGGATGTGGTTGATGGTCAGGAAGACCAAAACTACTAAGCTGAGCAGTAAAGCTGGCAAGAACCCCCTCCACGGGAAGACTTCCATGTGTACTTTTTTGTTATTTTTAAATAAAATTTGGCAGGAAAAGCCCTAAAACAGATTTGTGGCGTGGAGTAAACTCACTGTTCTGCACTACGAATGAGCTACAAAATCCCCAAATTGTCACACCATATACAGTACTGTGGGTCAGGGGCTGACTGACAACTCATGGGGCCCCCAGGCGATAGGAGATTATGGGGCCACACAGTATACACAAACACAGTATACAATCACACAGTATACACAGACATGTTTCTATTGGCTGAGAATGTACTGGAGAGGTGGGGCAGCTATAATCTTGGGATTTTTAGACCAAAAGGATGTCGGTAAGGGACATTTCAGAGACAGATGTAGATAAAACACAGATTTTTACATACTGTCCCTGGTTTTACTGAGGCTGGCAACCCTGATGAGGCCCCCTTAGTGACCGGGGGCCCTCGGGCAGTGCCTATGTGGCCAAATGGTCAGTCCGCCCCTGCTGTGGGTTATACTTATAGAGGTTTCAGGGGGACTTTTTCTTTCTTTTCTTTTTATAAGAAGTTCTTCATAACAGTTCAGAGATTTAGCATTTAATGCAATACACATGTACACATATCTGATGATTCTGCTTTAAAAGGTCATGATAATGAGTGACAACACTCTGTTCCCATCTCTCAACTGTGCCCCTACGTTGTCACACTGATGGCTTCTGATGCAGATTTTAAAGGTAGATTCACACCAGATGCATGGACTGCATTGTGGGTAGCTATTCCAGATCATTCCTACCCCATGGACAAGGCTTAATGCCTTGTCTCCTGTGTGCCCAGTGCACATCACTGCGTTGCGGTGGTGTGGGGGCTGGTTGCACTGAAAAAAAGTACTGCATACAGAACTTTTTATCAGAGCAGCACAGTGTAAAGCAATCCACTGCCTTGCACCACACAACTGGAAATTGAACTTCATGAGATGTCTGTGTGACATCCCAATAACGTTTGTTTAAAAAAAAAAAAAAAAGAAACAGTGCGATCCGCCAAGCTCTGCGAATCATTGCCGTGCTGATCAGTCAATTCATACTGCACACTCAATGCTGTGCTGCAGGATTCCATTGACAGCAGCAGGAGCAAATGACTACTGCTGTTGCCCTTCTGATAAGAAGAAGAGGAGGGAACCATTGCAGACAAACACAGCGCTGTATTGAAATGGGGCTCAGGTAAGTATACAGGGGTGGGGGGTGAGGGGAGATAAAAATATAAGGACATGCTTACCTTAAAGGGGTTGTAAAGGTTCATTTTTTATTTTCTAAATAGGTTCCTTTAACCCCCCTAGCGGTAATCCCGAGTCTGGCTCGGGTTAGGAATTTACTGATAGGAGCGGTAACCCCGAGCCAGACTCGGAAATCGAAGGAAAAGGTAAGATAACCAACAATGAACTAGCTTAAAGATAAACATATTTAGAAAATAAAAAAACAAACCTTTACAACCCCTTTAATGCAGAGAATGCATAGAGATATGTCCAGCCTTTAGAACCATCACAAATACTACAAATCCAGGCACACCGTGGCTTTTAGGGCAGGTAGAGGGACGTTTTAGAAATAGAGTCTTAAAATAAACAGATTTTAAATTTATTTTAGAGTGGCAACTAAAATTAGTTGTGGGCTATTTTCCTTTAAATATGATGACAAATATTCTGCTATAAAGGGCTGCTGAAAAAATAAAAAAACAAAAGCAAACATTCTCTGTATCTGAGTTTCTATGTAGATGGACAGACAATGCTCTTCATGCCAAATTAAAAATATCTACACCTGCCTCTACCCAGGAACGTACAGCAATTAAACAATGCACATTATCTCTGCAGGTATTCCTGCACAACTTCTCGTCAAAATGGAGACTTATCTCATATTGTGTGATCACTCTGAAATCTTGTCCTTTTCAATTTAGATGCACACATCACAGTAATTAGTGGTACCAGTTTTAAGCTCCTCTACAACAAACACAAAATAGCTGCACTCCTTTAAATCAACATATTTGTGTTCCTGTGTGACTTTCATGTAATGGTTCCATATACTTGAAACTTTACAAAGAAGCTAACTGGGTCAGACTGGCACATTCAAAGTTGATCTCCAGCCAGAAAATTCCCTCTATATTTTACCCCTCTAGCTAAGCACTCCAGTAGATAAAAAAAATTAAAAAAATCACTAATGTTAGGTTGCTCGACTTCTGTAAGTAACCCCTGGTAGCCTAGGCTAGGATTGAAGAGCGGAGGTCCCTTTCACCGGTGGACAAAACATTACACATACACACTGTTGTACGTGAATAATGAATGTGCCTATTGAAGCACACACAACAATTTTATTTAGTTTGAACAGAAGGACAGCCCTGTGGTTTAACCAATCAGGGACTGCCACATAAAATATGCAAGATAGTATATTTTACTACGTCATCTTGGTTTTTTTGTACAAGCAATTTCTGCCTAGTAACAAAAAGCTAAATATATACATTTTTATACAGTTTAAAATGTTTCTTAAGTCTGGTGCAAGACAGGCCTGTGGTTTTAACGCCATGGAGTTACTTCTGCTCTCAAAAAGGGAAGTAGCTTAACCGCATCCATCTGTTCTAAACAGATATCTAACCTTGTGATAAAATACCTTGTACAAGCAAAAAACACATATGACCTTAAGCAATAGGTTTCTATGTCATGCTAACAGTAATTTTCCAATACCCAAAATGGATGTCTTCTAACAAGATGGTTCCCTCATTTACCTTATAATCCTTCCTTTGATCATTCTGTGATTTACATAATGATCATTCCTTTTCTAATTTAATAGCACAGGCTTCATACTCCGAACCCTTGTGCTCTTGGTTTCTATACCATACCGTTGGATCCTTAACAATGGAAGTGAGTTTCAGATCCTTCGGAGCGACCGTGTTTCCCTTTTTACATAAACATTTGATTATCTTATAACAGGCATATAAAAATAGAATGAAGAGAATCACAGTGACAATTGTCATGGCAGCATTTCGGAGCCAAGATATTAATCCCCCAAAACTAAAACTGCTCGAGAAGGGATCCCAGTTTTTTCCTATGTTCCTTGCCTCTTTCTGTAGTTTATTTACCTCTTCCCTGTGTTGGGCAATAACGTCATAGTAGTCTGGGACTTCGATGCTGGTATTATGAATCCAGGTACAGCACTCATAATCCTCAGTAGTCTCACAGAGGCCAGTAAGGGCTGCACTCATACTTTCTATAGCCAACTCATGTAGTTCTAGTTGCTTCCTAATTGCCCTAGTTTCTAGATTTAGTTTGGTTATGTCATCAGAATTTTCCTCCAGAATCTCATCAATTATGCCAGTGTAATTATTTAATCTTTTCATTAGGTCAATTCCCCACCCTGTCCAGGAAGGGAACCATGCCCAGGCCATATCTTTTTCTAAAAACAATTCTCGTTTATTACGGTGTCTAAGGGGATATCTAGGATGCATGCTGGCTTCAAGGAGGTGACTTCCCTTGTTATCCCCTAATACCCCCATAATAGGAACCAGGGCTGCAAGGTAACACCACCCCTGGGGTTTGGTTGGGATCCAGGGGTGACAGAGTTTGCCGCAGCATATATATATGGTATTTCCTAGAGCTAGGGGTCGTTTATGGAACACGTTCCTAAGAGTATCAGAAAGGCCAGAGAGCACCAGTATTGACATTAATTGGTGTATTGTAGTCTTGGTACTGGAGCTAAGAAAGTCTAAAAAGGTGGCATTTAGGGTGGGATCTGAAGTATGGAAGAAAGAAGGACTGTTAAATGATGTCATTGAAATGTTAAGTTTTGCTTGTTTGCAAACCTCGGCTCCATCTGTGGTGTTTCCCAGTCGGAAACACCAGTCTGGGAAGTGGCTTCTACCTATAATTTGGAAAGTGAGGGTTTTATTTGGAAGGGTCCTAGTAACATTCGTTAGGACGATAGGGGGTGTTCCATTAAGGAGGGGGGTAAAATTCAAGGGGACTGCCATGAGAGGGATTCTAGCTGTACTGGGATGTAGCTTGCTGCAAATCCAGCATTTCTCAAAACCAGATTTTTGAGCATAGCTATATTTGAATTTTAGTAGTAACATCTTGTTAGTCAGTCCCTTAGGTGACTCATTAACGGGTACAATACTTCTACTATGTCTTTGGCCGGGGGTATTATTCATCTTAGGTGGTCCACATATCCCTTTTAATAAACCTAAATCTTCTGGATGATATATACAGTTGGCTATAAACCATGTGGGCAGGAATACAAATAGTACCAGACTACCCCAAAGGCATACAGCCTTCCCTGACACTGAAGGTAAAAACATTTCTACAAGTTCTTATGCTTGTCCTTCTTCTTCGCTATCATGTAGGGTTTCAAGGGTTAATTGTCCAATGCCTTCCTGAATCTCTTGCAGTTCCGGTCGCTGTTCGGGTGGGTCGGGTTCTCCTTCAATAGGTGGGGGGTCGGGGGTTGTGGGAAGCAGTGGGCACTTTTTCAGCCTGCTGGCGTGGATCCAGGTGTTTCCTTGGTCAGTCAGGACCGCAGTTCTGGACACCTTTTCAACCTTCCAAGGTCCAGAGTAGATTGGTCCGATCCTCTTTTTGTGGGCCAGTTGCTTGACTAGCACTTGATCTCCTGGGATGAAGGGGTGTGTTGGCTCTGTGGAAAGAGGAGAAAAGGTGACAGAAACGTGTTCGTTCATTTCATGAAGCATACTTACCAGGTTTTTCACGTACATTTCCTGTTGGGAATAAATGTCAATATCAGTGTCTTGGTCTAATGGGGGTAATTCTATGTTTGCGGGGACTCCCATCAAAATTTCAAAAGGTGAAAGTTTCGTTCTGGCATGGGGTGCCGTTCTAATCTGGAATAGCACAGAAGGGAGGTGATCAAGCCATCCCTTCATTGTGCCCCCTGTGGCCTTTTTCAATTTATCCTTTATATTTCTATTCATTCTTTCCACTACCCCTGCGCTTTGAGGGTGATAGGGGATGTGTAGTTTCCATTGCAGCCCTAACAATTTAGCCACAGCCTGGGTAACGGAGGAGCTGAATGCAGGTCCCCTATCTGACCAAATAGATGTTGGTATGCCAAACCTACAAATCCAGTTATTCAGCAAGCATTTTGCTGCTATATTGGCTGTCTCACCTGCACAGGGAGTGGCTTCAACCCAGCCTGAAAATTTATCTATGACAACGCACAGGTATCTTAAGTTCCCCTTTTGTTTTGGCATGTGTGTGAAGTCTACTTGTAAATCTGTAAGGGGACCCATTGGTGGGGGTAGATGACCATGTAGGCCATGCCGTTTGCCCTGCACATTGTTTTGAGCACAGGTAAGGCAACTTGTGGTCAGGAGTTTGACTTGTTTGTTCAAGGCGTTTGTGCAGAAAGATTTGGTGTACATAGTGGCTAAAGGGACGGCACCTATGTGTCCTGGACCATGAAGGTAGGAGAGAATTAGAATACTGCTTGCCTCAGGTATTCCCAATATCTTCCCCTCTTTTGACCACAGACCCTCTGGGTCTTTGGTCAAGCCAGCCTTCACCCAATACAAGACATCTTCCTCAGTGGCTAATGATTGCATTTGTGCCACTACAGATTTAAAGTTAGGACAGGTGAAATGATCCTTAAAGTACATGGACGTGGGGGTGGGCTCCTGGGTGGAGGACTGGGCTGCCTTTTTCGCTTCTCGGTCAGCTAAAGCATTTCCCTTGGAAAGTTTGCTATTATCTGAAGAATGTGCTTTTACTTTAATTATTGCCACCTCTTTTGGGAGCAAAATAGCCCGAAGAAGTGCCTGAATCTGGGTAGCATTGGAAATAGGTTTATTATCTGCTGTTTTAAAACCTCTTTTAGCCCATATTACTCCGAAGTCATGCACCACCCCAAATGCATATCTACTGTCAGTGTAAATGTTCACCTTCTTATCTGTAAATAAAATGCAGGCCCTGGTGAGGGCTTCCAGTTCAGCCACCTGAGCCGAAGAGGGGGGCAGTGGTTTGGCTTCTAATACCTTGTTTGGCAACTGGACTATTGCATATCCTGTTTGGAAGGTGGAATCAGAGGGACGGGAGCAACTACCGTCCACAAAAACATCGTCTGCATTGGTAATCGGTACGTCGGTGAGGTCTGGTCTTGGTGATGTGATAGACTCCACTCGTGTTATACAGTCATGAAACTGGTCTGGGTCTTGTGGTAGGCGTAACATGGAGTGCAAGAGACGGACGGCAGGGTTGTTGGCGGGAACATATTTGAGAGACAGATTGTCTGTGTTCATGAGGGAAATCTCATATCCGCTGAGTCTTTGTGAGGTCATGTGTTGGGTGTTCATGTTCTGTATGAGGTGGGTGACAGAATGTGTGGTGTAAAGTGTCATCGGGTGTCCCAAGACCATCTTGTTGGCATCTTGTACGGCCATAGCACAGGCGGCTAAATTCTGAAGGCATGATGGCATGCCTTGAACCTGAAGGGGGAGTTTTTTAGATAGGTAGGAGACAGGGCGGTAGCCTGTTCCATGCTGTTGTGTTAGCACGGCGGCAAAAGAGCTTCCTGAAACTACACAGTACAGCTGAAAAGCTTTACCATAGTCTACCAATCCCAGGGCGGGAGCATTTGACAGACTGTTTAATAGAGCTTGAAAAGCTTGTAGTCTGTCTTCAGTCCAATCTATTAATTTAGGGGCTGTCGAGCCAGTAGCCTCTCTTAGGATACTATCACAATGAGAACAGTCAGGGATCCATTGGCGGCAATATACAATTGCACCCAAAAATGAGAGTAGGGCGGCCTTGTCTTTTGGGGGACTGAGAGCTCGAAGGGCTGCGGCACGTTTGGGGGACACTAGCCTTGTTCCTTCCTTTAGAATGCACCCTAGGTATTCTACCTGTGGCTGGCACCATTGTATTTTCTTCCTTGAGGCTAGATGCCCGGCGTGAGCTAGGTGTTGTAACAGTGATGTTGAATCGACCGCACAATCTTCAGCAGTTCGACTGCACAGGAGCAGGTCATCCACATACTGTATTAGTACCGACCCACGCTCAGAAGTCCAAGACTTGACAGTCTCGTTGAGTACCATAGAGAAGGCGGCTGGACTGTCTACATACCCTTGCACTAAACGCGTCCAGGTTAACTGGCCCCCGGCCCAGGAGAAAGCAAACATAGGTTGGGCTTCCTCCGCAATGGGAATGCTAAAGAAAGCATTCGCTAAATCAATTACTGTGTAGCATAGAGAGTCTGCCGGTATGCATGAAAAAATAAGTGATGTCTGAGACTAGGGGTGGGAGGGGAATCACTTGTTTGTTTACTGCTCTGAGGTCTTGGACGAGTCTCCACTCGCCACTGGCCTTCTTTACAGGGTAAATGGGTGTGTTCCAGGGACTGATGATTGGTCTCAGGATACCTTTTGATATGTAATCATTAATTTGAGGGGAGATGCCTTTGACTTTCTCTGGGGGTAGGGGATACTGTTTTTGATATTGTATCCCTGCATCTGACCGCATTTGGGGTGCATATGGTGTGCAATTAATAAAGCCCACACTACCTTTGTTTTCTGCCCAAATTGTGTGATGGTCAAGGGAGGAAGGTATCATTAGAAAGAAACTCCTGTGTGCATGTCTTTTTGGGAACCCTCTGTGTGCATGTCGCTTAGGGCCATGTAAGTCACATAATGGTGAACTAGCGGTAAGGGAACCTTCTTTATTAAACTTAATGATAATACACAGTTGTGCCAAGAGGTCCCGTCCCATAAGGGGCACAGGGCATGAGGACAAGACGGCAAAAGTTTGGGTACATAATTTCTGTCCTTCTGGAGTGGCTACAGTCAGTGGTGGAGTGATGGGATGGGTGACAGGTGTCCCATTAATACCAACAGAGTTTCCCTCGGTGCATTATTTGTGGCTGTGTAGGATATTGGGGTAGTGGTTGACGAGGGTTCTGGTATGGCAGATAACGGGGATACTGTGGGCGGGTCTGGGGGTTAAATCCCCTGCCTCTGCCTCTTGCTCTAATCTGTCCAGTCCTATAAGGGCACTGGGATTTCCAATGTCCTTGCTGTCCACAATTGCCTATATTTTCCAAGGCATTTGTTCCATGCACAGAAACAATCCTTCATGTATTGTGGGTCAGCCCCTTTGCAGGGAGGATAAGAATGCTTATGTACCTGACAAATTTTACTGACTTCTTGCCAGTCTTCCTCTGAACAAGGACCTTGGGGTCCTGGGTCATGTATCCCCAATTGCTGACACCTTTCTCGGACTTGTGTCCAAAATGGTTCTACCTGGGGGCCAGGGATCATATTACTGACAAATTCATAGGGTGATGGGGTGGCCATAGCTTGGGTTGCTGCAGTATTCCCCATCTAGTAGTCTGGGCAGTGTGTGTCTAGTGGCAGGACACAGGTGATAACACCCGGTTTGTCCAACAATCCGGTCTCTGGTCTGGGAGTAGGATCCCTGATCTTTTTTGGGGCAGATGGACTTATATAAAACTTTGAAGATTTACCCTTAATATATGATGAAGGGTAAATTTTTCCTGGTGGCGGTATTTACCCCTCTTACACCAAGTCTGCAAGAGAACCCCCCTGGTCTGGTGGTCAGTCAAATCCACTTGTCATCTATTCTTAGGAAGAGTAGACCTAACGTGCAATGGGGGCAGGCGGATGCTATGTCACTACAAGAGGGCTCCTCATATTCTGCACTCATTTAAACAACAACAATTATTTTCCTTATACTCTATATTAAAACTTATACTCTATATACTTACACGTGTACCTAGAGAGAAACAGACATATTCTTAATATACTTTAAGACATGAAATAACCGTATTGCAATACATTTATCAATTTATAGTGCACTTTTTTTTTTAAAAAAAAAATTTTTTTTTTTTCAAATGGGCGTCCACTCCACCAATCCCTTTGTCACGGGCGTAATCTACTACTTCCCGTGTTAAAAATACTATCACCAATAGTTTTAAGTCAGACCAACCTAGTCGGACTCCCCTAAACCTATAAATTCCTTGCGAGCCCTTTTAACCTCCCGAGGGACCAGCCTAGTTCCTCGCGAAGGCACAGTTACTTCTTTTAATTTTAAACTAAGTTCGTAGCGGCCGCCCGGACAGAGTAAGTGTTTACACCATTCACCAATCAGGTAAAAAAGAGTAAAGTGACTTACCTGTCGCAAGACGAGACGAACCCCACTTTGCTGGTACCAAAACTGTTAGGTTGCTCGACTTCTGTAAGTAACCCCTGGTAGCCTAGGCTAGGATTGAAGAGCGGAGGTCCCTTTCACCGGTGGACAAAACATTACACATACACACTGTTGTACGTGAATAATGAATGTGCCTATTGAAGCACACACAACAATTTTATTTAGTTTGAACAGAAGGACAGCCCTGTGGTTTAACCAATCAGGGACTGCCACATAAAATATGCAAGATAGTATATTTTACTACGTCATCTTGGTTTTTTTGTACAAGCAATTTCTGCCTAGTAACAAAAAGCTAAATATATACATTTTTATACAGTTTAAAATGTTTCTTAAGTCTGGTGCAAGACAGGCCTGTGGTTTTAACGCCATGGAGTTACTTCTGCTCTCAAAAAGGGAAGTAGCTTAACCGCATCCATCTGTTCTAAACAGATATCTAACCTTGTGATAAAATACCTTGTACAAGCAAAAAACACATATGACCTTAAGCAATAGGTTTCTATGTCATGCTAACAGTAATTTTCCAATACCCAAAATGGATGTCTTCTAACAAGATGGTTCCCTCATTTACCTTATAACTAACTAGCCCAAATACCTGAATCTGCAGTAACACAATGCCCCAGATCCTGAGTTTACTTTTTTTCTGGACAGCAGGTTGGATGGATCCACATGCTACCTAGCTACATGAACACTTCTGTTTGAGTCCATCAGCCAAATCCTCATAGTGTCCTGAAGATCTAGGGGCAGCACAATGAGGGGTGGCAACAAGACCAATCCGACTGGACCTTGACTGCAGTGGTGGATCGACATCTCCTAGAAGAGGCACCAAGAAGGGTCATGTGACAGGTGAGCTTTGGAAGGTTTAAAAATTAAAAAAATTGAGAATGGGTATCAGTGAGGTGAGTGAGAGGGATGGAAATGACCACAACATTTATCTAGAGAGGGACTTTAAAGTAGTTTTAAAGGTAAAACGTTTTTTCCACTTAATGCACTCCCTGTATTAAGGTAAAACATGTGTTGCCACTTGCTGTGCTCCCCCAGCCCCCCCAATACTTGCCTAGTCCTACAGTTGTGCTCATAAGTTTACATACCCTGGCAGAACTTATGATTTCTTTGCCATTTTTCAGAGATTATGAATGATAACACAAAAACTTTTCTTTCACTCATGGTTAGTGTTTGGCTGAAGCCATTTATTATCAATCAACTATGTTTACTCTTTTTAAATCATAATCACAGCAGAAACTACACAAATTACCTTGATCAAAAGTTTACATACCCTGGTGATTTTGGCCTGATAACAGGCACACAAGATTACACAAAGGGGTTTAAATGGGTATTAAAGGTAACCATCCTCACCTGTGATCTGTTTGCTTGTAATTAGTGTGTCTGTGTGTATAAAAGGTCAATGAGTTTCTGGACTCCTGACGGCCCCTTGTATCTCTTATCCAGTGCTGCACTGACTTTTCTGGAATCTGAGTCATGGGGAAAGCAAAAGAATTGTCAAAGGATCTGTGGGAAAAGGTAGTTGATCTGTATAAAACAAGAAAGTGATATAAAAAGATATCCAAGGAATCGAGAATGCCAATCAGCAGTGTTCAAATTCTAATCAAGAAGTGGAAAATGAGAGGTTCTGTTGAAACCAAATAACGGTCAGGTAGACCAACTAAAATTTCAGCCAAACTGCCAGGAAAATTGTTCGGGATGCAAAGAAAAACCCACAAATAACTTCAGGTGAAATACAGGACTCTCTGAAAACATGTGGTGTGGCTGTTTCAAGATGCACATTAAGGAGGCACTTGAAGAAAGATGGGCTGCGTGGTCAAGTCGCCAGAAGAAAGCCATTACTACGCAAATGCCACAAAGTATCCCACTTACAATATGCCAAACAGAGACAAGCCTCAGACCTTCTGGCACAAAGTCATTTGGAGTGATGAGACCAAAATTGAGCTTCTTGGCCGCAACCATAAACGCTTCATTTGGAAAGGAGTCAACAAAGCCTATGATGAAAGGTCCACCATTCCTACTGTGAAACACGGAGGTGTATCGCTGATGTTTTGGGGATGTGTGAGCTACAAAGACACAGGAAATTTGGTCAAAATTGATGGCAAGATGAATGCAGTATGTTATCAAAAAATACTGGAAGAACATTTGCATTCAACAGCCAGGAAGCTGCGCATGGGATGTACTTGGACATTCCAACATGACAATGATCCAAAACATAAAGCAAAGTTGACCTGTCATTGGCTACAGCAGAATAAAGTGAAGGTTCTGGAGTGTCCATCTCAGTCTCCTGACCTCAATATCATTGAGCCACTCTGGGGAGATCTCAGATGTGCAGACATAAAGGGAACAAACTACTTGGTCAGTTTTTCTAAGCTTTTTGTCCAGGAATTACCATAGTGCATCATTCCATCTTGCTCCCTTTTGTCCATAATCTGGTGATGAGAGAACCCCTTTTCCTTATAGTGCAGGAAAGATTTTTCCAGACACACCCACTGCAGGCTCCTTGTTGTCTCCCACACAGAGAATGCCCGATGTAGCAACCAGCACAGGTTCCAAATGTCCTATATTTTTTGGGACATGCGTTTTCTGATGTAAATACATGCTATGGCCCCCCATTACATGTTTTTCACTTTTTGGCCCCTTGAAATATCAGAGAACATCTCCCCCCCAGGATCCTGCCAATCTAAATGATCATTTCTCAACCAATGAACCTTTAGCCTAAATTGGTTTATAACTTACAACAGTAGTAGTGTCACCCACCTCATTTTCTTGAAAGTTGCAGATACCTTTACATTTTGAATATAACTTAAGTTTAAAGGGTAAGTTCCCCTTTACAGAAAAATCTGTAAGGTGAACTTACACAGGGCCCCTAACCCCCAATCTCGCTGACCTGGAGCCCGGCGATCACCCGCGCTGACACATCGGGTCGCCGCTTCCCCAGTCTGGGGATTAGAAATCTCCAGAAGTGCAATCTCCTAGACGTACCTCGCCCATCCTTTCATCACAGGCAAAGAGGAGAGAAAGCTGTGGAGATTTCAAATCCCTGGACCGTTAAGGCCGGGTTCACACCGCTGCGATGCGGGAACGCCGCGAATCCGCGGCGTTTTCCCGCATCGCATTACTCCCGCCGGTAGTTCACACTGCCCTATGCGGACGGCTGGGAGTGTCAATGATATGTTAATGACACCCCCAGATCCGTCCACATATCGCAGTGCGATCTGCCGACTCGCACAGGAATCGGATCGCATGGTGTGAACCCCCATGCGATCCGATTCTGTTGCGGACCAAAAAAAGGGTCCCGTGCGAGTTTGCTGCGGGAGCGATGCGAATTCAGCCATACTATCTGTATGGCTGAACTCGCATCGCTACGGAGATCGGATGTGATTTGCGGTGCGAATCACATCCGGATCTCCCCCCGCAGCAGTGTGAACCCAGCCTTAATCAGTTAAATGATCTGTCAGAACAAGCGATTGCTGGACTTGTTATCTCCAAGGTGGACTTACACTGGACCCCCCTCCCATTGTCCAGTGTAAGTTCACCTTACAGATAACACACTGTAATAGTGCTGAGACTAACTGTAGTGCAACGCCAACAGTGAGCATGGTGTACATATGTTTCTTTGATCTCTCCCTCTTGTCCACAGCATATGAAGGAACAGGGGCAGGAAGATTTCTTCTAAGTTGAAACATAATAACGAGCACCCCCTTAACATTTGTTAATATGTTGAGACTTAATTTGCACAGGCAAATTAGACCTGGTCTAGGGCATCACCTGATGGAGGGGAATTCTCAGATGGCAGGACCAATGACATTGCTTTGCTCTTTCTGGATTAGTTGTTTAGCTTTGTTTCCATATCCTGTGCGTGAAAACATAGGAACTGGGGTGCAGAAAATAGTGGCAGGTGCTCTGGACTGATGAGTCAAAGTTTGAAATATTTGGCTGTAGCAGGAGGCAGTTTTTACGCCAAAGGGGAGGAGAGAGGTACAATATTGAGTGTCTGCAGGCAACAGTGAAGCATGGCGGAGGTTCCTTGAAAGTTTGGGGCTGTATTTTTGCAAATCGAGTTGGAGATTTGGGCAGGATCAATAGTGTCCTCAATGTTGAGAAATACAGGCAGGTACTTATCCATCATGCCATACCATCATGCCATACCATCAGAGAGGAGCGTGATTGGCCCCAAATGTATTCTTCAGCAGGACAACGATCCCAAACATACAGCTAATGTCATTAGGAACTATCTTCAGCGTAAAGAAGAACAAGGAGTCCTGGAAGTGATGGTTTGGCCCCCACAGAGCCTTGATCACAACATCATGGAGTTTGTCTGGGATTACATGAAGAAGAGACAGAAGTATCTGAGGCAGCCTACATCCACAGAAGATCCGTGGTTAGTTCTCTGAGATGTTTGTAACAACCTACCTGCCGAGTTCCTTCAAAACTATATGCAGAATTGAGGCTGTTTTGAAGGCAAAGGGTGGTCACACCAAATATTGATTTGATCTGCATCTCTCTTCAGTTTATCTACTTTTCATTTTTTTAATTGGCAGAAAACGATTAACTGTGTATATACTGTGTATATGTATGTATATATACCGTATGTCAGATGTCTGTGAAAGTGAGCCCTTGTAGATTACCACCTGGGGGTTTCCCACCCTGCTTCTTTACCAAGACCCCTGATGGTGGGGATGGACCTACAACTGAGGATGTGGAGACCACTAGCGTGAGAAAAGCACACCGGGAGGAGACAGAAGGAAATCTAGCAAACAAGCCAAGGTCAGGACGGGCGGCAGGTAAGATGGTAAACGAAGCCTGGGTCAGTACACGGGAAGTCAGACACAGAATACACACAATAGTAAGCAAACAGGACCTCAGAGAACTGAAGTTGCTCAGAAGCCACGGGCTGCAATAAGCACATGTATATAAGGTAACCTGGGAGGCGGGCCAGGAAGTGATGGAAGGAAAGAAAATATAAACCCACAGAATATCAGGCGAAACCCATAGGTGAGCACAGAAGCCAAACACATTTGAAAGAAATCAGGAGACTAGGAGAAGCACTTTACCAAGGCATTAAGAATTACACAGACAGGAAAACTGCAGACTAAATTGTGCCACTCTATATATACAAAATATGACACAATTCATATAAAAAACAATTCATCATTTCAAAATTCAATCAAACAGAAGGGATTATTCAATTATGACTGATAATAATATTGAAAAAAAAACAACAGATATGTAAAATTGGATGAAATAATAATTATGGTTAAAAAATACTATAGATAATAAAACATATTGGTAATGAATCATGAATATATTGAGAATAAAAGGAAACCGCAGAAATATTCCTTATTTAAATCCCATAGGACAACTATTGGCTTCCAAACCATTCCCCATTGTATTTAACACTCATCTACAAGGTGAAGCTGAAACAAAACACAGAGGCCAACAATACACACAAATAACACTGGAGCAATAATAACAATGGAGATGTCCCTCTGTCCCTCTTTACTCCTCATTTGTCCCTCATTTGTTTTGGTCTGATCTATATAGTTGTATATAAAATGTACTTTTTATCTTTCAAAAAGTGTTTCCCAGCGCTAAACCTTTCATTCAAATTCTAAACTGCTGCATTTGTACATTTTAAGAGCCAATATAAAGGAATAGTAGTGGTAAAAAAAAAAGTCCTTGTGGATTTAACCGCTTTCAGACTGGACCATTTTGCTGGCTTAAGACCAGACCACTTTTTGCAATTCGCCACTGCGTTGATTTAACTAACAATTGTGCGGTCATGCGACTTGGTTCCCAAACAAAATTGACGTCCTTTTTTTCCCCACAAATAGAGCTTTCTTTTGGTGGTATTTGATCACCCCTTTTTTTTTTTTTTTGGGCTATAAACAAAAAAAGAGCGACAATTTTGAAAAAAAAAACACATTATTTTTTACATTTTGCTATTATAAATATCCCCCAAAAATGGATAAAAAATTATTTTTTTTCCTCAGTTTCGGCCGACACGTATTCTTCTACATATTTTTGGTAAAAGAAAATCGCAATAAGCGATTATTGATTGGTTTGCGCAAAAGTTATTGCGTTTTCAAAATAGGGGATAGTTTATGGCATTTTTATTAATACATTTTTTTTTACTAGTAATCGCGGCGATCAGTGATTTTTATTGTGACTGCAACATTATGGATGGACACATTGGACATTTTTGACACCTTTTTGGGACCATTGTCATTTATACAGCAATTGGTGCTATAAAAATGCACTGATTCCTGCGTAAATGACACTGACAGTGAAGGGGTTAACCACTAGGTGGCAGTGTAGGGGTTAAGTGTGTCCTATGGACGTGTTGCTAACTGTGGGGGGTGTGGCTGTGTTGTACACATCACTGATCTCTGCTCCAATCACAGGGAGCAGAGATCAGTGTCACTGTTGCTAGGCAGAACAGGGAGATGCTTGTTTACGTTAGCATCTCCCCGTTCTTCCTCCCCATGAGACTATCGCGGGTATCCCCCGCAGCGATTGAGTTTGCAGGACCCACGATCGGACTCATGGTGGTCCCGAACCGGGGCGCACGCGATGGCATGGTGGCAAATTTAAAGAGATGCACCTGTACACCCATTTGCCTGTCTGTGCCATTCTGCCGACGTAAATGTGTGTGCGCCTGTCGGGAAGTGGTTAATTAACCTTTTTCTGGCACTTCGCTCCTACATGTAAAAATCTAAATTTTTTGGGTAGAAAATTACTCAGAACCCCCAAACATTATATATTTTTGTTTAGCAGAGACCCTAGGGAATAAAATGGCGGTTGTTGCAACATTTTATGTCACATGGTATTTGCACAGCAATTTTTCAAACGCTTTTTTTGGGGGGAAAAAACACTTTCCCTTTAAAAATTATCATTTTTTTTTATCACTTTTATTTCTATTACAAGAAATGTAAACATCCCTTGTAAAATAAATAGTGTGTGACAGGTCCTCTTTATGGAGAGATGTGGGGTCAATAAGACCCCACATCTCTCCTAGAAGCTGGAAAGCCTGAGATGAAAAAAAAAAAACAGGACGATCTCGGCTTTTCAGCTGAGTATATGGCAGTATTTACAACTGCCAGGCTGGGCGTGACGTTATAACGTCGCGTCCGGGTCTCCGAGAGTCATAGAAATGACCAGGACCATCTGTTCCCTGTAGGTGCAGGCATCAGCCCAGTATAACCACTGAAACTGAAGGACATCCATGTACGCCCTCCGGGGGGAAGTGGTTAAGAAAAAACTGTACAACTGTTATGCAACAGTGTATATTATAAATAAACACACTGAAAGAAACTGGGCGGGAAACAATTCAGAACAGAAAAACATGGGAAAGTTATTGACAAAATATACTTTAAGTATATCAGCACAAGGGACATTACATACTATTAATCTGATGTGTCCTTTGTGCTGGTCACTTCTAGAGGTCGACCAATATGGGTTTTTCTCGGGCCGATGGCGATATTTAGAAATCATGGGGACCGATGGCCGATATATGATGCCGATTTTTTTATTTTTTTTATCCCCATTTATCTCATAAAATCTAACAGACACCTTTCCCACTGGGGTGTTTTTCAGGCGCTTTTGTGCTAAAAATAGCACCTGTAAAGTGCCTGCAAAACGGCTCCCCTGCAGTCTGTGTGAAAGCCCGAGTGCTTTCACACTGAGGCGATGCGCTGGCAGGACGTTAAAAAAAAGTCCTGCAAGCAGCATCTTTGGAGTCGTGTATACCGTTCCTCCACCACTCCTGCCCATTGATATTAATGGGCACCACTGCCGAAGAGCATGCAATGCAATTTGGCAGAGGTGCTTCACGGGCACATTTAACCTCCTCCTCGGCCGCTAGCTGGGTGAATAGCAGCTGAATAGCACCGCTAAAATGATGGTAACGCGCCGCTAAAACTAGCAGCATTTTACTGTCAACGCCTGCCCGCTCCAGTGTGAAAGCAGCCTTCATAAGTGATACAGAAAATTTCTTACATTTAAACATTTATTAAACAAAACAAACCTCCAATCAGTTTACTTGTATGTATGATTTAGATAAAAAAAAAAAAACAACTATATATTAAATAAAAACAGGTAGTCAAAACTTTTGGACAAATAAAAATGGGCTAACTTTACTCTTTTCGTTTTTTTGTTTTTTTTTTAAATCATTAGTGTATTTTTTTTCCCCAAAATTTTTTATTTGATAGACCTCTTTGCAAATGCAGTGTGACATAAAATATTGCAACAACCGCTATTTTATTCCCTAGGATCTCTGCTAAAAAAATATATATATATCATTTTTGGGGGGTCTAAGTGATTTTCTGGCAGAAAATACAGGATTTTTACTTGTAAGCAACAAGTGTCAGATTTAGTCTTTAAATGGTTAAACTGAGAACTCTACACACAGAGTTGAGTTCATTCATTCAAGTGTAAACATTGTATCTCTTTACTCTTTTCTTGGCAGACTGCACAGAGAGGAGGAAAGTCACTTCTATGAAGACTCAGGCAACTTGCATTGACTTCTATTACAGAAGTCATTTGCAAGTCGCGCTGTAGTTCTAAATCGGCCTTTTTATCAGCACAATCGGCCGATGCCGATTAATTAAAAAACGGCAAATATCGGCCTATATATAGGCCGCCCGATATATCGGTCGACCTCTAGTCACTTCTGGATTCTTTAAAATCTTCATCTTCCAACACCCCACCCCCACTGCTGTAATCCTCCAGTACAGCTGGGGTCATAGAACTGAGTGAGCTAACAGACAGTCATCAAGAGAGCCAGATTTTGCCCGCCCTTTGCTTCCAAGCTCCTCCATTCATAGAAGCGTACATGTACTATAGCTTCTATGAACGAAACACTATACATGGAGGGTCAGACCTTTCAATCATCATGTTTCATTAATAGAAGCTGTATTAAAACTTCTATGACTGGAAAAGGTGGGCGCAAAGGACAAGCATAAGTAGGCCATACACTACTTCATTTTAGTTTTTTGTTCAACCAGCGAGTTGAACAAATAAACTAAAGATCTGATTTCCCCATCAACACATTTGAGCTGGTTGGGTGGAATCCTCCCGCTGTGCTATTGTATCTTGACAGTGGGGAGACTTCCCCTCCATCAGAATACAGTGATCAGTATTGCCAGCTATAGCAAGCTGCACTGATCAAGAAAACCCCAACAGGCTGTTTGTACACAAGTGGTCCAAATTACGTATACCTGTCTGCCCATATATGGAACAAAATTCAGCCAGTGGCTGGTATTAATCATACACTCTTGGTGAATCTCAGCTCCCTCAGTTCTAATAACCCCTGCCGCATCAGAAGATTACGGCAGTGATTATGAAGGGGGGTTGGGGGGAAGAGGATTTCAAGGAATCCAGGATCCAGAAGCACAAGGGAAACATTGGATTAAAAGTAAGTAGTCCCTTGTGCTGATTTTTTTTCTTTACTAAACTTAAAGTGGTAGTAAACATTGAGTGAGGGAAAAAAACTTCCCTCTGCAAGGTAAAGACATAATGTTCTACTAGCACATTTTGAAAGACTCACCTTGAAACAAAACCCTCCAGCAGTGCGCTTTCACCGCTGCAGAGGCTTCCATCTTCACTCGGTCTTCCTTCCGGGTTCACGGACTGCAGCCACTTCAATGGCCAAGCCGCAATGACGTCATGGCTGCAGCACAGATTTCTGAAGGAGCGCCGTGGGTATGTCCCCTCTGCTTGCTAGTGGCCTCTGCATAGCTGGGTGTGACAGCCGAAGACGTCACCGGCTTCCATCTATCACAGTGGGTCCCGGCTTCAAGCTCAGTGGTCCCTTGCACCACATCCTGTGGTGCCGGCTCACCACGCTAGATGTACACAGAACCTCGTGATTTAACATGTAAGTGTTTACTTAAATAAATGTGTTGGCTTTTACCTTATGCTGGTCTGGCGCTTTCTTCACATGTTGCCCGGTGACGTCACTGACTGTTGCTCACTAGACTATCTTATAAACGGTGCACGTTTAGGAGGTATTTGTTTAACCTACAGGTACGTTTTATTATAAGCTTATCTGTAGGTAAAAATAAAAAAGAACGCTTACTACCACTTTAAAGCAGTAGTAAACAACAGCCATTAAAAGAAAATAAAAAATACCCTGCAAAGCAATGGCATAATGTGCTAGTATGCATTGCATACTAGTACATTATGAAATAAGTACCTTAGAATGAAGCCCTCCAGCGATGAGCTGTCACTGTTGACAGGGCTTCCCCTGGACTTCCTTGTGGCTGTATGAATGGCTGGAGTCGCCATGACATCGCTTAGCACTGAGCTCTGAAGATCCAGCACAGTAACTTAGAAATCAGGTTTGGGTGGAACGACTCATTAATGCATTCAGAAGTGTTTTTTTTTAAATCCTCCACCGATAACACTATTTAGGCTTACACAGCCAAATTGTATTATTATTCTGTCTGAAAAATTCCCCGAAACTGACAATGCATTGTCTGTATGAATGTAGTGCTAGTGCACGATGTCTATATTCTATGGACTTCCACAGAGTGGCACAATATCCCCATAAAGTAACAAACATCTCTCTCTCTCTCGCTTTCTGTCTCTGCCACCCTCCCTCTGTCTACTTTCTACTTTGTAGCTGGCACTTGACCAGGACATTTAATACCTAATTAATTACTCTGCTTTCTGCATATGAGCCAAAGCGGTGACCGTGCCTGTCATTAAATATAATGATTTGGAAAAACAAGATGTTTATAACAGTATAGCACATAAGGAACAAACTCCTAACACTTTATGATGTGTTGTGTTATATCACTGAGCGATGATAAAGTGGACATTATCTGCTGTGAGTGATTTGCAATAAAAGTGGCAACTCTAGGAAATGCTAAAGTTGTCAATGATGTGTGACAAGCATGCTAGGAAGAGTAGTCATTTTATAAAGTGTTCCAGTAAGTGGGTTAGAATAAAGTTATAGTTCAAAATGATGGAGCCCCATGACCATGGCAGGACTTAGGGTGGTGGGGGCCCCTGGGCTTGAGTCACTTTCGGCCCTACCTTCTATACATTACCGTATTTATCGGCGTATAACACGCACCCCAAGTTTAGGAGGGAATTTTAAGGAAAAAAACTTTTAGGAGCCTTAGTGTCCATCTGCAGCCTTGTCCAGTGTCATTGCAGCCTTGTCAGTGTAGCCTTGTCATTTGCAGCCTTGCCCCAGTGTCATTTGCAGCCTTGTCATTTGCAGCCTTGCCCCAGTGTCATTTGCAGCCTTGTCATTGCAGTCTCGAAGTTTAAAAATGGCACAGCCGAGATACAGAGTCCTTTGTATCTCATTGGCTCTCGGGTCCTCTCGGCGGCTCTCTAGTACTCTCGCAGTCCCGAGCGGAGCTGAGTGTACTCGGCTTGGCTCACAGTCACGCCCAGTCCCTGTGTTTTGTCCATCATGGGGCGGGACTGGGCGTGACTGAGCCGAGCCGAGTACACTCGGCTATGTATCTCGGCGGGGCCAATGGGCTTGAGCCCAGTCAAGCCCAATGGTAAGTCTGGCCCTGCCCATGACTCAAGTGCCACTGAAACAGAAAATAAGGGGAAATAAATCGAATTGGGACACAGAAATAGAAACACTTTAGTGGGGGGGGGGGGGGGGGGTTTACAACCTCTATCTTTGCTGTCTAGTCAGGGCCATCTTTAATGTTGGACCCTGGGCAAAACTTTTCTTGCCCCCCCCCCCCCCCCCCATGCAGTTTTGCTCTCCACCTGCTCTGAGACATACAATAAATAGCAGCTAGACTCAAAATCAGTTTACTGAATGAGATCAGGCAGCTATTGCGATTGGTTGCCAGAGGTTGCAGTGTATCATTACCACTCACTGACTGGTTGCTAGAGGTTACAGCACACATCACAGCTCACTGATTAGTTGCTAGAGTTTACAGTACATGATTTCTGCTTGTTGGTTACTAGAGATTACTGTGGATATGACCTCAGAGGGGCATGATATACCTATTAATGCCGCCAGCCGCCCATATTTACATATGAATTACGCCAATATTTACATATGAATGCCCGTAATTCAAATGTAAACACAGGGTCTGCAGGTGAGTCCTCTTTACACAACAATAGGGCAGAGCTGGGCAGCATTAGTAGCAGCACTTCACACTGAGATATTGGGACACAGCACAGGACTAAACCTAGTTGGCAAGTATGAGGCAGCTGTTTTGGGCCCCACAACAATGACAGGGCCCAGGGCAGCTGCCCCTTTTGCCCTGCCTTAAAAACAGCCCTATGTCTAGTTACCTTCACCTACCATCTAGGGTTGCCACCTGTCCAATTTCAGTCTGGACAGTCAAGGTTTGAATAATCTGTCTGTGTTTCAGACCGCCTGGAACCCGGACACATTATTCAAACCAGACTGCGGCTCTCCAAGTAACCAAAACCACAGAGTGCGTAGGCGTTCTTGGGCACACCAGGGTTGCCAACCATAAGGGGGCTGGCTGTAGTTGTCTATTCCATATGTCTGTGACACTTTCTCTTTCACACTGCCCACAGCCAGCACAGTCCCCCAAACCTCCAACCCATGAATGGGAGAGGAGAAAATCCTTGATCTGTTTCTCCTGCCCCTACCCCTCTGTGTGTGCATGGTAATTTGAAGCCCAGTAGCTGGAAGATACATTGTGGAACAAAGATGCCAATGCCTGAGCCTCCTTCCTCGGTTGAGTTAGCTCACCATCCACTGACTGTGACTGAAGTCTCCTCTCTTCTGCTGCCTCTGAGCAAGTGAGTACACTAAGGTATGGGTGACTGAGATGTAAGGGGTGCTCTGGGAACCCTGATTTACGGGGGGAAGTTGGGACTCTAAAGTAATTGGGGGCTTTGGTGATCAGAAACCCCCTTACATTGGAGTTCTCCATTACACCAGAATCCACAGCATCCCCCCTTAAAAAATTTTTTTTTTTAAATTGCTGTACGCTGTGTGAGGGGTTAGCTCGGCAGCGGGTGTGTGTGACCCCCTGGATGGGTTCACAACACAAAGTCAGGCACAGCAGACAGCGGTGTAGGTTCAAAAAACAAAAGATCCGGTTTATTTATGCTCCATGCAGTGATACATATAACAGCCAAACAAAATAAAACAAGAAAATAAATCCTGGTCAGCTTGACCTCTAACTACACACATAGACTCCCTGTCTAACAACTGGGTACAGCCTTGTGCTGTACCAGTCCCTGCCTTGGTTGTAAAGGTTTTGCCACACAGGCGTTAACTCACCGCACAGTACAGGTGACACACTCCCCAGTCTATACAACACAAAACTGGTTCCAGGATGGAGCATCTCCCTATGCATGCTGGGGTTTTTTGTAGAGGCCTTAATGAGCCCACTTGCTTCAGCTGGGCTCATTAACTCTTCCCCTCTAATTGTAAAAGTCTGCATAAAGCCTGAATCTAGGACACACATATTTACCATCCTGGATACAACCAGGTGACTTCACCTGCCTGCTGCCACATACCCCCCCCCTCTTGTTTCAACCTTGGGGTTGTAACACCAGCAGTCAGACACGCATGTATCCGAGACAAAGCATCCACATTCCCCATTTTAACACCAGGGCGATGCTTAACTGTAAAGTTAAATTCCTGTAGGGCTAGGAACCACCTATTTACTCTTCTATTGGTCTCCTTGTTCTGAGCCATCCACTTTAAAGGAGCGTGATCAGTCACCAGGTCAAAGTGCCTACCTAGCAGATAGTACCGAAGGGAATCTAGAGCCCACTTCACTGCTAAACATTCCTTCTCAATCGTGGAGTAATTTACCTCATGGGACTTTAACTTCCTGCTGAGGTAAATGACTGGGTGCTCTTCCCCGTTCCAGACCTGGGATAACACTGCTCCTAACCCAACGTCTGATGCATCAGTTTGTACCACGAAGTCCTTAGAGAAGTCTGGTGAGTACAACACTGGCTGGCTACATAAGGCTGTTTTTAAGGACTGAAATGCTTCCTCAGCCTCTGGGGACCATTTAACCATAACCGACTCTTTCCCTTTTGTCAGGTTGGTGAGGGGCACAGCCTGAGAAGCAAAATGGGGAATGAATCGTCGATAATAGCCAGCGATTCCCAGAAAGGCTCGTACCTGTTTTTTGCTGTTGGGACGTGGCCAACTCTGTATGGCCTCGACTTTATTGACTTGGGGTTTTATCACCCCCCTCCCAATACTGTACCCAAGATATTTGGCCTCCTCCTGTCCAATGGTACACTTCTTTGGATTGGCCGTAAACCCAGCTTCCCGGATAGAGTCTAGGACTGCTTGTACTTTTGGCAAATGTGAGACCCAGTCTGTGCTATGGATAATCACATCATCCAGGTAAGCTGCAGCATATTTCTGATGGGGCCTCAGAATCTTATCCATTTTCCGCTGGAATGTTGCCGGTGCATTCTGTAACCCAAACGGCATTCTCTTATATTGGAATGCCCCATCTGGGGTTACAAACGCAGTTTTCTCCTTGGCCGACTCGGCCAGGGGAATTTGGCAATACCCTTTGGTGAGATCAAGAGTTGTCATATATCGGGCTGTTCCCAGACGGTCAATCAACTCATCTATACGTGGCATGGGGTAGGTGTCAAATTTTGTAACTTTATTTAATTGTCTAAAATCGTTACAAAACCGCCAGCTCCCATCAGGTTTGGGCACTAGTACGATAGGACTGGACCAGTCACTCTGGGACTCCTCTATCACACCCAATTCCAGCATCCTTTGAACCTCCCCACGTATTGCCTCCCGTCGGGCCTCTGGTATTCTATAAGGTTTTAGTTTTACCCTTTCTCCTGGCGGGGTGATAATGTCATGCTCTACGCCAGATGTTTGTCCCGGAAGCTCAGAGAAAATCTCTTTGTTACGAAGTACAAACTCTTTAACCTCCTGTTGTTGGGGTTTCGATAAGGTGTCTGCTATTCCAACCTCAGGAACTAAGCAATCAGGCTGTACTTGTGACAAAGTCTCTGCGACTAGGGATTCCCTATCCCTCCAGGCTTTCAGCAGATTGACGTGATAGATCTGCTCCGGCTTTCGCCTTCCTGGCTGTCTAACCCTGTAGTTCACCTCACTCATTTTTTCAATTACTTCATATGGACCTTGCCATTTGGCCAGAAATTTGCTTTCAACCGTAGGGACTAGCACCAAGACCCTATCCCCCGGGGAAAAAGTACGGGTCTTGGCCCCACGGTTGTACACTCTCTGCTGTGCTAACTGCGCTTGGGTTAAATGTTCCTTTACAATTGGCATTACCTGTGCAATTCTATCTTGCATCAGGGCGACATGCTCAATCACACTCCTGTGAGGAGAACTCTCATTTTCCCAAGTTTCCTTGGCGATATCCAGCAGCCCTCTTGGGTGTCTCCCATAGAGCAACTCGAAGGGTGAGAAACCCGTAGAGGATTGGGGTACCTCCCTAATGGCAAACATCAGATAGGGTATTAGACAATCCCAATTCTTTCCATCTCTATCCACCACCTTCTTTAACATTTGTTTTAGGGTTTTGTTGAATCTTTCAACCAACCCATCTGTTTGGGGGTGATACACAGATGTACGCAATTGCTTCACTTTGTACAACTTGCATAATTCTTTCATAACCCGGGACATAAAGGGTGTACCTTGGTCCGTAAGCAGTTCCTTACAAATACCCACGCGGCTAAAAACAAGAGATAGCTCTTTGGCTATGGTTTTGGCCGAGGTATTTCGGAGAGGAATTGCTTCCGGATAACGGGTGGCATAGTCCAAAATAACCAAAATGTACTGATGCCCCCTAGCAGACTTCATTATCGGACCTACCAAATCCATTGCGATCCTCTCAAAGGGGACCTCAATGATAGGAAGAGGTACCAGTGGGTTACGGAAATGTGGCATAGGTGCCGACTTCTGACACACGGGGCAGGAGGAACAATACTTTTCTATTTCCTTCATGACCCCAGGCCAATAGAATCTCTGCAGTACCCTCTCTCTGGTTTTCTCTGTCCCCAGATGACCTCCCAGAATGTGTCCATGAGCCAATTCTAACACCAACTTCCTGTAAGGTTTGGGCACTACAAGTTGCTCAATGGTTTCTTCTGCCCTTTGAGCCACTCGATATAGCAGGTCCCTTTCCATAGTGAAGTAAGGATAAGGGCAAGTCTTATCTGGGTTCACTAACTCGCCATCTATTTTCACCACATTTTCCCGTGCCTTTATTAGGATGGGGTCTTTTAACTGTTCTGTGGCAAAATTTTCCCTGTGAACCTCAAGATCCGAAAACTCCACAGACGGCATGTTTTCATCTGAGGATGTTGGCTCCTCCCCAGTTTCTCGAGTTTCCCCCGCCAATACCGACAAGGGAAATTCAGGAGAGTCCTCACCACTCCCAGAGGAATTCTGGTCATCTTCCTGGTTTATAGGGGCACCAATGGGGGCCTCAGGACAATCCCAGAGTTCCCAGAATTTTGGAAAATCCCTTCCCACAATAGCATCATGTGGTAAGTGAGCCACTAACCCCACCTGATGAGAGAGGTTACCTTTGGGGGTCTCAAAAAACACTGAAGTTACAGGATACTCTCGGGTGTCCCCATGCACACAAATAACAGCCACCCTGTTCTTCCCAGAGACCTCTGTAGTAACTAATTCAGCTTTTATCAATGTTACCAGGCTACCTGAATCTAGCAACACATCAACATGTCTACCATTAATACACATTTTACATAAATGTTTCTCAGGTCCCCGAATGGCAGTGCATGCAACTGTCGCAAACAGCGACTGACGTCTCTCCCTTATAAAGTCACATTGCATAGGCTCATCCACAACTGGGCAATTGGCTGCAATATGTCCCTCTTGCCGGCAGCGGTAGCAAATAATCTTTTTCGCTGCCTCTTGCAGCATGGGCTTCCTGGGCTGCTCCCGCCAGACCTTAGGTAGAACTCCCACCCTCTCACTCTCTCCACCCTCACCCCTTGGAGTCATCTTACCCGCCACTGGGGATGATCTGGTCTTAGGGGGGAAAGTCCGTGAGTCCCTGGAAGAGGTGGTCAGGTTCTCTGTAGCCAAGTACCTCTCAACCAGATCCACAAGTTTATCTGCATTTTCTGGGTCTCCATGGCTTACCCATTTTTGGATGGAAGTAGGAAGAGCTCTCAGGAAACGATCCATAACCACACGTTCCACAATGTTTGGTGCAGTCAAAGTCTCTGGCTGCAGCCACTTCCTGCTCAGGTGAATGAGATCATACATTTGAGACCTGGGAGGTTTTCCAACCTGAAAAGTCCAGTTATGCACACGCTGAGCCCGGACGGCCAGGGTGACACCCAGCCGTGCCAATATTTCTGCTTTTAGCACCACATAGTCTTTTGCTTGGTCAGGCTCTAGGTCATAATAAGCTTTCTGCGATTCCCCAGTTAACAGAGGGGCCACCAGTCCAGCCCATTGCTCCTTAGGCCACTTTTCCCTTTCAGCAGTCCTTTCAAATGTGGTCAAAAACACCTCCGGATCATCCTCTCCAGTCATTTTTGTCAGTAAACGGCTCACACCAAAGGATGCGGTATTATTGTAACCACTTGCTTCATTGGTCTGCGGACGTTGCTGTATTAATGTCTCTATTTTCTGTTGAAAATTCTGCTCTTGCTTCTGCAACAGGTCTATGAAGCGGGCTTCAGATCGCTGCTGGGCTTGTTGCTGAGCTTCCAAACTCTGCTGGTGAGCCTTCTGCTGATTTTCCAAACTCTGCTGCAAAGTTGCATTTGTCTGCTGCTGGGCTGCAAGGCTCTGTTGTTGAGCTGCAAGGCTCTTTTGTAAACCTGCATTTGTTTGCTGCTGATTTGCATTTGCTTGTTGCTGGTTTGCATTTGCTAGAGCCAGCTGTCTCAGTATTTCCTCCATGCTGGCCTTAACAAAAAAAAAAAAAAAAGTGCCAAAATTCTCCACCAACTGTGAGGGGTTAGCTCGGCAGCGGGTGTGTGTGACCCCCTGGATGGGTTCACAACACAAAGTCAGGCACAGCAGACAGCGGTGTAGGTTCAAAAAACAAAAGATCCGGTTTATTTATGCTCCATGCAGTGATACATATAACAGCCAAACAAAATAAAACAAGAAAATAAATCCTGGTCAGCTTGACCTCTAACTACACACATAGACTCCCTGTCTAACAACTGGGTACAGCCTTGTGCTGTACCAGTCCATGCCTTGGTTGTAAAGGTTTTGCCACACAGGCGTTAACTCACCGCACAGTACAGGTGACACACTCCCCAGTCTATACAACACAAAACTGGTTCCAGGATGGAGCATCTCCCTATGCATGCTGGGGTTTTTTGTAGAGGCCTTAATGAGCCCACTTGCTTCAGCTGGGCTCATTAACTCTTCCCCTCTAATTGTAAAAGTCTGCATAAAGCCTGAATCTAGGACACACATATTTACCATCCTGGATACAACCAGGTGACTTCACCTGCCTGCTGCCACAGCTGCTAAAGTGTTCAGGATTGGCTTGAAGAAAAGGTGACAACCCTACTGCCATCATGTCACTGGGACAGAAATTATAAGGAGATCTCTCCAGATTTCAAAGGTTCTAAACCCCCCACATTTATAAAAAAAAAAACTGAAGGAAGTTACCTATAGTTCAGCTTTGAGTAAATAGTAAATTGTCTCTAAATCCCAGAAATTATTTGCTCCCGTTTAGTTGCTTAGGTCCCATTCACTTGGGCTTATTTATGCCTACACAAAAAGGATCACCCCCCCCCCCCCTTCTCAATGGCAAGCAAGGCCATTTGACATTCAACTCTGATCAGCTGTGGTCATTTTGATTAGCTCAGCATGAAAAGAGCTTTCCTGGAGAATTTCAGTCTCCGGTAGTGCAACTGAAGCAAACAATAAACTTTGGTTGTCAAGGCACTGTCAAAAGATCTCAGAGATACATTTGTGGACAGGCACAAGTCAGGAGATGGATACAAAAAAAGGACAAAGGCTTTATCAATGCCTAGAAGCACAGTAAAGTCTATTATTAGGAAGTCGAGGGTATTTGGTACAACACAGACCCTCCCTGTATCAGGACGTCACTCCAAACTGGATGAAAGAGCCAGGAAGAAACCAGAGAGGCTACCAAGAGGCCTACAGCAACTCTGAAGCAGTTGCAGGAATTTATGACAAAGAGTGGTCATTGTGTGCATGTGACAACAAGATCACCAATTCTCCACAAATGTGGCTTGTATGGGAAGGTTGCAAGAAACGAGTCACTCCTCAAGAAAGGTCACATTCAGTCATCACTGAGCCTTACCAAAACGCACCTTGAAGATTCTAAGGCTAAATGGAAAAAGGTGCTATGGTCAGATGAGACTAAAATGTAATTATTTGACCTCAACAACAATGTGTCTTGTGGAAATTTAATACAGCTCACAATCCACATAACACCATTCCTACAGTAAAGCATGGAGGTGGTAATATCCTGTTATGGGGGTATTTCTCCGCACCAGGGACTGGAGCACTTGTCAGGATAGAAGGAAAAATAAATGGAAGCAAAATACCTTCATATTCTTGAGGAAAAAACTGCTTGCCTCCGCCAGAAAGTTGTCAATCAGAAGAAGGTTTACCTTCCAACATGACGATGACCCAAAGCACACAGCAAAAATGAGCACACAGTAGTTAAAGGAGAAAAAGGTGAATAACCTTGCATGGCCTAGTCAGAGCCGAGACTTAAACACCATTGAATATCTGTGGAATGGGTCACCATCAAATTGAACTGAACTTAAGCAGCTCTGCAAAGAAGAGTGTGGCAAATATTGCAAAGTTGGGTTAGTAGAGACATTTCCCACCAGACTAAAGGCTGAAATTAAAGTAAAAAGTGGTTCAACAAAATACTGACAAGGGGGTAATCCTTTTTCCAACTCAATGATTCCGATTTTGCCATGATAAACCGTGGTCAGTTAACAGGGGGAGGGCAGTACTAGGCAGGATCAGCCAGGTATTTTAGGTTATACAGGGAGGCAAATTACACAGCACAAGCACTGTGCTGTATAACATGCTTTACGTTTTAGTTTTTTTTAGGGTTACAAACACTTTAACTAGTAAGCTTTCTTCAAAGGGGTCACTATTCCAAAAAAAAAAAAAAAAAGCCTACTAGATATTTAAGTTCCAAAAAGAGGTAAATAAAAAACAAAAAGAAACTTACACGTGGGTCTTTCACTTCATCTTGAAGCTTCAGCTTCTCATAAAATGAAACACGAGTCTGTCTTAATTTCAGGCTACAAATCAGATTTATTATTTTAAATGGGGGGGGGGGGGGTGATTATTTTCTATACCCACTCTCAGGGGTGGACTGACAACTCGTGGGGCCCCCATGCAATAGGAGATTATGGGGCCCCCAGGCAATCCAAGATTATGGGGCCACACGGTATACACACACAGTATACAATCACACAGTATACACATACATGTACACACAGTATAAACACACACACAGTATACAATCCCACAGTATACACATACATGTACACACAGTATACACAGACATGTTTCTATTGGCTGAGAAGGTACTGGAGAGGTGGGGCAGCTATAATCTCGGAATTTTTGGACCAAAAGGATGTTGGTAAGGGACATTTCAGAGACAGATGTAAAAAAAAAACACAGATTTTTACATACTGTCTCTGGTTTTACTGAGGCTGGCAACACTGATGAGGCCCCCTAGTGGCTCGGGGCCCTCAGGCAGTGCCAAGTGGCCCAATGGTCAGTCCGCCCCTGCCCACTCTATGTTATCAGTTTTATTGTTCTCAGCTCTCTCTTCAAACAACACAACTCCTCCCTCCTGTGTTAGGAGATGAGGGGTGTTCTGTAGCTCTGCCCTAGATTGACAATGCTGTTCCTTCATAAGTACAGTAAAGTCAAATGCAGCAGCCATCCATGCATTATGTGAACGCACATTAAATTGTGCGCTTTCCCATAATGTACAAAAACACGTTGCCCTTTTGCAGCTGCATGGCGGTACCATTAATTATACAGTGATTATATGGTAATCTCTAACGAACAGGGTCCTCTTGTAACCAAATTGTATTGTAACTGTAATGCCCGACTTCCTTTTGTAAAGCACTGCGCAAAGTGTTGGCCCTATATAAATCCTGTATTAAAATAATATATACAACAAACTGTCGGATTCTTTCATCGATAAAGTCAAAACCATCAGAGAAACAATCTGTCAGAAGAAAACATCCGACCTCAGCCAGCAAATACATAAATAGGATGTCTGCACCAACATAACGCAACCGCCAAAATTTTCACTATTCCCAATTACCGTAGACACCGCAAAAAACATCACTAATAAACTGCGTGACAGTACCTCACCTATTGACATCATACCCACAAAACTACTGAAAGAATGCTCCGACATCGTGGCTCCAACCATAACCCACCTCATAAACCGATCATTCCACGAAGGGATTGTTCCCAGCATCCTCAAACAAGGCATCGTCAAACCTCTACTCAAGAATCCAAACCTGGACCCTCAGGATCCAAACAACCGTAGGCCAATTACAAGCCTCAACACCATTTCTAAGATCATGGAGAAAGCTGTAGTACATCAACTACAACTCCACCTGGATACTCACAAACTCCTGGACCCGCTGCAATCAGGCTTCCGTCCGGGTCATGGAACAGAAACAGCTCTCCTCAAGATTTGGGATGATGCCCTTGAAGCAGCAGATGATGGAGAGCCGTGTCTCCTCGTACTGCTAGACCTAAGTACAGCGTTTGATACAGTAGATCACAATACTCTACTCGTCCACCTCACAGAAGTAGCCGGAGTCCAAGACATAGATCTCCAATGGTTCGCGTCCTTCCTAGGAAATCGGTCACAGACAGTGAAACTAGGAAAATTCCTCTCCGAAACTCGGACAGTCACCTGCGGAGTCCCTCAAGGCTCTCCTTTGTCATCCGTTCTCGTCAACATTTACATTCGCCCACTCCTTCAAATCATCAGATGCTCAGATCTCTGCTTCCATTCTCAGCCCTTGTACACACGATCGGAGATTCCGATGGAATGTGTCCGATCGGAGCGTTTTGTCGGATATTCCGACTGTGTGTGGTCTGCATCGGACTGTTTCTGTCGGAATATCCGTCGGACCAACTTTTCCAACTTGCCTGAAATATTTTCCGACAAAATGCTCCGATCAGACATACTCCGATCATGTGTAGAGAATTCCGATCGGACAAAGTGCCACGCATGCTCAGATCAAATTCCTACATCAAAGCTATTGGCTACTAGCCTGAACGTAGTCCCATCGTAACGAAATTATGTCATCACGTTCTGAAACATCGGATTTTCTGACAACTTTGTCCGACCGTGTGTATGCAACAGTTTCGGACAAGATCCGTCGGACAAAATCCGACGGATTTGGTTGTCGGAATCTACGACCGTGTGTACAAGGGCTTACGCTGACTACACGCAACTTTATTTCCGGATCAATGGAAAAAAAGATCACCAACAACAACTTGAAAACTGCCTCAAATCAATAGAGGACTGGATGACCACTAACTCCTTCCAGCTGAACGAATCAAAGACAGAGCTTCTTATCTTACACCCAAATCATAAGCCCACAACCAAAACCTCCTGGTCTCCACCAACCGTCTTTGGGCAGACTATCTCCCCAAAGACCAAAGCGAAGAGCCTCGGGGTTATTTTAGACGCACAAATGTCAATGGATGCGCAAATAGAAGCAGTAGTCAGTGGATCTCACCATTTGCTGCACATGCTTCGCAGACTCCTTTTACCCCAAAGAATGACAAAGCAGTGGTAGTTGGAACAATCATTAATTCAGGACTGGACTACGCAAGTTTGCTTTACATAGGATTACCACAATATCAACTTGCGCGATTACAACTGATCCAAAACACGGCGGCAAGGCTGATAACAGGAAAAAAACCCTGGGAATCCATCTCTCCTTCGCTGAGAGCTTACATTGGCTAACTGTAAAAAATCAGATCACGTTCAAGACCCTTTGCCTCACCCACAAATGCATGCATAGAGAAGCTCCGCAATACCTAATGGATAAAATAAATCATTACACACCAAACCGCAGTCTTCGATCAGCCAACAAAAACCTCCTCCTCATGCCCAAAGCCTGGTATAAATCCAAGGGGATCGGAGATTCGCTGTCCAAGGGCCTCGGCTATGGAATGCTCTACCAATCAACATCCGCCTGGAAGAAAATCACCTGGGTTTTAGGAAAAAACTCAAGACCTTCCTCTTTTAGCAGATGATCAAAGCTCGCCACAGCACCTAGAGGCGATTCAGTTCGCATTGTGTGCTATACAAGTATTTAATTAATTCATTCATTATACAGTGCATGGTATGGTAATGGCATCCCCAAGTATCTTGCCAAGGTGGTTGTGCCTGTCAAAATGCATGCGTTTTGGTGCAGCACAATTTTTAAAACGGGTCGGGCACTTCTGTGGCATGTTTCTCGGGTTTAGGGCAACCTATTGAAATTAATGGGTTTCCCTAAATGCTACCCATTGGAATGTGCAAAAAAAAGCACATGCTCCAGTGCACCTGGACTGGTAAACTGTAATATATATATATATATATATATATATATATATATATATATATATATATATATAAAAATGGGGGGGGATTAGGTTTCTCTTTTTAATATTGCTTTATATTAGTCCTGAAACAAGATTGTGTTCCAGGAATCAAAAGGGTGAAAGCGCCGATGGTATCATATGCCACCACATGTATAGATGCTTATAATAAACACAGTAGAAACTAGAGATTTTTATAAATGCAGATTTGATAAAACAAGTTCATTTTCTCTATCTCTTTCTCTCTTTTTATATTTTATAATTGGAAAAAAAAAAGTGTCATTTGGAGGAGTTGCTGTGAGTTAGCATATAACTCTCCAATTTTCTATAGGACATAAGGGATTGTTAATATGCTGTTTTCCTCCCTTTAGCCAACCGTACGTACCCGGTCCGGTCCCCTGAGTGCAGGAGTTTCACAGTTAATGCTGTGATGGGAGAATGTTCGTGTCACTCTAAATTTTTCTTGACTTGCACTCTTGGATCTCTGCCATGTAGGGGACAGTAATTTGTTACCAAGGAAACAAAATGGAATAATTTACAATATAATATGTTTGCTATTGGATTGAAGAATGCCAAACATTGGATAAGCCATATAAGAAGCATGTAGAATAGCTGGCGGATAACATTCTGGGAACATGTTAGGTGCATTCAAGGTTTTACCACCTCTTAAATAACATGGACTGCCATCCTATTGTGGAATAGGAACAGATACAAAGCCACTGAGAAGGCGCAGGTGAATAGAACAAGGATAATGTGGATTAATTATGTTTGAAGGTAATGAATGGTGGTTTGGTAGATATTTTGTATATTTATTATAACCAGCATTAAATACATTAAAATGCGAACAAAAAAAATATTTCTCTTTTAGTCAGGATACATGAAATATAAAATATAAATACTATGTAACTTTCTCAGCTAGTAGGTGAAGCTTTCGGTCAGTTGATCAATCTATGGGCAGGCTGATCGTACGCAAGTCGATAGATCGACTTTGGTAAAACCAGCCTGTTTGACTTTTCTACATTTATTATTATTATTATACAGGTTTTATATACCGCCAACAGTTTGCTCAGCGCTTTACAACATGATTACAATGTAATAGCCCCAACAGTAATCATTGTATTCTGCTGATCGTGAAGCAGTGGAGGTGCGTCCATTAACCTCCCTGGCGGTATGATTATTTCAGATTTTAGGTGCTGAAAGCAGTACCATTATTTTGCATGAAAATTTGTCGTTTTATATTGTAGGCCTGTAATTCTTAGGAATAACTCACTTAAATCTGTCCAAACAAGAGTCTAGTAGACATCCCGGGTATGATAAAGTTTGAAAAATTAAATCATAAATTATAATATAATCAATAACTATAAATAATTATACCAAATAACAATAATAAAAATTATTCAATAATGTAATCAAATCAAAAACACTGAAATTTGCTCAGTTGCAGAATTGTCACTGTCATTACTTTTCAGTATTTGATGACGGATCTCCCCACAAATCACTATAGCTCAATTCTGCGAGTGATTCTAATTTATTATCACTGTTTTCTAGCTGGTGTAAAACCACTTTTGATGTAAAGGGACAGTTTTGGTTGCTATGGACAATCTCCAGTTTCCAGGCAGAAAAACTGTTTTTATAATATAAAACTGCATGTAGGGCACTGGAGAAACCACAAGGGACAAAGGGGGATATTAAATAATTACATACAGCAATGTAATCTGTAAGATTACATTATACTGTATGAAATGTGTGTGTCTTACTTTTTGAATTTGGCGCCGTTCTCCGTCCCCGTGTGTCGCAACGACCGCAGGGAACGGATCCCGGCGATGTTATGAATCGAGCGGAGGATGAGCTGCTCACAGTGCGGGTAGACATTGCTGGATCCAGGGGATAAGGTAAGCATACACATCCTGGATCCAGCGATGCGATCTGGCTCGGGGTTAGTGCTAATGGTACTGAATTTTCACCCCAAGCCAGACTCGGGAATACCGCCAGGGGGGTTAAGGGCACACGGGTGCCTCCCCCTCTCTCCGGCCACCCCCTCTGTGTACTATGGATAGATTCATGCATTGCATGAATCTATCCATGGCTGCTGTAGCCACCCCCTATTCAGGAGGCCGGGCAACTGAATTACAGCGGTGGGGGGTGTTTGTGAAGCACCTAATTAGAGCCATAGGTTCGAATATTCTAATATTCGTCAAAAAAGGTGGACTGCGAGTGCAAACCATTGCGCTCACAGTGTACCCAGGTGTGTTAGCAAAGAAAATTAATATTTGCTTTTCTAACGCAGAACCGACTCTCAGCCGATCAGGAGGCCCGGATGTAATACCGGCACCTGATTGGCTGAACGTAGAGGCGATCTGATTGGCCGTCTAGCAAAACAGGAAGAAGACAAGCACAGAGGACGCACGGAGGACACAGCATCCATCGCCGCGATACCCGTACCCATCCCACAGCTCGCCACCTGACCTGATGCCTGACCTGCCACTACGATGGGGTAAGGGCCGTGCAGACAGCGGGGGGGGGGGCACAGTGGCTGCATATTATGAGTAAAAAGGCTGCATTTGATGGCACATTTGGCTGCATTTGTGGGGCACAGTGGCTGCATATGATAGGCACAGTTGGCTGCATATGATGAACAGAGTGGCTGCTTATGATGGGCAGAGTGGCTGCATTTGCTGGGCACAGTTGGTTGCATATGATGGACACAGTTGGCTGCATTTAATGGCACAGAGGCTGCATATGATGGGCACAGTGGCTGCATTTGATGGGGGCACAGTTGGCTGCATATGATGGGCACAGTTGACTGCATATGATGGGCACAGTTAGCTGCATATGATGGGCACAGTTGGCTGCATTTGATGGGCACAGTTGGCTGCATATGATGGGCACAGTGGTTGCATGTGATGGGTACAGTGGTTGTATATGATAGGCACAGTGGCTGCAATTGATGTTTTTGTTTCAGTATTTGTCAGAATCTTTCAGTTCGTTTGCGCCCCCCCTAAAAATCTTGAGCACCAGCCGCCATTGTCGGGAAGCTCCCCAGCCCCCCCACTGCTGGCAAAATACAATGGGGTCGATTTAATAAACATAAATAGTCTGTGCACTGCAAGTGCAGTTGCTCTAGCTCTGATGAGAACATGCAAGGAAAAAAAAATAAAAAATTTGCTTGCACACGATTGGATGATAGAAATCAGCAGAACTTACCATAATTTCAGAGCTTTTCCTCAGATCTAGAGCCTCCTTATTCCTTCATCAACACAGGCCTCATACACGTGTTTTCTAAACTCTCCTAGAAGCCTTTTATCCTGGCAGCGGTATTTTGGCCAAAAAAAAAGCCTAACACTCGTAAAAGTGTCTAAGGCTTTTACAAGCATTTGGAGATGTCAAGAGTTTGGACGGGAATTCATTTAATTGGGCAGAATAAATAAATACTGCTAAAAGCCTATGTGTGCATGGACACATAGGCAAACATGCAGAGGAGTTTAGAGGCAGGGAAAAAAACGCGAGAGGCCCCTAGGAGCAGCTGTTAAAAAACTTCCTGTATGCATGAGGACTGAATGTGTTGATGGGGAAATCAAGCAATTTTCTTCTTTTCCACACGTGGTGGAAGGGAGGAAAATTGATTCATCTATGGCTTGCCTAAAGCCAGCCATACTTTACACAATTTTCCTATAGATTTACCTCCAAATATGTAGTACAAGGGCCTGCCTGATTGAATACAAAGTGAAAGTGTTTAGGCTTGACCTCATATTAAATAGTTTTAATAAATCTAAATGCAGCTTTGCAAGAAAATGTATGGCCAGCCTTCCTTTTCTCATATTTTTTCATGTGCCTTCTTACCATCTACTGTAAAACCAGATGATTGCTAATTTTCATTCAGACAAAGCAAGCCCAAAGGCAGGCAGCTACTGCTCTGTTGGTTCTTTGCCATATTGAGTACATAGGGGTTGATTTACTAAAAGCAAATAGACTGTGCACTCTGCAAGTGCAGTCGCGCTAGAGCTTAGTAAATGAGGTAAAGCTTCCCTTTGCAAAAAGTACCCAATCACGTGCAAGGAAAATAAAAAAACTGCATTTTTGCTTGCACATGATTGGATGGTGGACAGAGCTTCTGCTCATTTACTAAGCTCTGGAGTAACTGCTCTTACAGAGTGCAACTGCACCATATAGCAGTGGTCATCAACCCTGTCCTCAGGGCCCACTAACAGGCCAGGTTTTATGTATTACCTTGGGGAGACGCAGACTAGAATACTGCAATCACTAAGCAGCAGATGATATCACCTGTGATGTATTTCAGTTATCTTGCAAACCTGGTCTGTTAGTGGGCCCTGAAGACAGGGTTGATGACCATTGCCATATAGGATTCGTTTACACCATGGCACACAAGTGCTTGCAAAATTCACATGCTTTTTTTAACTTGCATTGGCCACGCTCAGGGCCAGTGCTACCACTAGGCAAACCCGGCAACCACCTAGGGTGTACTGCTGCCTAGGGGCGCCTGGCCACTGGTTTCCCTCCACGTCTGCATGCTCTGCGGGCTGCAGCATGTAACTAACTCAGTCTCAGGCAGTTGCTCCGTCCAACCGGTAGTGTAATTAGAGGCGCAGTACAGCACTGGAGCCAGCTCTAGAGAAAGCATAGCTGATGCTTCCTGTATAACGCCACCTCCTGTCACATGGGCAGGGCAAAGGGGGTGGAGTCAGTGGTGGAGCCAATGGGGGCGGCAAAATGAGGAGTCGCCTAGGGTGTCAAAAATCCTTGCACCAGCCCCGTCCACGCTGCTATGATTATTAGATATGTGCATTCGTTTTCGTCCGAATGCATTTTCATCCGAATTTCAGGTATTTTCGTTTTCGTTTTGACAAACGATAACGAAAGTGCACAATCCGAAAAATAAAAGATCCGACATAAATAAATGCTTTATTTTCATTTTCGTTGTTACTATAGAATAGGAGATTCAACGTGCTCTCTGACAATAACAATCTGTGTCTATTGAACATGTGGTCGAATGTGTCTAACCTTTCCTCTATCAGTTCAAGATTATATAGAGAAAATATTCGACATAGAGAGAAAAGATTCCACAGAGAGAAAAGATTCTGGAATTGGGTGAGGGAAGTAAAATAAAAATAATGATGATGATGAATATTATATTCATTATTATCAGTCACTCACTATCTGACACCTGACACTGTGAGACTTAGACCATTCATTCAACATGAACAACAGAGATTCGACAAAGCAGCGAAAAACACATGTTTATAATAATATTCGACAGAGCATCGAAACTGTACAACGCTGCAATCTTACATTTCCAGAGTCAAATGCTCTGCCTATAGGCTATATAGAGTTTAGCAGCTCTGTCGAATCTTCTTTATACATTCGACAGACACCATAAGCCTTCAAAGACAGATTTGACCGTAATTCATGTGGAATTTCGGACGAATGCAATTTTTTAACGAAAAAGTAAATAAATTAAAACTAATTTCGGGAGTAACAAAATACATTTATTTTTCAGACGAAAACGAAATTCCGAAAAACAAAATATTTCACTCTGCACATATCTAATGATTATTTAATGCCATTGAATTTTGTATGACATTTTTTTTTCTCAATGCTTTTGTAATGTGCTGCAGTATGGTGTGACTTCTTGCAGCATAATGGAATGTGCTGCTCAAAAATACTTTTGTACTTTTTTTTTCAGCTCACCCAATGCAGTGTGTAGGTGTAACCGTTACCTGAAGCCACAGGATGTAGTGCTATTTGTCTTGTTCTTGGAATTGATGAACCCGTAAGGTTTTTACTGCTATCCAGGGCTGAGTTAGTGGGATTCTTCCTTGTTTCCTGTCCTGGTGGCAATGTTTTACCTGAAACAGGTAGACAGAAAACAATGCTTTTTAGTTGGCAGAGTAGGGGAATGCTAGAATTATCCTGTCATCTTTTTTTACTTTTATCTTTGTCCCTTTTGTTGATTTACCCTCACTTCCTGTCAGGTGAATTTTTTTTTTGTAGCTGAACAGGAAGTAAGGAGAAACCTCTCCAACAGAGCCCCAACATTAAGCATGTAAGCTTTTCACAGGTAATGTATATCAGGCTTCTCTGGGTGCGTGAAGTAAGTCTAAAGCCCCATACACACTATCAGTTTTTCTGCTGAGTTTTTCCTTCAGATTTACCAAAACCATATAATATGAGGTCAAGCCTGAGGAGTTTCCAATTGTATGCAATCAGGCAGGCCCTTGTACTACATGGTTTTGGTAAACCTGATGGAAAAACTCAGCAGAAAAACTGATAGTGTGTATGGGGCATTAGCTTTCCCTCTAATGTGCCCTGAGTGCATGCATCCCCACTCTTCCTACTAAAATCAAGATATCAATAATGGAGAACCCTGACTTTCAAACTTTTGGGGTGCTCTTGATAAAATAAGACATCTTGTGGTGCTCATTCTCTGGATTAAAAAGCTAAAGTAAAGATAGGTACCCTTTAACATAGTTATATAAAAAAAACATTCAGACCAAGGCCAATTTGGGTGATTTAAGCTACGTATATTTTTAGTGGCAACCCACACTAATGGATGTACTCTACATTCTGTGTCACCTAGCACCAACAGCTTAGAAGAGCAAGGCCAACTAGGGCTCTGGGGGTTTGGACCTTGAGTAGATGAACTGCAAATATAATACACTATAGGCTCAATTCACAAAGCTAACAAATTAGGATGAGGATCTTTATTAGATAAAAAAAAGTGACAGATATCTTCAACTGAGTCAAAATGAGATTGTAAAAATTCTGGTCACACGTCTAAAGATCCTTATCCTTGTGCAGAAGACATACGAATTGAGCCTCAAGTTATTATTTATTATTATTATTATTATTATTATTATTATTCAGGATTTATATAGCGCCAGCAATTTACGCAGCGCTTTACAATATAAAAGGGAGACAATACAGTTACAATACAATAAAATACAAGAGGATTAAGAGGGCCCTGCTCAGAAGAGCTTACAATCTAAAAGGGTGGGGCAGGTGGTACAAAAGGTTATAACTGTCGGGAATGAGCTGATGGACGTGGTAGGAGATTAGTTTGAGACGTGATAGGCTTCCCTGAATAGATGCGTTTTCAGGGATCGCCTGAAGGTAGCAGGAGTAGGGGATAGCCGGACCAGTGGAGGTAGCGAGTTCCAGAGGATTGGAGAGGCTCTGGAGAAATCCTGGAGACGAGTGTGGGAGGAGGAGATGAGAGAGCAGGGCCAGTTGCCAACAAAAATACACTGGCAATGTAAGTCAGTCTGAAATCCTATATTAAATAGGGAAATCTTGTTAGTGACAGCCAGCAACACAATTTTCGTCAGGTTGTGGGACCCACTGCAGTGGCCCAAGGCTAGAGCCTATGTTGCCTATACAGAATTCTGGCCCTCGTAATAACCACCCTTCTAGCAGACATAACGCCGTTGACCATTTGTGATAGGGAAAGTGTGCCATGATGCTTCAAGGAAAGAAAGGTGTTCCTAGAGGACATGGTTTATTTTAACACATCTCTCCAAAGGTTTCAAAATCTACTTGCTATGCCGTTCTTGGCATTTAGCTACATGAGATCTCAGAGGTGATCGCAGGTAGCTATAGAATGGCCACGGTATGTCTTTGACTGTGGATCCCGCTTTGATCAATGCCTGAATAGTGACGCTTCTTCACTTAGGGCCACCTTCCCCGCATATATTATTAGGACTTGCCCTTGGGGAAAATGCCCCCTGCTCCCAGCCCTGTCCCAGGTAACGGGGAAAATGTGACTTATAGACGTCATAAGGTTTTTTTTATATGGGGCTGCCTAGCCTAGAATCGAATAATTTGCCCCTATGTTTGTGGTATAAAGACAGCTTTGATAAAAGAAACATAGCTACAATAACAATCCTAGCATTTATGTCTGAACTACAACACAAATATCTCAATGATAGCACATACAGACTCTTTCAAACAGCAGCCTTGGTACAATTAAGTCAGTCCGTTGCTTATTTGTGAAAGAAATGCTACTCTGGAGAGCAAAGTATACAGGCCAGCATCACATAATAACATATATTAGCAGTCTCGGATATTAATAGCTGCAGATGTCACAAGCTATGACAGTAATTCACACCGCCGTGGACCATGGTCCCTCATTCTCTTCGGGAGGATCTACTCTACCGTACAAATAGAAAATAAACACAGCCTTGTAGGGCGCAAGTGCCAATGAATGTTAAATTTTGATTAAATAATAGATATGTGCTGAGAGGCCCCCTTTTTGTAATATGTCATTAAGAAAGATAACTAGACATTCGTATACACATAATGATTATAATTAATGCAACACATAAAGTGTAGTATATGACACTAGGCCATTATTAACCCTACAAGTTTTTTTTGTTTTTTTTTGGACAAGCGGGCAATGTTCACCATCAATTGAGATTATAGTCTTGATGACTGCACTAACAATACTCCTCAGAAACAAAGCCACAATTAAACTTTTGTGGAGCCATTAGGATAAACTGGCCAATGTGTTATAGAAGATAGATTTTTGGAGACTCTTCTAAGGGAGAAAAATCATTTTTAATGTATTTTTGGTTTTCTCTTCGGGGGACTAGTAAACATGATGAAAGAGATACTAGTGTGTTAAAGAATGACATAAGGGGTCTTTATCGCATATGTTGGAAAGTTTTTGTTTGCCTCAAACAGGTTTTGCATTCCTGTACAAGTCTATGGGAATGCAAAACCCCATTGAAGGACAAGTGCAAGTCAGGAGGAAAACAACTGCAGGTCAAATGCACCTCTTAAGCCGCGTATACACGATCGGATTTTCCGAAGGGAAATTTGTGAAATATGACCGTGTGTATAGTCCAGCGGACAATTGTTGTTGGATTTTCCGCAGACAAATGTTGGATCTCAGGTTTTAAAATGTTCCGTGGACAAATGTCTGTTGTCAGATTTTACGAGCATATGTTTCGTCGGACAAAAGTCCAAAGTATAAACACGCATGCTCAGAAGCAAGGACAAGCCAGAAGCAGTTGGTCTTGTAAACTAGCGTTCATAATGGAGAATTAACATTCGTGACGTGACAAATTATGAGATCTCGAAATGCAGCGCACAATTCTTTTCTTCTTTAATGGGATAATAATGAAGCTGCTTTGCTGGTGATACTGATGGAGTTATTGTAAACAAATTTTCTTGTTCAAAAGTTTTTATTTTATGTTAAAATAAATTACATGTACAGAATATAAGACAAATTATTTGATACCAGAAATAAAAAGTAGACATATTGAAGTACGGATGATACAAAGCAAAGAAGAATTTCAAGATATTCTCGTGGGAATGATAATAAATGGCCTTATATATTTTAGAATTTGAAAACATTCTTATAGCTGAGTTTTAAACATTTTAATCCCAAGAAAATATAAATATGTCTAAAAGAAAATATATGATTTTAAAGTTTTGACCATAACTTCTAAAGTATGTTTATAGTAAGTATTATATAGTAAGGGAAGAACATAAAAGGTATATAGGAGGGGAAGGGGAGGGAATAATTCTCCGGAGGAGGTTTTATATATATCAGCTAATGTAATTCTATAAAAAATCTTAATCACCATAACAATAAAATTTGGTTATCAATATTATCTGACGTATAATATTTAATCCAGGGTTTCCATATGATATCAAACTTTGTCTGTAAACAAATTTTCAAATGCTTTTTTTTCTAGTGAAATCAAGAATAATATTTTTATGCTTATTTTTTTTTTTGTGGTGTTACCACAATACCATTATCCTGTCGTTTTAAAGATACAACTATGTCGTGTCTCTTGTCAATTTTACATTGTATTTTTTTAAACTGCCTGCTCCCAAACTGTCATTTGATGTAAAACACATAGCCAAGTATTATTCTCCACAATTTTCTTATTGTGCATTAAAAAAAGAAAACAAATAAAATTAGACATGCTATCTGCCAATAGAACTTAACCAAAAAGTGCATTCTTTGCATCCAAAAATATAGGAAAAAAATACGAAATCAAATCATTATTCAACCAAAAAAATAATGTCAAAGCAATAACTCCGAAAGCAATAATAAATAATACGTTATCTCCTCCGATTCCGCAAACATGGCTGGTTGACAAATGGCCATTCAGGAACGAACTGAAAAGTGCAAAATAAAAAGCCCAAAATGAAAAGCGCAAAATGAAAAGTGCGAAATGAAAAGCACGAATCAACACTCAGCAAACTTCTACTAACACGAAATTAACAGAAGGAGCCCAAAGTGTGGCGCTAAAGGGTTGAAAGACAACATAGTATGTCACTATGTTTGTATTTGTTGGCCGACAATTCCTTGCCGTTTGTATGCAAGACAAGTTTGGGCAAATGCACTTCGGACTAAAGTACACAGTTTTGTTGGCCAACAATCCGATCGTGTGTACGAGGCTTTTTGCCCTGTACACACGGTCAGACAGTCCGACGACAAAATCCATCTGATTTTTTCAGACGGATTTTGGCCCAAACTTGTCTTGCATACACACGGTCGCACAAAGTTGTCGGAAAATCCTATCGTTCAGAACGTTGTGACGTACAACCCGTACGTCGGGACTATAAAGAGGCCAGTAGCCAATAGCTTTCATCTCGTAATTTATTCTGAGCTTGTGTGGCACTTTGTCCGTCGGAATTGTCTACACACGATCGGATTTTGTTGTCGGACAATTTTAGATAAACTTTGTGTGTCGGAAATTCCGATGGAAAAAGTCAGATGGAGCCCACACACGATCGTATTTTCTGACAACAAGATCCGATCGCACATTTTCTGTCAGAAAGTCCAACCATGTGTACAGGGCATTAGGCTCCATTCATGTGGGAATTTTGCTACACTGTGATTTCAAGCATGAAGAATCTACTGATTCCTGCAGCTGGAATGGACAGTCCTGTGTAGTTAGCTGCAGTCGCTGAACCTATAAACTGCAATGACAGGTTCGGGCCTAACTTTGGTTGTTCTGATGTTCTGCAGAACACCGAACAATATGCAGTGTTCGGGGCAAATTTGAAAGCCGATGGAACACCGTTAAAGTCTATGGGACATTAACATGAAAAATCAAAAGTGTTCATTTTAAAGGCGTATATGCAAGTTATTGTCATAATAAGTGTTTGAGGACCTGGATCCTGCCCCAGGGGACATGTGTCAATGCAAAAAAAGTTTTAAAAACTGCAATTTTTCCGGCAGAACGGATTTGAATAATGCTTAAAATGAAACAATAAAAGTGAAATATTCCTTTAAAATTCGTACCTGGGGGGTGTCTATAGTATGCCTGTAAAGTGGTGCATTTTTCCCGTGTTTAGAATAGTCCCTGCACAAAATTTAATTTCTAAAGGAAAAAAATCATTTAAAAGTACTCGCGGTTATAATAAATTGTCGGTCCCGGCAATACAGATAAAAGTAATTGAAAAAAACGGCATGGGATTACCCCAGTCCATTACCAGGCCCTTTGGGTCTGGTATGAATATCAAGGGGAACCCCTGAACCAAAATGTAAAAAAATAAATTGCTTGGGGGTCCCCCCAAATTCCATACTAGGCCCTTCAGGACTGGTATGGATATTAAGGGGAACCCCACGCCAAACCCCACGTCTGAAATTCCAACGGAAAAAGACAGATGGATCCCACACATGATCGGAAATTTCTGACAACACAGTCTGATTGCACATTTTCCATCGGAAAGTCCGACCGTTTGTACAGGGCATAAGTCTGCTAGAGATCATCTTATCTATTCAAAGTTTCTGCAGAAAATCTACTTCATATCACAAAACATGAGAAGAATTACCGTATATACTCGAGTATAAGCCGAGATTTTCAGCCTCTTTTTTGAGGCTGAAAGTGCCCCCCTCGGCTTATACTCGAGTCATCGCTGTCTGCCCGCTCGATCAGCGTGTCGAGCAGACAGACAGCGGCCATTCTATTCAAAAGCCGCGCCTCCGGCTCCGCCTTCGCCTGTGATAGGCGGAACACTGAATTTCCCAGCAGCCTGTGTTCCGCCTATCACGGACATCGTATCATCCTCGTACTACGGACGAGGATGATACGACGTCTGTGATAGGCGGAACACAGGCTGCTGGGAAATTCAGTGTTCCGCCTATCACAGGCGAAGGCGGCGGCGCAGCTTTTGAACTTTACAATGGCCGCCGACGAAGAGGGCACGGGACGGCACGGCACGGGACGGGACGGGACGGGGGCAAGGCAAGGCACGACACGGGACGGATGCAAGGAGGCAAGGCACGGCACGGGACGGAGGCAAGGAGGCAAGGCACGGGACGGAGGCTCGGGACAAAGGTAGGCTGGACACACACACACACACACACACACACACACACACACACACACACACACACACACACATGGATGGAGACACACACAGGGATGGATGGATGGATGGATGGAGACACACACACACAGGGATGGATGGATGGATGGATGGAGACACACACACACAGGGATGGATGGATGGATGGATGGAGACACACACACACAGGGATGGATGGATGGATGGACACACACACACACAGGGATGGATGGACGGACACACAGGGATGGACGGACACACAGGGATGGACGGACACACAGGGATGGACGGACACACAGGGATGGACGGACACACACACAGGGATGGACAGGCATGTCTCACCCTCGGCTTATACACGAGTCAATAAGTTTGCCAGTTTTTTTGGGGGTAAATTGGGGGCCTCGGCTTATATTCGGGTCGGCCTATACTCGAGTATATACGGTACTGGTCACTCTCACCTGAATGTTGGGGCTGCACTCGCTCACCCACTAAATTCATCCACTTTTTTTGGGCAATTTCCCTTGATTCAGTGATAATGAACCTGGGTTGCCCACTTTATAATTGAAGTTATTATTTTGCCTATCCCAAAATCTTTCATTATTTTTTCTTGGAATTGATGAAAGGGGTGGCCTGCACAACAGCTCTTAGAACTCTCCTTGGTACAGTTCTACTTTATGATTATGAGGCTATTATATTGCACCTTCTTCGACTTTCTGCTTAATTAATTAATTTGGCACTTGTATAAAGCCACCTACATAAGTTGAGCCTGCCCATCTAAATGTGTGAAACTGCTGGCTGCCTGTGATCAATTCCAATTTCTGAGTGCATGACGTGATAGCCTTTTGGCTAGATCTGATAGTTTAAAGCAGTGTCTTCTTTCTGATTATGTGCCTGATGGATATATTTGGTGAATCTGTATGTAGAGGAAGGTGGGGACAGTAACAAATGGTCCCTTGTGGAACCAACCTCTATCTATCTATCTGGTGAACTTTTGGAATATATGTATATACATTTGGTATGTAATGATAGTTATGCCTCGTACACACGATCGGATTGTTGGCCAACGAAACTGTGGAATTTTGTCCGAAGGGTGTTGGCTCAAACTTGTCTTGCATACACATGGCACAAAATTTGTCGCCTTCTAGACGTACTACGTGGTTTTTCAACTCTTTAGCGCCTTCTGCTAATTTGGTGTTAGTAGAAGTTTTGTGAGTGTTGATTCGCGTTTTTCTTTTCGCGTTTTTAATTTAGCGCTTTTCAGGTTGCGCTTTTTATTTCGCGCTTTTCTGTTCGCTTCTGAACAGCCATTCATCAACCAGACATGTTGCGGAATCGGAGGAGATAACGTGTTATTTATTATTGGCCTTGGCGTTATTGCTTTGACATTATTTTTTGGGGTTAATAATGATTTGATTTGGTATATTTTCTATATTTTTGGATGCATAGAATGCACTTTTTTGGATAAGTTCTATTGGTAGATAGCATGCCTAATTTTATTTGTTTTCTTTTTTTAATGCACAATAAAAAAATTGTATAGAATAATACTTGGCTATGTGTTTTACTTCAAATGACAGTTTGGGAATAGGCATTTACATATAAAAAATACAATGTAAAATTGACAAGGAACACCGACATAGTTGTATCTTTGATCTTAAAAACTACGGGATAATGGTGTTGTGGTAACTTGCCCAAATAAAAAATAAATAAATAATAATAAAATTATTCTTGATATCACTCTAGTATCACAAGCAAAGCAGCTTCATTATTATCCCATTAAAGAAGAAGAGAATTGTGCGCTGCATCTCGAGATTTCATAATGTCCACGTCACAAATGTTAATTCTCTGATACAAATGCTAGTTTGCAAGACCGACCTCTTCTGCTTCCGAGCATGCGTGTTTGTACTTTGGACTTTTGTCTGACGGACTTGTGTACACATGATCGGAAAATCCGACAACACACATTTGTTGGCAGAAAGTCCGACAACAATTGTCCGATGGAGCATAAACACAGCCTGACATCCAACATTTCCTGTTGGAAAGTCTGATCATGTGTACGAGGCTTTAGTTTATAATTATTCTTGATGTCCATTGCATTTCACTGGGTCCTCACATGCTAAATTGAGCTCCTTGGATTCATTTTAGACAAGGGTTCCTCCAAGTTTTATGTGAACAGTACTACACAGGATGTTGGGATGGTCGAGATTACTAATACTAATTGTAGTCCAATCCAGGTTAGTTAGTCAAGATTTGCTGGCCCTGTGTGGCTTTTATTTGGTTTAATTTCTCTTTATTATGTTTCAAGAAAATAAGTACAAAACATAGCCATTGGGGCATTCCCTGGGTAACGAAAACACACCCTTTGGTGAGATATTTCTGATGCCGCGTACACACGACTGGACTTTCCAGCAGACTAGGTCCAACGGAATCAGTCCGTCGGACAATCCGATTGTGTGTGGGCTAACCCAATCGTTTTTCGTTATAAAAATCCGATGAATCTAGATATAGAACATGTTTCAAATCTGTCCGACGGACTCAATTCCTATCGGAAAACCGTTCATCTGTATGCTGGTCCGACAGACCAAATACGACGCAAGGGAAGCCATTGGCTATTGAACTTTCTTTTTTAGTCCCGTCTTACGTCATTGCGTTCAAAACGAACTGACTTTTGAACTGACTTAGTCCGTTTGAGTGTGGGCAAGTCCGTTCGTTCGGAAAGGTCCGTCGGAACTCCGCTGAAATGTCCGCCTGGAAGATCGTCGGACCTAGTCTGCCAGAAAGTCCGGTGGTATGCATGTGGCATGACAAGTTAAAATGCAATTACATCCTAACAACCGGATAGCTTACTTTCCAAATATGCCTCAGTTCTACAGCAGTATTATAGGAAATAGCAGGATAATATAGAAACATTTGTCCCTATCACATAAATATGTCAAACAGATCATAAGTCTTATTTAGTCCCCTACATTGTAAAATGATGCATGTAGGTTAAAGAAGAAACCCTCACTCTAGAGGGGTCAAGCCCATTAGTATGAGCTAGATAGCCACTGTTACTAGAAAGTGGGAGGTCTGGACCCCCATCAATTTGTGTGTCAGTAGTAGACTCAGATTCCACCCAGATATTCCACACTTTCTCAATTTTTTTTGTGACAAGTAGGTTGCCTTATAGGGAAGGGGTCCACTGAATTTACAAGATGTTTCCAAAAAGATAGCATAGGGGCCCTATCCGATTTCCACTTAAGCACTATTGCTTTCCTGCCACATTATATATAAAAAAAAAAGAATCCTCAAAATAAAAGAATAGGTACACATTAATTTACATTACATAGATTACAGCAGGTTGAGTGAGACTCCTCCATCTGCAGCACAAGGGGTGAGACATTTTGAATTGGGCGTAGTGCAAAGAAGAAAACTAGGCATAGTGCAGAAGAATTAGGCCGCTTCATTAGGCAGTGGACTATTCTAAGGCTACTTTCACACTGGGGCAGGCAGGCGGTAAAGCGGTGCAAAATATAGTTGTTTTAGCGGCACTATTCAGCCACTAGCGGGGCATATTTAACCCCCACTATCAGCCGAAAAAGGGTTAAAACCGCCCGCAAAGCATCGCTGCAGCGATGTAGCTGGTTTGCAGCGCTGCCCCATTGTTTTCAATGGGAAGGGGCGCTTTAGGATCGCTGAATAAACCGCTCCTATAGCACTGTAAACATGTGGCTTGCAGGACTTTTTTGACTGTCCTGCAAGCGCACCGCTCCAGTGTGAAAGCCCTCGGGGCTTTCACATTGGAGTGAAGTGAGCGGCTCTTTCAGGGCGCTTTGCAGGTGCTATTTTTAGCACTATAGTGCCTGCAAAGCACCTCAGTGTGAAAGTAGCCTAATGGCTCGTACATACGACTGGACTTTCCAGCAGACTAGGATCAGTCCGTCAGACAATCAGATCGTGTGTGGGCTAGTCCAATCATTTTTCAGGAAAAAAATCAGACAGACCTAGACATAAAACATGTTTCAAATCTTTCCGACAGACTAGAGTCCGGTCGAAAATTTACTTTGTCTGTATTCTAGTCCGACGGACCAAATACGACGCAAGGACAGCTATTGGCTACTGGCTATTGAACTTCCTTGTTTAGTTCCGTCTTACCTCATCACGTTCAAACTGAAAGGACTTTCGAATGGACTTGGTCCATTCGTGTGTGGCCATGTCCGTTTGTTCGGAAAGTCCGTCGGACCTCCGCTGAAAGTCCATCGGGAAGACCGTCGGACCTAGTCCGTCGAAAAGTCCGGTCGTGTGTACACGGCATGAGTGTTACAGAAAGCCGCACTGAGGTCCACTCTGCACCATTTACCTATTAAATGCAGGGTGCGAGAATCACTCTTCCTCAGAGGGCAGGCCCACGACACCCTGCACTCACGGTATGACACTGGTCACTATTAAACCCGATAGACTGAGGACATATTGCAGCAAAAAGAAAGCACTGCAGAATAGAACCCTGAAACTAAAGTGATTATTGCAGACTAAGTTGTTTTTTTTCCCCCTATTTTTGGACATGTAAGGAAGGGGAGACTTTTTTGAAAAGCAAATTAGCTCGAAGTTGGGCTTTAAATCAATATGCATCAAAACTGCTCAGTATAGGCCCACACAGAGATTTGCTGTGTTTCTCATTTATGGTACTACACGCCACACTCAGTAATCATCACACCTCCAGCGCAAATATATCAGCAAGTCTGAAAGTTAACCCCGTACCTCCTATATTGATTAATAAAAAAGCCAACTCATGAATAGAATGAGCTTTATAGAAATGACTCAGTTTCCTCATTTTCCCTTATGGGTCTAATGTATACAAATCAAATCAAATCATGAATTATTCCACCCTGTTGAGGGATTTATTCACAGTTTCTTTTAATAAAATATGCAAATATTTTTCAGTAAATTGATTTCCCAGATTCTCTTATCTCCATATTCATTATTTATGATTATACTCCTAGACTTTGATAAAAAGGCAAGAGAAACATGGACACGAGGTGGTTGTTTAAGACGGTCTTGATGAAAAGAGATTATAAAAGGGAACTTCGAACTTCGGACAACTACAGAAGCCCCTGTTTAGTATATACACACATTAATATTGCCCATGCCAAGTAATCAGCAATAGAAAAACTAGCATATTTTGTTTTTTAAAGGGTATGTAAAGTCAAAACGTTTTATTAAGTATAGAATGGTCTTTTTTTCTGCTTATGTCCTGTCGGTGAGATTCCTCTTTACATGCTGTCCCAAAGACAAAGCAAGAAGTCCAAAGTGAGATCTCTCCAATGTGAGTTGACATCTATTATTTGACAGTTTTCGAAAAAACAGGTGCCCCCATCAAAAGATTTCCCCTCGCCCCCTGTTTCTGTGACAACTTTCTGTGCCAGAGACAAATAGAGATGTTAAATCTCCTCAGCAGGGACACCGACAGCAATATAAAAAAAAAAACTTAACAGAAGGTCTAACCCTTCTGTATCACATGCAAAACTAAAAAAAAAGATTTTCATTTACGTACAACTTAATGTGGAAGTAAACCCATCGATTTAAACAGTTAAAAAAAAGAGGCATGCCGGGAATGCTAACTGCACGTTGGTTGTGCTCTCAGCCAAACTATCAAACCATCCAATGGCTGGTGTCATAACGAATCACATGTGCAGCACCAAAGCAGTTGAAGATTAAACAGAGGCAAAGATGGCAGCTTCCTTGGCTGAAAACGATAGGGGAGTTTAACTCCACTTTAAATCCTTATAGTGATACCAAAGTGTCATTTTTTCCCATTAAAAATAACAAACATGTTATACTTACCTGCTCTATACAGTTTGTTTTGCACAGAGCAGCCAAGATCCTCCCCTTCTCTGGTCCCTCTTTGGTGCTCCTGGCCCCTCCCTCCTGTTGAGTGCCCCTACAGCAAGCAGCTTGCTATGGGCGCACCCATAGCTGAGCTGCAGCTCCCTGTGTCCATTCAGCACCCTCTCTCCACTCATTGGCTGACTGACTTTGATTGAAAGCAGCAGGAGCCAATGGTGCCGCGCTGGTGTCTCAGCCAATGAGGAGGGGAGTCCCGGGCACCCGAGACACTGCTGTAACATCGCTGGATCTAAATGGGGCTCAGGTAAGTATTAGAAGGGCTGAGGGGGATGCTGCATACAGAAGGTTTTTTTTTTATCTTAATGCATAAAATGCATTAAGATAAAAAAAACTTTCTGCCTTTACATCCACTTTAAAGTAGACCTGTTCATAAACTGTGGGCATTAAAGAATTTGCATATTCTTAACAAGCAGTTTATCATTCTCATAGGTCATAGCAAAGACTAGGAGGTTGGGTTTCAGGTGATTTCTAACAGCTTACCCATCTGCTTAAATACCTGCTGTGTGATTACGTTAGAGGGCTGATAGGCTGCCAAGATTCTGATGCAATATACAGCAATAGGAGTTAAAATTTCACTGCCTCTATTGTAAGGTTTGAAGATGGATTTCTCCACATTACCTTTAGCTTTAGAGGCGAATGATGGCTTGTTTTAAAGAAAAAAACAGTCACAATAATGGGACTTTAAAGTGGTTGTAAATCCATATAAAAAAAAAAAAAAAACCTGCAAGACAAATGGCATAATGAGCTAGTATGCATTGCATATTTGCTTTGATATACAAGTGCTTTGGATTACAAGCATGTTTCCGGAACAAATTATGCCCGCAATCCAAAGTTTTACTGTATATCTAAAATTAATTGAAAATATGACTGTTTTTATTATGGTAGTTTTACAGTGCATTAAATAAATACATTGTATTTACTGTGAAATCCATAAACTGTTGCCACATCTATATGCAGAAAACTGTTCTTTCTAATTGCATCGTCACAGCTAAGTGGGGAGGTACAGCAGGTCTGGTGGTTTATTAGCATCTCTAAGAATATGACTTTCGCTTTCTGCTTTCACTTTGTATCCGCCCTTGTTTTCTAATTTTATAATATACAATGGCAGCCTCATTAATCACAAGCATTCTTAGGCAAAATATACAGGGAATTTCACCTCAAACCATTGCCATGCATAGAGGAATAATAGAATTCAATCTAATTTCTGTACTGGAGGCTCCAAGAGGTCATATACTCAAGCCGAGGGAATAGAAAAAGAGTTCCCTATTGTGTAAAAGCCACCACGTAGCCAAGCCAAGCCACTTTTCAGGGGAGCCGCATTTTTTTTTTTTCCCAAATTAAATTTTATTTAAATTCTTCAAGCAGCGATTTGCTCTGGCAATTTACATGTTTATATCCAGCCTTGACATCAGGATCTACCATGTACATTTGTTTTTAGTTGGTCTTTCATCTTCGTCAGGTAAAAGCCCTATGATAACTATGATTTTCCTTTCCATTAAATTTGAAATTTGGATGTGCTACTATTTTTATAGCGTGAGTTCACCTTTATAATATATTCAACCTGTGACACACTTCATGTTTTTCATTTCCTCAGTTATATCTAATCGCAATTTTTTCCCCTGCTTTTAATTGCTGTTTCCAGTACACTTTTATTTTTAATTTGACCAATCGTTATGGCTAATCAGTACACTCATATTGTTTACGTGTACAAAATAGTCACTGGAATATTTGGGGGAGTCGTTTATAAAGGGTCAAATGGCTATAAACTTTGATGTATAGGATGACACTTCCAAGATTTCTTGAGGTTGTGCCAGGTAGCTAGAACCCAAGGTTAAGGGGCTCAGAGGATAGATGTCCAATAGTTGGACCTGGGATGCTCAACTCCTAAATGGAACCAGTCGGTGCCTTGATTTATCACAAAAGTCTTGGTATGTGGTAGAGCTGCGCGATTAATCGTCAAGAATCGTTATCGCAATTTTTTTTCCCCATTGCGATCTTGACAAAGGTGTTTCACGATTCTGTCTATGCAAAGAATTCTCTCTGCTCTTCTGAAGCCACAGCCGTCAAAAGAAAGGAAGAAAAAAAACGAGCAGTCTGCCAAGAATCACAACTGCCGCACTGACCCCCCAAGAAGCTGCTGGTTTTATTGGGCTTACCGTTACCTTCTTGTTTACTTCTCCGTCTAGGGTTTCCCGTGGTAGATGGCCCAAAGAAATGTGGAAACTGACACTGAATCTTCTTTTGGGTTATTTATTTGAAACAGAAACAGAGTCTTTCAATAAGGATAGAGGGTTAGGAGCGAGTTCAGGTACTTTAGACTGCAAAAATCAACGGAAGTCCTTTTATAAAATACAGAGAATAAAGACCGTTTCACAACTGGATTTCACAATTCCCCGGATAGACCTCCTCTCACTAGGCCTAGTAGCCGATAAGGTGTTTGACCAAGTCTCTGCCACAGACTTATGATGTACACTTGAGCATAGGATGCTTGACAAAGTCTCTGCCACAGACTTGAGCGTTACTGAGGGACGTAGACAAATTTAAAGAGCTATCATATGATGCCAGTATCTCTCAGCCGATCCAGCAATACCGTATGAGTGTTGATCCAGGTAGCGTCCGTCAACCTAGCCTTTAGGCTCCTTCAGAGAAGCCAGCCTTGCGCACGGCCTTCTCCTGAAGAGTCCTCCCCTGGGGTTTTCCAGTTGCTGGGCCTCTCCCTTTAGATGAGACGGAACCGAACCACCTTTGGATCATTAGGGCCCGAATTCCATTCAGGTCTGTCCCTGCAGTTGCGTCACCTCGGGCCAGCCAACCCCGACACTTGGAATGCATGGTTCTGCACCCCAGGCCAGGAGGGCCATGGGGCTGGTCAGGAGGACCAGAACAGACAGAAAACAATCTCTGGAACGGAACACTGAAGCACTTGATGTCGGTACCTTAAATACCACCCCCCAGAATGCACAGCAAGAGAACACTCCCACGGTGCTGGTTCAGAGGGAATAAGTGGCATTCAATACACCCAGCTAGACTGCACTTCTAACCTCGCCAGCGGTGACAGTGACACCTGCGGTCAAAGAGAACCCAGTGCAACCCAGCTGGACTGTTACTGAAACCAGAAATTTTGAAAATTAGCCCCAAAACCCAACTGTGGTTTCAGGAAAGTTAACTTTGAAAAAAACATAGTGCCTGCTCGTCAGGAGCCATGATCTCATGCTAAGCTGTCAGCCACAGCTTCGCTGTGGAGGTGGGTGCAGAGGACACATGCGACAATGGAAGCCCCATAGTAAGTCTATGGGTGACGTCACTTCCCATTAATTTCACAGCTGTTGTCGGCCGTGTCCTCTGCAGAGCTTCCGCCGCTGGAGATCAGGTTGATTTCTTCTTTACATGGATAGATAGGTTATTGTTAGATTGTGGGTGTCTATAGATGCAGGGATTTTAGTTTTAGTATGGACTTCCACCTTAAGTGTACAGTAAGACCCCTTTCACACTGAATGTGTTTTTCAGGCATTTTAGCACCTGAAAAGCACCTGCTTTCACACTAGAGTGGTGCACTTGCAAGACGTTAGAAAAAGTCCTGCAAGCGGCATCTTTGGGGCGGTGCTGAAGCAGTGTATACACTACTCCTAAACCACCCCGTCCATTGAAATTAATGAGCAGCGCTGCCAAAGTGTCTGCAAAGTGCTCTGGCAACGCCGCAACACAGGTGCTTTTAACCCTTTCTCGGCCTCTAGCGGGGGTTAAAAGCATCCGCTAGCAGCCAAAAAGTGGCCCGCGCCTCAGTGTGAAAGGGGTCTTAGTGTTGTTCCATTCTCTAGTCCTGAAGAAAGGGGTCCCTGAATTTTATTTGACTATTTGTATTAAAAAATAATTCAGACATAGGTGTGTACACAGCCCTTTGATGTACATTTATTATTTTACAACTCATTCCTTATTGTTCCTGTCTTTTATAAAAGACTTTTCAGTTGGCAAATATGCTCCATTGCCCCTTATACCGATTTGTTGTTTACTAATCATTTTTAGCTGTTTTTTTGTTGTATTTTATTGATTTATGCTACAATTGAAAGGAGTCGTACATAGACTTTGAGAATAAAACTTTTGCAAGACGCTTCAGAATTCTGCTAGCTTTGTCCATGCCTGAACCTGCTTGTTCCTGCTTTTGTCCTGATTTTGTCCCATCCATGTACCCTGTCCTTGAGACCCGTTCCCTGTATCACACCTGGCTTCTGTTCCCCTTTTGCTTTTGTCCCTGCCTGGGTTATTTATGTTTGTTTCCTGTGTTTATGAGCATATATTTATTAGATAGATAGTTAGGTGTTTTGGGGTTTTGCTGTGTCTTGCACTTATTACTTGTTTATGGTTTGCTGTTTGGTTTGTACATGTGTCTTTATCTTAAATAAACTTACTTTTTTCACTTATTCATTTTTTATTAATTCCTTAGTGCAGCCCAATGATTTGATCACCTGTATTGGATGTCTGTGCATGGCATCCCTGACAGAAGGCAGTTAGGGAGTTGACAGGTATACAAAAAAACGGAAAATTGCATTGCAAAATCATGTATTTACAGTTGTACTCAAAAGTTTGCATACCCTGGCAGAAATTGGGAAATTTTGGCATTAATATTGAAAATATGACTGATCATACCAAAAACTGTCTTTTATTTAAGGATAGCAATCACATGAAGCCATTTATTGTCACATAGTTTTTTGGATCCTTTTTAAATCATAATGATAACAGAAATCACCCAAATGGCCCCGGTAAAAAGTTTACATAACCTGGAATGTTTGGCCTTGGTACACACATAGAAGGTGGCACACACAGGTTAAAATGGCAATTAAAGGTTCATTTCCAACATTTGTGGCTTTTTCAATCACAATTAGTGTCTGTGTATAAATAGTCAACGAGTTTGTTAGCTCTCACATGGATGCAGCAAGCAGGCTAGACACTGAGCCATGAGGAGGTAGAAAAGAACAGTCAAAAGACCTGCGTAACAAGGTAATGAAACTTTACAAAGATGGAAAAGCATATAAAAAGATATCTAAAGCCTTGAATATGCAAGTCAGTACTGTTTAATCACTTATTAAGAAGAGGAAAATTAGGGGCTCTTTTAAAACCAAGCCAAGGTCGGGTAGACCAGGAAAGATTGCAGCCATAACTGGCAGAAGAATTGCTCAGGATACAAAGAAAAACCCACAGGTAACCGCAGGACAAATACAGGCTGTTCTCCAAAAAGACGGTGTGGTTGTTTTTAAGGAGCACAATTCAACGATACTTGAACAAAAAAAGCTGCATGGTTGAGTGGCCAGAAGGAAGCCTTTACTGTGCCAATACCGCAAAAAAATCCAAAGAGGCATGTCAAGGTTTTGTTGGGCACATTGTAACCAGGCATTTTGTGGAACTTGCGCAGCAAAGGCTTCTTTCTGGCAACGTGACCATGCAGCGTTTTCATCGTATTGTGCTCCTTAAAAACAACCACACCATATTTTTCCAGAGCAGCCCGTATTTCTCCTGAGGTTACCTGTGGGGTTTTTCTTTGTATCCCAAAAATTTCCTGTGGCAGTTGTGGCTGAAATCCTTCTTGATCTACCTGACCTTGGCTTAGTATCAAGAGATCCCCACATTTTAAACTTCTTATTAACTAATTGAACAGTACTGACTGGCATATTCAAGGGTTTGGATATCTTTTTATATCCTTTTCCATCTTTGTAAAGTTTCATTACCTTGTTACGCAGGTCTTTTGACTGTTCTTTTCTACCTCCTCATGGGTCAGTGTCTAGCCTGCTTAGTGCATCCATATGAGAGCTAACAAACTCATTGACTATTTATACACAGACACTAATTGTGATTTAAAAAGCCGCAAATGTGGAAAATTAACCTTTAATTGCCATTTTAACCTGTGTGTGCTACCTTCTGTGTCTGCACCAAGGCCAAACATTCCAGGGTATGTAAACTTTTTATCAGGGCCATTTGGGTAATTTCTGCTATCCTTATGATTTAAAAAGGATCCAAAAAACAATGTGATAATAAATGGCTCCATGTGATCGCTATCCTTAACCACTACAATACTGGGCACTTTCGCCCCCTTCCTTCCCAGCCAAATTTTCAGCTTTCATCGCTCTCGCACCCAAATTAAATTTTTATCATTTTGTTTGCACAAATAGAGCTTTATTTTGGTGGTATTTATTCACTACTCCGTTTTAAATTGTTTGTGATATAAGCGAAAAAAAGAGCGTAAATTTGGGGAAAAAAACGATATTTGCTTCTTTCTGTTTTAAAAGGAATCCAATAAAATCAAATTTTGTCATAAATTTAAGGCAAAATGTATTCTGCTACATGTTTTTGGTGAAAAAATATCCGTTAAGTGCATAATAATTGGTTTGTGTGATCACGGACATATGTACGCAAATGATCATGTACAGATGTGTGTGCAGATAATCATTGGGACATTTTAGTGGGACATATGTGGGGACACGTGTTTTTATTATTTGGGGACATGTGGTTTTATTACTTGGGGACATGTGCATTTTGGGGACATGTATGGGGACATTGTGTGTTTTACACTAGACTAGTAATCAGTGAGTAAAAAGTTGTAAAAAACAGATCATACTCACTGATCACCAGCCGGCTGTAGCGATCTGCTCTCCTCTCCTCAGCGACGACTTCCGTGTGAGGAGAGGAGAGCTGATTGCCTAGTAACCGGCTGTTTGCTACATCACATGATGGCCATGTCCAATCACAGCCATCATGTGATATAAGCAAACAGCCGGTTGCTAGGCAAGGAGGGCCAATCACAGAGGCCTCCTGCCGATCCGAGATGCGCCGTGTCCGGGTGACACGAGCGCATTGGGTTCGTGCCGCTGTGCGGGCACGCACGTGCGTGATCCCCCTCCTTCTGACGGATGTTCCTGAACATCCAGTCAGAAGGAGAAGGCTCTCACCCGGCCGTATATATATATATATATATATATATATATATATATATATACATTGGCCGGGTGGGAAGTAGTTAAATAAAAGAGCCAAGAGCACCAGCGGGGGGGGGCAGAATGGGATGCTCTGTGCAAAATCATAACACAGAGCAGGTAAGCATGACATGTTTGGTATTAAAAAATACCTTTACAATCACTTTAAATAGGAAACCCAAAAATCGTTCTTGCACAGGAGCCCATTGGTGACTCTAAACTACTGGCAGTACCACATCAGTACTGGACCCTAAAATTCCACTTGCTGAAAGAGATATGAGATGTCATTGTGTGTGATTCAGTATAACGGCTTCAACTCATATATGAAATATCAGGCTTTTGGTGGTTTGGCATTTGCAGCTTTGCAGCCAACCTAAGTTGCTGTACTTCATTGTGTATGTTTTCGCTATTCCAACCAGGTGGTCATCAGCCAGATCAATCCGAAAAACTTTAGAGAAATGTGTCAGCTTTTCAAGTCTGCCGGAGCTAAGCGCTGAGCATGATCCGATTGTCTTCCAGCTAAGCTAACAGCCTATCCCGCCGTTCCCTGGGATTTCTAGTGAATTAATAATGTCAGTGATGAATATTCAAAAGTAGGCAGCTATTGTGCCTTCAAGCAGATAATTAATTATTCATTATGCATTTTATTCTCTGAATTAAAAAGCGCGGGGCGCTGGGGGAAATAAAGCTTTGCTTCGCTACAGGGGCGCAGAATTCTACACTATCCCTTTAAGGATTATGACTCGGTATTTACGGTTGCCGAGCAACATAAATGCTTGGCAATTAGATCGCGGGTCGTCCCTGATGACTGATGGGATAATAAGCAGTAGTCAAGTATTAAGTTGACCTAGTAAAAGTCCCAAATGAATAAACCTGTGCAGGATGGCAGCTGGTGTCTTTAAATGAAACTTTGATATTAACTTGTGTGCTTAAAATTCTGCTTATGCAAAATTTGGGACTGTGCCCAATACATGAGGGTTAATACGGCGAAATACAAAACGCTACCAGGTATTTCGTTTTATAAGCCAGTGTGGTAAAAATCAGTTTCAGGATTCATTTGGTTCAAAGGTTTTTTGTTTGTTTTGTTTTTTTCAATTTAGGCGTCTGTTTTTGATGTTGGTGCTTAACTCTACATCAGCATGGTATGAACGCCAATGGGACACACTGATCCAATTAGACAGTGTTTTCCACCCAAGTGTAGATATTTTCAATTAAGGGCCCTTTCACACAGGTCGACCAATTGGGTCTGCCCGTCATTTTCTCAGGCAGACCCAATCCAACCCTCCAGTCTCCTCTATGGAACGACGGGTGTTAACGAACATGTGTCCAGTCCACTGATACCCACCGAAATCTGATCCATTCCCCATCCGTCTGGTGGATCGGATGGCAGTCAGGTGTAAACAGACAGGCGCTAGAGTTGCCACCTCATCCCTTTAAACCCGAACACCTTTGAATTACACAGGTTCTGAGGCTAATTAAATGCATATAAGGCACCAAGTGAGTTTAATTACCACCTTAAACAGCCACAGAACCTGTGTAATTAATATGTGTTTGGGTTTAAAGGGATGTGGTAGCAACCATAACAGGAGGTCTGTTTACACCCATAGAGGAGAGCTGGCTGTTTCTGTGTAATGCCCTGTACACGCGGTTGGAAATTCAGATGGAAAAAGTCAGATCGGATTATGTTGTCAGAAAATCGTGTGTGGGCTCTATCGGACTTTTTCCGTTGGAATTTCCGACGGAAAAAGTTTGAGAGCAGGATCTAAAATTTTCCGACAACAAAATCCAATCTGACCTTTTTTTCCCGATCGTGTGTAGAGAACTACGACGCACAAAGTGCCACACAATGCTCAGAAATTTTTTTTTAGACGAAAGCTATTGGCTACTGGCCTCTACGTAGTCCCCTCATGCGTTTTGTACATCACCTCGTTCCGAACTATCGGATTTTCCGACAACTTTGTGTGTATGCAAGACAGGTTTTCAGCCAAAATTTTGTGGTTGGAATGTCCAACCGTGTGTACGGGGCATTAGACAAAGACTAGCCATCCACCTGCTTTGCAGGATCAGCAGACAGATTCCCCGCTAAGCAGGCGGACTCCAGCAGGGCCCGCCCTGTGTGTAAGGGGTCTAAAACATAACGCACTGTAAATTTTAAGTTAGCACTGATATTTTGAGTTCTATTTCCTATATTCAATTTAAAGTTAAAACTTTTTTGAAAACAAAAGAATTTATTTTTTTATTTTGGATAGAGTATTTAGGGTTTCAAACTTTTCATTCACCTTCTCTATTTCTCCTAGTAAACACTTTCACTGCGACTGAAAGGTTTTAAACAGAACTCCAGCCAGAAACAACAAGCTAAAAATGAATAGTTCATAAAAAGAATAAATACGCAAAACTGGCATTTGTTGCAATAGTCACCTTCATTCCAGTCCTTTTTTTCAATTGCAAGATGTTTCCAGTGTGATGGCCAGAATCTGCCTGTGAATGGACAGTAAAAGGAAAAATAGCACAGTGAAGAGCTCATCTCTCTCTCTCACTCTGCTATCTCCTCCTTTCAGCATGCTTCTTGACAGCACATGAGCAGATTGGCTTCTTGCACTGCTTCTTCCATTACCACTGCATCTCTGCTGTACAGGAATAGCAAAAGGATGATTCCAGGTTACACACTTTCATTTAAAGAATACATTTAATGATGTATAAATGATTACAGAGCTTGTGTTGTGTATTGATATCTGCCCAAAGTTTAACCACTTACAGACCGGACCATTTTGCTGGTCAAAGACCAGACCACTTTTTGCGATTCGGCACTGCGTCGCTTTAACTGACAATTGCGCAGTCATGCGACGTGGCTCCTAAACAAATTTTTATTTTTTGCGCTATAAACAATAATAGAGCGACAATTTTGAAAAAAAACGCATTATTTTTTTATTTTTGTCATAATAAATATCCCCCAAATAGATATAAAAAATAATTTTTTTCCCCAGTTTAGTCCGATACGTATTCTTCTACATATTTTTGGTTAAAAAATCGCAATAAGCGATTATTTATTGGTTTGCGCAAAAGTTATAGCGTTTACAAAATAGGGATAGTTTTATTGCATTTTTATTAATTAACATTAAAGGTTTGCTTTTTTTTCCCTGTAAAATAATAAACATGTAATACTTACCTGCTCTGTGCTATGGTTTTGCACAGAGCAGCCCGATCCTCTTCTTCTGAGGTCCCTTCCCTGCCCCAGTGTTTTGTCAGAATCGGTGACCCGTTGCATTAGGTAACGGAAGTGACGTTCCGTCAGCTGCACATGCGTTCCACCACTACCAGGTTTGCTCATCTGACAAAACACCTGCAGTCAGAAGAAGGCAGTGGACATCTTACTACACCCAGCTACGTTTTGAATTTCACAAATAAAATATAGTATATTGACATCCGTCATGCTGTTTGGATATTTAATTTTGAAAGCCTTAACCCATGTTCACATCAGGCCATTTTGACTTGCGCTTTTACATGTCAAATCGCCAGCTATTGCTCGCAGCGGCGCTGCACCGATTCCCAAAAGTAGTTCTTGTACTACCTTTGGCGACTTTGGGGGCGATTTGAAAAGACATCTTTGCATGAATTCGCATGAATGTCTGCCAAAATGCCTGCAAAGTTGGACTGCATTTCTGGTTTGAAATCATGCGAGTTCAGCTGATCTTGCACAATTTCAAACATGCCCTCAATGTAAACCTGGGCTAAAGGTTTAGCGCTGACCAGTGCGGAGTGTACCAACATGGCCTCCGCCACCTTCCTACTGCTGGCGTCCAGCTTCTTTCAAAATGTAACATCCAAACAGCATCACAGATGTCAACATACTCTATTTATTTATATATGCTCACTTTATTGCTAAAATTACTCTGAAATTGAAGACATAGCTGGGTGTAGTAAGATGTGTGCTGTTGCCTTCTTCTGACTGCAGGTGTTCTGTCAGATGAGCAAACCTGGTAGCAGTGGAACGCAAGCACGGCTGACGGAACCTCACTTCTATTACCTAATCTGACGGGTCGCCTATTCTGATGAAACACTGGCACTCCTAGCGCCTCCTCTTTGGTGAGTGCCCTTGACACCGACAGGATGTCTCGGCACCAAGCGGGGGACGCCTAGTCGCAGAATTTGATTGCCAGTCAATGGCTACCGCTGCTATCAGTCTCTGTAGTGAGGAGTGACAGAGCCAGGAGAGTCGCTGCTCTCATGCACATGATTAGATCAGGATCATGCTCAGGTAAGTATAAGGGGGGTGAGAGGGGACATGTGCAGCGCAGAAGTTTTTGTACTTTATTGCATTCATAACATTAATGTAAAAAAACTCTAAAGCCGTATTCACACCTATGCTTTTTGCATTTTGCAGATTTGCACTACAGACCATTTAACATGGTTTCCTATGGAAAACGTTCTGTAGTGCAAATCTGCAAAATGCAAAAAGCACTAAAAATGCCATAGGTGTGAATCCAGTCTAATGGCCCGTACACACAATCTGAAAATCATATGAAAAATGCCGCTTTCGAAGCCTTTGTAATATCGGATCGTTAGTGCAGAGCTTTCGAGAGCCGAACGCGACAGTTCATCAAATATTATCCGATCGGACAAACACAAAAAAAATTCTTGTATGATGCCAATCGATTTTCGTTTAATCAGTACAGTTGTCTGAAAATACAATAGTAAAATGAGATAACTGTAAGCACAGAGACAGTGTGACTGTAAACATATAAGTAGGCAGATAGGACAGATAGTTGTGTTAGTCCTTAAAGAGGAAGTAAACCCTGATGAGTTTACTTCCTCTTTCATTCCCTGCAAAGGTAAAGCATACTGGACTACTATGCATCGCATAGTAGTCAATTATGTGTCACTTACCTGACACAGGAGCCAGCGATGTCACCGCTGTCCCCTGTATTCCGGCGCATCCATCTTCTCGGTGGGTCTTGCTGCTCCGCCGCTGTCATTCGGCAAAGCCGCAATGACGTCACTCCCGCGCATGCGCACGGGAGCCGCCACCTACGGCATATCGCCGTTGATGGGTGCAGCGCTCAGTGCATGCACCGTAGACAGCGGTGCCTGTCTTTCGGCAAATATCTCCTAAACCGTGTAGGTTTAGGAAATATTAAGGAGAAGTATATGGGGGAATAAAGGTTTGGCTGAACCCACAAGTGCTTTATTACCACTTCTATTCCTTTATATTTGCTTCTGAAATGTACAAATGCAACAATTTAGAAATTGGATGAAAGGTTTAGCACTGGGAAACACTTTTCGAAAAATAAATAGTGCATTTTATATACAACTATATAGATCAGACCAAAATGAGGGACAAATGAGGAGGAAAGAGGGACAGAGGAACATTGTTCCAAATCAGGGACAGTCCCTCGAAATCGGGTACAGTTGGGAGCTATGGTAGTGCTGCCCTTGGCATTCAGAGGTTTAAAGAAGAACTGTGCCAATCTATATTTGTTTCAAAACTCTCCAAAAATTATAATACTAATGCATTAAATCTTACTGGCGGTGGGGGCAGACACAAAACCTTTAAAACCCTTGTGATGTTAATGAGGTCTAGCAAACTCCAAACTGCGTGGGGAAAATTGAGAAGTGGGGCAAAGCACAATTGCACCCTCAATTTTTCCAAAATGTCAAATGTTGGTAACAAGACGGGCAAATTGAAATCTCATGTCTAATGACGTCCTGTCATAAATGATCACATCGTAAATCATCTGGTGTGAAGTTACAAGAGTAAACATCTGAGACTGGAATACTGACAAATACTGACCTACAGCTGAACTACACAATTAATGTATGTTTCATACTGTATGTCGAATACAGTCTCTAACAACTCATAATTTCACCCTGACGAAGGAAGTGCTGGTTTGTAGATTGTGGCGGGTTGTCCTATAAAAATACAGCTATACCCAGGATAGTGAACATTAATGCCGCGTACACACGACCAGTTTTTCCATCGGAAATAAACTCTGAAGGTTTTTTCGACGGAGTTCCGCTAAAACTGTCTTGCGTACACGCGATCACACCAAAGTCCGATCGTCAAGAATGCGATAACGTACAACACGTATGACGGGACTAGAAAAAGGAAGTTCAATAGCCAGTAGCCAATAGCCTCCGTCTCGTACTTACTTCAGAGTATGCATCGTTTTTGGTCCGTCGGAACAGCATACAGACGAGCGGTTTTCCCGATAGGAATTTTTTCTGTTGGAAATATTTAAAACATGTTCTATTTCTGGGTCCGTCAGAATTTTCGGAAAAAAAAAAGTCTGATGAGGCATATATACGATGAAAAGATTCTGTCGGAGGTTTTCTGTCGGACATTCCGCTTGTGTGTACGCGGCATAAGGGTGTTCCCACTGAGCATACTAAAACACTCCTAAATTACCTACATCAAAAATAAAGGGGGTGGGTGTCCAGTGGGTCTAATGCCGCGTACACACGATCAAACAATTGGGTGGAAAAGTCCGGCAAACTGAAGTCCGCCGGACAATCCCCCCGTGTGTAGCCTCTGGCATACTTTTTTGACCCGAAAGTACGGCGGACTTAGAAAGTAGTTTTGCACTCCAATCTTCCCGCCGGACTCGCATTTCGGCGGACAATCCGGCCGTGTGTATGCCAGTCCGCCGTACTTTTGAAATGAATGGACTTTTCCCGCCCGGAGAAAAGTCCACTTATTTCGAGCGCGTCTCCAGGTAGACGGGGCCCACGAAGGAGACGTCGCCGGCCCCGCCACCTGGTATGGACTTAAAGGGGAACCCCAACGCCGAAAAAAATCGGTGTGGGGGTACCCCCCAGGTCCACATAAGACCCTTGTCCGAGCACGCTACCCGGCCGGCCAGGAAAGGGGGGGCGAGCGAGCGGCCCCCCTCCTGAGCTGTACCAGGCCGCGTGCCCTCAACATGGGGGGTGCCTTGGAGTAGGGGGGCCACGTGGCCCCCCCACCCCAAAGCACCTTGTCCCCATGTTGATGAGGACAAGTGCCTCTTCCCGACAACCCTAGCCATTGGTTGTCGGGGTCTGCGGGCGGCGGGCTTATCGGAATCTGGGAGCCCCCTTTAATAAGGGGGCCCCCGGATACTGCCCCCCCCACCCTATGTGAATGAGTATGGGGTACAATATACCCCTACCCATTCACCTGTAAAATAAAGTACAAAAAAAACACAACACACAAGATAAAATAGTTTATTGCACAGCTCCGGGGGTCTTCCGTCTTCGGGGGTCTTCTCGCCGCGGCCTCTTCTTCTGACTTCGGGGGTCTTGTCCCCCTCTTCGGTTCTTCTGCCGGGCCACCGCGCCTTCTTATAGCTCTTTTACAGGCGGTGGCCCGGTCTTCTGTCGCCGCCGCCTTCTGTTCTTCTTCTTCTCCTCCTTCTTCTCCTGGAGATGTTGACTCGCCGCAATGCCAGGGACGCGCTGCACAGCGACTTATATAGGGACAAGGGGCGGGGTCATCGGCTGATGTCACATGGGTTGATGTCACATGGCGACAGTCCCAGCATCCTCCGGGACTGTAACATCGTAAGGGGGCGGGGTCACCATGTGACATCAACCCATATGACATCAACCGATGACCCCGCCCCTTGTCCCTATATAAGTCGCCGCGCAGCGCGTCCCTGGCATTGCGGCCGGAGAGAGCGTCGAGTCAAAATCTCCAGGAGAAGAAGAAGAAGAAGAACGGAAGGCGGCGGCGGCGGCAACAGAAGACCGGGCCACCGCCTGTAAAAGAGCTATAAGAAGGCGCGGTGGCCCAGCAGAAGAACCGAAGAGGGGGAGAAGAGGCGGCGGCGAGGAAGAAAGCCGGGCTCCACCGCTAGCAAAAGAGCTAGAAGAAGATAGCAGAGGAGTCCGGCGAGAAGACCCCCGAAGACGGAAGACCCCCGGAGCTGTGCAATAAACTATTTTATCTTGTGTGTTGTGTTTTTTTTTTTTTTTTATTTTACAGGTGAATGGGTAGGGGTACATTGTACCCCATACTCATTCACATAGGGTGGGGGGCGGTATCCGGGGGCCCCCTTATTAAAGGGGGCTCCCGGATTCCGATAAGCCCCCCGCCCGCAGACCCCGACAACCAACGGCCAGGGTTGTTGGGAAGAGGCCCTTGTCCTCATCAACATGGGGACAAGGTGCTTTGGGGTGGGGGGGCCGCGCGGCCCCCCCTACTCCAAGGCACCCCCCATGTTGAGGGCACGCGGCCTGGTACGGCTCAGGAGGGGGGGCGCTCGCTCGCCCCCCCTTTCCTGGCCGGCCGGGTAGCGTGCTCGGACAAGGGTCTGATGTGGACCTGGGGGGACCCCCACGCCGATTTTTTCGGCGTTGGGGTTCCCCTTTACGTCCATACCAGGTGGCGGGGCCAGCAATGTCTCCTTCGCGGGCCCCGCCTACCTGGAGACCCGCTCGAAAATGAGCGGACTTTCCTCCGCGTGTGTGGGCGAGTCCGTTCATTTCAAAAGTAGGGCGGATAGTACGGCGGACTTAGTACGCCGTATTAGTCCGCTAATAAAAGTGCCGTGTGTGGGCAAGTAGCTCGTTCGGAAAGTCCAACGGACAGTCTGGTGGGAAGTCCCCCCGACTAAGTCCGTCGGATAGTCCGCTACGTGTGTACGCGGCATAAAAAGTAGGTTTTTCCCGCATCCCTATTAAATGGACAATAAAGTTTAAAAGTGTTCCTCTTAAGTGGGACTTTTAGTGGGAAAAAGACTACTTGGGGTTAAGTGCATATTGGATTTTATTTAATTTGAAGTGATCATATGAAAAGAAAAAAGAAATATAATATATATTTTCCATAGGGAATACAAGTACAGACAAGTAATACATTGGATGCAGTGTACATAAACTCAAAAGCAATACAGTATGAGGCAATCACAATCATAAGAACCCATGTGAACTACATGTATGGGGAAAAAACCCGACACGTTTTGAGTAAGACACTCTTCTTCAAAAACTCTTCAAAAACAAATGTATTTCTCAGTTTAGGCCGATATGTATTCTTCTACATATTTTTGGTAAAAAATAAATAAATAATAATAAGCGTATATCGATTTAGGCAAAAGTTATAACGTCTACAAAATAGGGGATAGATTTATGTCATTTTTATTATTCTTTTTTTTTTTTTACCAATAATGCCGGTGATCTGAAATTTTTAGCAGGACTGCAACATTGCGGTGGACAGATGGGACACCTTTGACACTTTTTTGAGACCACTGACATTTATATAGCGATCAGAGCTTAATATAGCCACTGATTACTGTATAAATGTAATGGGAGGGGTTAACACCAGGGGGCGATCAAGGGGCTAAATGTGTGTCCTAGGGAGGGTTTCTAACTGTGGGGGGATGGTATTGCCTGGAGGAGGAGACCGATCGCTGTTCATAATAAGTATGAACAGCAGATCTGTCTCCTCTCTCCTGACAGAATGGAGATCTGTCTCTTTACATTGACAGATGTTTGTTCTGTCTCTCTCAGGATAGATCGCGGGTGCCCGGCTGACATTGCGGGTCCTAGTGGTTTTAAAGATGCCGACATACAGCTATGGTGGTTTGCCCAGGGGAGCGAAACTGCCGCAGTTACTGTTTACTGTTGCTTGTGTCTGTTTTATGATACATTTTTTTGTAAATATTTCCTGCACCATTTTTTTTTTTTCACATCAAAAGCGTTTATTGAGTTAAAGAGAAGGCATTAACATGAAATACAGTAGCACAACCAACCATATATAAAAACATTTACCAGAGTACAATTTATATACCACATCTCTACTCTACACTTGTACTGTGAAATAATGCAGTATACATCATATGGGGTATTAAGTTCATTGAGGTTTTGAGTATTTAGGAACATATCCTCTACAAACATGTGTTTACTTGACCAAGTGAAAACCTCCTAACTTTGTTGAACAAATGCTGTTATATCCCTTTGGATCTCATGTCTCTGTCTGATATTCCTACAACCATTCAAATAGCCTTAACCAAACCGTACAGAAAAGCCAAAGGTTCATGTCAATCAGATGTACTGTGCCGTTATTCTAACACTATTCTCAGTTGAGTTCTGGGAGTGAACACAGAAAGGAAAATAATAAAGATTAATGAAACTTGAGAAAAAAGAAAGGGTAGGGATAGATTGTCTGACTTAGCCTATTATATTTCAGTTATCTCTATGAAGATCAGCATATTATTTGGAGTATCGGAACACTATCCAGGGTGTCCAAGTAGCATGAAATTTTTCCACTGATTCATTGGCTTGGGCCACTGTTTCTTCCATTGTGTACATGTCAGTCCCTCTGTTCAACCACTCAACCACCGTTGGAGGACCGCCAGTGCACCGGCACCAGTGTCTTGGCTGCATTTCGGAGGGGATTAAGCAGAGAATGTTTGTATCTCTTCAGGGGAACGTCAGTTATGTGTAGGAGACAACAAGCCGCATCTAATGTGGTCGAGGTATCTGTAATTTGTGTGATCAGAGTTCTCACCTCATCCCAAAAGGGCGTCAGCCTAGAACAACTCCACCAAATATGCGTGAATGTGCCCACCTCTCCTTGGCATCTCCAGCATATTTCTGGGACCTGTGGGAACCATCTATGTAATTTGTCGGGGGTGTGGTACCAATGTGTCAGCAGCTTATAGCACGTTTCTTGTGTTTTTGTGCTATAAGAACACTTGTGGGCCAGTGCACAGGCGCCCCCTCATTGAGAGTCCGTGATGTTCCTCTGGAGCCCAAGAGCCCATTTGCTCCTGAATCTGTCATCAGCTTGTCCAGTTATTTTCTGTAGCCAACTGTAGGCCACTGAAGTCACCCTATGTAGTCTCTCGCAAGACACACAGACCGCCTCCAAATCAGTCAACTGTCTAGTGAAATTTTTTTTGTGTTTTGGGGAGGTAACAAAGCTTCTGGTCTGGAAGTATGTCCATAGGGGAAACAATGGTTCCCCCCAGTCTCTCCTAAGGGTCTCCAAGTCTTTCATTTTGGCACGAGATAAGCAATCTTTCACCAATCTTGAGGCATCAGAGGCTGTATTATGAAAAAGAGCGTTCCCTATTCCTGGATTAAAGTCAAAATTGTCTTGGAGCGGTGTCAAAGGGCTGATGGGGGTCGTCACGGCAAATCGCTTTGTGTTTGCGTATAGTACTGTTAGCGTAGTCTCCGTCAGAGGATTTAAACTGATCATTCCCTTAAGTCTGCTCAGGGTAGCAAATGGAGAAAAGCGCAATCTGTTTTCTGTGAGTATATCTTCCAGTCTTACCCAATCCTTGTCAGCCCCGTGACAATGCCAGTCAATTATCCTAGTAATTTGTGCTGCTAACTGATATTTCTTAAAGTCTGGCAGCCCCATCCCCCCCATATCCTTGGGTTTCGTCAATAAAGCATATTTGATTCTCGCTCTCCCATTATGCCATAGGAAGCGAAGGGCCAGGGAATTTAGTTTATAAAAGAAACTTCTGGGAATGTGAATTGGTAACGCTCTAAACAGGTAGATCAGCCTTGGCAAAACAGACATTTTCAGGATTGCCGCACGGCCGAACCATGAGAACAACCCCGAACCCCAGGTTCCTAGGTCTCCTTCAATCATTTTCAGGAGCGGGGAAAAGTTGTGTTCGAAAACTTTTTTGGTATCCGGGGCCACCCAAACCCCCAGGTACTTAAGTGCCACAGTCTCCCAATGGAAGGGACAATTTTGCTTGGTTCTATTTAACTCCTCCAGAGGCTCAAGGCCTCAGACTTGGAGTAGTTAATTTTTAAATTGGACATATAGCCAAATTTTGTAAATGCTTTCAGTAGATTGGGGATCGTTGTTTACGGATCTGTCAAAAAAAACATCAAATTGTCGGCGTAAGCCGCAACTTTGAACTCCCTGTCCCGTATCTTGAATCCTCTTATCGAACCATCATTATTGATTGCTCTAATGAACGGCTCGAGGGATAAAATAAACAAAAGGGGTGACAAAGGGCAGCCTTGTCTGGTTCCATTCGAAATGCTCACTGGTTCTGACAAGGAGCCGTTAATCTGCACTCTAGCTGTGGGATTTTGATATATAGCTGAGATCCAGGTCATCATCCGGGCCTGCAGCCCCACCTGTTTGCATGTGGCCGTCATGTAATCCCACGCCACGCGATCGAAGGCCTTCTCCGCATCCGTGGACAGGAGAAGGCCTCCGATCTTCTTCGAACGAGCCGTCTGCATCAGCAAAAGTGTTTTAATAATGTTGTCTTTGGCCTCCCTCCCTGGCATAAAGCCAACCTGCTCTGGACCAATCAACTCCGACAAGAGTGGGCTCAATCTATTAGCCAGGATCTTGGTCAAGATTTTGAGATCCAGATTTAGACGAGAGATTGGCCTGTAATTCGCACACAATGATGGATCTTTATTAGGTTTGGGTATCACCGCTATGTGGGCCGACAAAAACTCAGGAGTGACCTTCCGAGGCGAGGACAGGGAGTTCAAGGCCTTTTTTAGGGGGCTGGAGAGAATATCCAAAAAAGTTTTATAATAGATGGCCGAATAGCCATCTGGCCCTGGGCTTTTCCCCGTCTTTAAGTCGGTTATTGCTCGTTTAATTTCACTGTCTGAAATCTGTGCGTCAAGGGATATTGAGTCATGTTCCCCCAGAGTAGGGAGTCCGCTCTCTCATAGAAATTCTCCAATAATTTGGGATCTATTTCCTTCTAGGTCCTTGGGTCTATGTTGAGGGGGTAGGTTATATAACCCAGTATAGTATTTATGAAAATGGGCCGCAATATCATCGTTATTCACATCTAGGGAGCCTTTCGCATTACGAATGCCGCTTATGATCTGGCTGGAATTATGTTCTCTCAGGGCTCTGGCTAACAGTCTGCCTGCCTTATTTCCCCCTTCATAGTAGATCTTTTTCTTAAAGAAGAGCAGGCGCTTGACTTTCATGTGCATCAAATCTAGAAATCGCTTCCTAGCGTTCAGTAAGTCTGTGGCCGTACGTTCGCATAATGTGCGCTTGTGCAATGTTTCTAATCTGCCTATTTTTTCAAGAAGGCCTTTCATCTCTTTCTCTCGTTCGCGTTTACATCTTGCCCCCAGCTTGATCAGTACCCCCCTAATAGTACACTTGTGCGCTTCCCAAAGCACTAAAGGGTCTGTATCAGGTAGGTCACTATTTGAGAAAAACTCTTTGAGAGCCGTCACGATCTGGGGCAGAGTCATAGGGTCGTTCAGTAGGGAAGGGTTTAGTTTCCAAGTGTTGTATGTCTGTCTCTGTCTGCTGAAATCCATAGATACCGCAATGGGGGCATGATCAGAAATAGCCTGTGTGCCGATTTTGGCTTCACTAACCGCTGGCAGGTCACGTTGTGTCACAAACAGATAATCAATACGGGAATATTTGTGTGTGGAATCGAATAGTATGTATAATCCCTTTCCTCTGGATTTAGCAGGCGCCAGGCGTCTACTAATTGCAGGGTCTGTAGAAGTCTTTTGATCTTCTTCAAAATTTGGAAAGTGACACATGACCTACCCGTGGAAGTGTCCGCCAGAGGATCTAGTGGGATGTTAAAGTCCCCTCCTAGAATGATACAGCCCGATGCGAAGCCCTGTAACTCCCTCACCAGGCGTCTACAAAATTGGAGGTGACTTGTGTTGGGGAAATAAACATTGGCTAGAGTGAGGGGTCTGCCCCTGTAGGAGCCTTTCAGGAAAATGTATCGTCCCTCTGGATCTGACATCGTCTCGGACACCACAAAAGGGGTGTCCTTCCCCAAGAGGATTGAAACACCCTTTGTCTTTGACAGAGTATTCGTTGCATTAAAGGCTCTCGTGAAAAATTTATTTGTCAGTCTGTGCGCCTGGCGCGAAACAAAATGCGTCTCCTGAAGAAAGACACATTGTGGCCTACCTCTTTGCAGTTCTCTAAGCACTGCGGTTCTTTTTTCTGGGATGTTCAGTCCCTTCACATTGTGCGAGATTACCATAGGCATGCGTCCGAGTGTTGCGTAAACCATTTATTTAGCTATGTGAATCAGAGTCACCTGAAATTGGTCAAGACAAATCCAACCTACAACGGTATGAATTACAAGACAAGTGGATATCCGTGTATATACAACCCTCAATAAGGCTATCTTACTCCTTGACAGTGTATTCCAATAAAAAGCTAATAGTGGAATATAGGTGAGACAAATAGAGAGTGAAAGAGAGAAAGAAATGGAAGAAAGAAAAGAGAAAGAGAAGAAAGAAAGAAAAGGGGAAAAAAGGGGAGGAGGGGGGTTAGATGGGGTGAGGTGTAACAGCCGAAAGGAGAGAACTGTCCCCAGTTATTAAGTAAATTATTATAAAACCTCTGTCAGATGAGCCCAACTAACAGGGTGTTAAATTAGCCTCTCTTAGGATCGGAAAATTGTCCCGGTCCAGAGAGGCTTGGTAGGAACGTGGGTCAGACCAGATAGCGTAATGTGCTATCCACGGAGCTGACCTGAATTTGCGGCTAAGAACTCAGCCAAACAGAAAAGAAAGATATACCCAGCAGATAACCAGACAATTCAGGTACAATAGTACCAACAAAACCTGAAAACGTCAACTATAATTGCACTGGGAAAGGGGAGAGAATCAGCCAATCATCAACCAAATAATGAATTAAAAATTTGTCATCAAAACTTAACCTCTCATAAGGAGAGGGTCTACAGTATGTTCGTAGCAGCCCATAACTGCAGGTCACTGATCATCTGGGTTTGCGTTATAGGTTACCAAAAGTTAAACAACACAGTATGTCCTCTCTCAGACCTCCGACAAAACTTAAGGCATCTTGGTTCTGCATATCTTCTTCCCAAGTCCTGAGTCCAGCAGCAAAGATGGCCTCTTCGCCTGTGGCCGTTGTTGCATTAACAGTTGCCTGTCTAGTATAGAATACCCGGCCCACTCTCTAAGCAGGTAGAAATAAAACAATAACTGGGATAAAGGAACCGACATCCGGAAATCTGAAGTGTCTCAGTGAGGCCCTATTCCCTCGAAGGCATGTGACATAGTCTTCTGAGCTTTAGTAACCTATGCGGGCAATAAAGTAGATCCCCAGGAACAGTGACAATCCATGGATCCTGAAAGTAGATTAACCTTGGCCCTCCTCCCTGGGCCTGGATAGTGTGGGTCTGGCGTTAGGAGTCCCCATGGAGGAATGGCTACCTTTGTTGTTTCTCGATCGCTTCGTCATGCGTTTCTCCGGGGTAGATAGAGGTGAGCTGGGAGGGGTCTTGTTGCCCAGTGGCACCTGAAACTCTTGGTACCATTCAGTCTGGAAGATCTTGGGGGGGTACGAAGAGAGATCTGTTTACCTCCATGCATGACTACCAGTGCGAAGGGGAAGCGCCAGGAGTACCGGATCTCTCTTTCCCTGAGGACATCCAGCAGGGGGCGCATAGCTCTTCTGTTACGCAGTGTGATTTGGGACAAGTCCTGAAAGAGCATAATGGAGGCGCCGTTGAAAATTATGCGATCGTTCCTCCTGGCTCTTCTCATTATATCCTCCTTAAGGGGAAAGCTCTGGAGGCAACATATAATGTCCCTAGGGGGTGCTGAATCCGGGCCTTTCGCTCTGAGTGCTCTGTGCGCACGTACGAATTCTATTGCAGTGTCCTCTTGTTGGTCTAATAGGCTGTTAAAAAGTCTCTGCAACGCTGGGACAATTTGTTCAGATTCTACAGATTCGGGTATCCCCCGTACCCTAATATTGTTCCTCCTCCCCCCTGTTGCCCAAATCCTCCAAATGGCGGTTCATTTCAATAAAGTGGGATGAGTGCACCTCAGCCACGGACTCCAGGGCCCGTATCTCCCTATCCCTTCGCTTCCCCGCTGCCTCTGCCGCCGAGATCTTTTCCGTGAGGAAAAGCAGATTGGATTTTAAATCCGTGATGGCAGCCGAAAATGTGGACTTAATGTCTGCTGCAAAGCCCGACATATGTTCATATGTGAGGGGTTTGGAGCGGTGTGAGAGGCTCCTACCTGCGTCTTCTGCAGTGGATTGGGAGTCTTCACTGAAATCCTCCTCTTCGCCATGCTCTGGCGCCATCTTGTCCTGCCCGCTCTGTCTCTGCATAGATTGAGAGCGGAAGATTTCATTGATATTCCGTGCGGTACCGCTGGACAGGGTCCTCCGGGCACTGGAGTGAGGGGTGAGCTGGGTTTTCCGACCCATGACAGGCTGCTAGTGCTTGACAAAATAGGCTCTTTGCCGATTCTCTCCCCGGAGCTCAGCTAATGCGCCGCCATCCTCGCCGCTGGCCAAGCCACGCCCGCACCATTTTTTTTTCTTTCTATTCATTAAACAATATTTAAACTCGTTAAAGGGTAACCCCACTTTGGTGGAAAAAAAAATAGCAAATAAAAATAATAATAGCATATACAATTGCAACTCAAGTCATATTGTAATTGAATGTTATTAAAAACTACCTTTCCTTTTCAATCTGCAGCTCTGTAATCTTCTGTAAAATGCAATACGGCAACCTGGAGGCATTCTGTATACAGGTGATGTAAGAAACGCCCCCTGAAAATGTCCCTTACTGCTTATGTGATTGGCTTACTAAGTTTCCCAGAAGCCTGCACTAAGATAAAGGTCAGATTTTTGGCATCGCCAGAAACAAACATGACATTTTTGGTGAGATACTCCCACAGAGAAATCACGTCTAAACGGATGCAGAGTAAATTTCTTCATGAGAGCCCTGCAAGTGTAGCAGCTGATTAATAATTATAAAACCACTCCCATACAGATTTACTGTGCACACGGACACAGACAAACAAACAGCTATTCCTTTATAACAAAAGGTAGGAATCTGCAACAAAGTTTGTTAAAATCATTGTAATGTACACAGATCACACAGAGGGGAATATTTTTTTTTCTCAACAAAAGTGAAGTTACTTTTGAAGCTGAATCTCTAAATGCTCTTACTAGACATCGAAAACTTTGTATCTCTGGAAAAGTGTAAAATCTGCACGTGTGAACAAGCTTTAAAAGTTATAAATGCGATAGCAATGCTGTTTCCGTTAAAACGTATGATTGCAGTCACCATGTATGTAAACGTGTAAAGTGATACTAAACACACACTGTGTAATTTACATTTTCCCTTTTATTTCTGTATGAGGATGATGGGTCTGTAATTATTTTAATAAAAAAAAAAAATCTGAGAACGTTTTTCCTAATCGATATATGCAGATGTCACATGGTCCAGATCTTTCCCAGGCTGTCTGCAGGGAAACATAAGCAAAAGGAGCTTCTAATCCTCTGCTGCTGGTCACATGTTCAACATAAAAACAGCCTTTGGGATACAAAGTAAAAATAAATACATATTATCAATAAACTATTGTAAATGGCCATACAAATATACAGTATTTCACAAAAGTGAGTACACCCCTCACATTTTTGTAAATATTGTATTCTATCTTTTCATGTGACAACACTGAAGAAATGACACTTTGCTACAATGTAAAGTAGTGAGTGTGCAGCTTGTACATTTGCTGTCCCCTCAAAATAACTCAACACACAGCCATTGATGTCTAAACCGCTGGCAACTAAAGTGAGTACACCCCTAAGTGAAAATGGCCAATTTTGGCCCAAAGTGTCAATATTTGTGTGGCCACCATTATTTTCCAGCACTGCCTTAACCCTCTTGGGCATGGAGGTCACCAGAGCTTCACAGGTTGCCACTGGAGTCCTCTTCCACTCCTCCTTGACGACATCACGGAGCTTGTGGATGTTAGAGACCTTGCGCTTCTCCACCTTCAGTTTAAGTATGCCCCACAGATGCTCAATAGGGTTTAGGTCTGGAGACATGCATGGCCAGTCCATCACCTTTACCCTCAGCTTCTTTAGCAAGGCAGTGGTCGTCTTGGAGGTGTGTTTGGGGTCGTTATGTTGGAATACTGCCATGCAGCCCACTCTCCAAAGGGAGGGGATTAGGGCTGCAACTAACAATTATTTTCATAATCGATTAGTTGGCCGATTATTGTTTTGATTAATCGATTAATCTGATAAAACTTTTTAAAAAAACGTAATATGCAATTTTTTTGTTTATTTAAAGTAATAATAAATATTATGGGGCAGCACTATTCCTCCCGGGAACACCAATGATGGGGAAGCACTCCCGGGAACACCAATGATGGGGCATTATTCCTCCCGGGAACACCAATGATGGGGCACTAGTCCTCCTGGGAACACCAATGATGGGGTACTATTCCTCCTAGGAACACCAATGATGGGGCACTATTCCCCCCAGGAATATCAGTGATGGGACACTATTCCTCCCAGGAACATCAATGATGGGGTACTATTCCACCCGGGAACACCAATGATGGGGCACTATTCCTCCCGGGAACACCAATGATGGGGCACTAGTCTCCCCCTCCCAGAAACACCAATGGGGCAATACCCCCCTGGAAAACGAATGATGGGGCACTATTCCATCCACCCCCCTGGAACCCCAATGATGGGGCACTCCCCCCCTCCCAGAAATACCGGGGCACTTGTCAAAGAAATGAATGTACTATACTACTACTGATGACTTCTACTGATGAGTATTCTATGTAGCCATTAGCCGCTACCTTATCTTCAGTGTACAGCTCGGCTCTCACGGGTGCTTCTCGCTTCAGTCCCTCGAGGTAGCAGCAGGTGGGGCTGAGAATAGCAGGGGGGAGCTGAGGAGGAGAAGCGCAGATGTGCGGCGTGGACGTGCCTGGTCATATACGGTGGCGCCGCCTCCTTGTACACAGAAGGATTCACAGGATTCAAACAGAAGTGCAGGGAGGAAGGTGCGGACCAACTAATCAATAATGAAAATCGTTGACAATGTTTTTTATTATCATTATTATCGGTAATATCGATTAATCCCTAGAGGGGATCATGCTCTGCTTCAGTATGTCACAGTACATGTTGGCATTCATGTTTCCCTCAATGAACTGTAGCTCCCCAGTGCCGGCAGCACTCATGCAGCCCCAGACCATGACACTCCCACCACCATGCTTGACTGTAGGCAAGACACACTTGTCTTTGTACTCCTCACCTGGTTGGCGCCACACAGGCTTGACACCATCTGAACCATTAAAGCGGAGGTCCACCCTAAAGTGGACCTTCCGCTCATCGGAACCCTCCCCCCCTCCGGTGCCACAATCGGCACCTTTCAGGGGGGAGGGGGGTGCAGTTACCTGGATAATCCAGGTAACTGCACCCACTTCCGGGATAGCTCTCTGCGGAAAGGGGCGTAACTTACGCCCCTTTCCGCAAGTGCCCGCCCCTTCCCGCAAGTGCCCCGCTGCCTGCTGGGAAACACACAGATCCCAGAGGCAGCGGGGAGCGTCCTTATTGCGCAGCGCGATTCGCGCATGCGCAGTAGGGAACCGGGAAATGAAGCCGAAAGGCTCCATTTCCTGATTCCCATACCCAAGATGGCGGCGGCAGGACCCGACAGGCGACCTAGAGATCGGCTTCGGGTGCCGACATCGCGGGCGCGCTGGACAGGTAAGTGTCACTATTTTAAAAGTCAGCAGCTGCAGTATTTGTAGCTGCTGGCTTTTAAAAAAAAAAAAAAAAACGCGGAGTCCCGGTGGACTCCCGCTTTAAGTTTAGCTTGGTCTCATCAAACCACAGGGCATGGTTCCAGTAATCCATGTCCTTAGTCTGCTTGTCTTCAGCAAACTGTGGGCTTTCTTATGCATCATCTTTAGAAGAGACTTCCTTCTGGGACGACAGCCATGCAGACCAATTTGATGCAGTGTGCGGAAGATGGTCTGAGCACTGACAGGCTGACTCCCCCCCCCCCCACCACCCTTTAACTTCTGCAGCAATGCTGGCAGCACTCATACATCTAATTCCCAAAGACAACCTCTGGATATGACGCTGAGCAAGTGTACTCAACTTCTTTGGTCGACCATGGAGAGGCCTGTTCTGAGTGGAACCTGTCCTGTTAAACTGCTGTATGGTCTTGACCACCGTGCTGCAGCTCAGTATCAGGGTCTAGACCATCCTTATGTAGAGAAACAATTATTTTTTCAGATCCTCAGAGAGTTCTTTGCCATGAGGTGCAATGATGAACTTCCAGTGACTATTATGAGAGAGTGACAGCGATAACACCAAATTTAACATACCTGCTCCCCATTCACAACTGAGACCTTGTAACACTAACGAGTCACATGACTCTGGGCCCCGTGGGTGGAGTTGCTGGAGTCTCCTCAGATGTTATCTTCTTTGTAACTGTTGGGATCCTGTCTGTTTAATGCTATATTTATTTATTTATTTCTCTCCCCTCTTTTTTTTCAGTTTGTGGGTTGTTTGTTTTTGTTTGCTGTTGTTTGTTTATGTCTTTTTTTTATGCATGCATATATGTACAGAAAAATTGTCATTGATAGCAAATATGTCAGCATGTTATATTTAGGCAATTTTTCATTTTCTATTTTGTGAAAATACAAATGGGAATGGGAAATATAAAATCTTTTTAACTTAAGGATATTTAGGTCATGGTCATTAAGCATAATTATTCCCTTTTCTTTCCTTTTTTATTTCTTTGTATTGTTGTTGTTTCAATAAAAATATATTAAATAGAACGAGTCACATGACACCGGGGAGGGAAAATGGCTAATTTGGCCCAATTTGGACATTTTCACTTAGGGGTTTACTCAATTTGGTTGCCAGCGGTTTAGACATTGTCAGGGCCAGGCTCAGTCCTTCCATTCTCTAAGCTGGCCGCTCACCTGTCGAATAATTGCCAGCTCCTATCTCTCTAAAGTGACTCACCTGTTGATGATATCTTGCTCCTCAGTCCTGCCTACTTAAGCTGTCCAGCCCAAATGATCTCTGCCTTCCCCTTGGTCAACATCACAGAGACTATCTCCTGCGTTCCTGTTAAAGACTTGCTTGGCTGATATTCCTTCTGGCTCCAGATCCTGCTTGCTGTTCCACTACGCTAATCTCTGGCTTACTGACTTTCTGACTTGTATGACTATCCGTTCCGGTTACCTAACTTTGGCTATGTTTTGACTATGTTTGTTCTATTTATTTTTATTATTAAACAAGTGTGATTTAACTGTACTTCTGTCTCGGTCTCATTCATGGTTTCTGACAGACATTAATGGCTGTGTGTTGAGTTATTTTGAGAGTGCAGCGAATTTACACTGTTATATGAACTGTATACTCACTACCTTACATTGTAGCAAAGTGTAATTTCTTCAGTTATAGAAGGAGTATTGGGGGGGGGGGGGGGGATTATAACAGTGCAAACAGATAATAATAGAAACCAAAAAATAGTTAAAATGTGAAATTTATTATGAACATTATGAAAAAAGCTAATCAGATCAGATCATTGTGTTTCATTGTACATTTCCATTTGGATGGTCATACAGGTAAAATTCAGGCTGTAAAAAGGTTATATGTTCATGTGATATCCTGATATCCTCATGTTTTGCATATGTGGCTTCATCAGGAAATTAACAAACCAACCAGACTTGAGCTGGAGCTGGAGCGGTTTTGCAAGGAGGAATGGGCAAAAACCCCAGTGTTAAGATGTGGCAAGCTCATAGAGACTTATCCAAAGCAACTTGGAGCTGTGATAGGTGGCTATACAAAGTATTGACTTTAGGGGGGTGATTAGTTATGCGCATTGACTTTTTTTCTGTTATTTTGTCCTAGTTGTTGTTTGCTTCACAATAATAAAAAAATATATATATCTTCAAATTTGTGGGTATCTAAATTAAATGATGCGAATCCTTAAACAATCAATGTTAATTCCAGGTTTTGAGGCAACAGAAAACAAAAAATGCCAAGGGGGTGAATACTTTTGCAAGGCACTGTACATGTAATATCCTGCCCCCATTGTGTTTAGCTAGTTAGTCGGCATGGAGGAGGAGGTGACTGAGAGAGTATGAACAGCCTGTAACACACCATTTATTGATTGTTTTTTATGATGTGAGTTTACTGACACTTTACCTGCTCAGTTGACCTACCCCATTTCTAGTCACTGTCAGTCTGGTGGTGCTTAGGTGCATTATTAGGTTGTATTTAGTTATTTCAGCAGTATCATTTTACCCCCCCCCCCCCCGGCGGTATTCCCGAGCCTGTTTCGGGGTGGAAATTCAGAACCATTAGCGGTAACCCCGAGCTAGACTCGGGATTGCATCGCAGGATCCAGGATGAGTTTACTTACCTTATCCCCTGGATCCAGCGATGTCCCCCCCCGCAGTGCGAGCGGCTCGTCCTCCGCTCGATCTATCACAGAGACAAGCTCTGTTCCCTGCGAGCGTTGCCACGTACGGGGGCGGAGAACGGCGCCAAATCCAAAAAGTAAAACACACACATTACATACAATATAATGCAATCTTACTGTATGTAATTATTTCACATCCCTTTTGTCCCTAGTGGTCTGCCCAGTGTCCTGCATGTAGTTTTATATTATAAAAACTGTTCTTTCTGCCTGGAAACTGGAGATTGTCCATAGCAACCAAAACTGTCCCTTTACATCAAAAATGGTTTTAGACCAGCTAGAAAACAGCCATAATAAATTAGAATCACTCGTAGAATTAAGCGATAGCGATTTGTGGGGAGATCCGTCATCAAATACTGAAAAGTAATGACAGTGACAATTCTGCAACTGAGCAAATTTCAGTGTTTTTGATTTGATTACTTTATTCAAAAATTATTATTATTATTTGGTATAATTATTTATAATTATTTATTATATTTTCATTCTTGATTTTGTTTTTCAAATTTTATCATACTTGGGATGTCTACTAGACTCTGGTTTGGACAGATTTAAGTGAGTTATTCCTTAGCCCTTGTACACACGGTCGGAGAATCCGTCGGAATGTGTCCTATCGGACCGCGTCGTCGGATATTCTGACTGTGTGTGGTATGCATCGGACTGATTCCGTCTGAATATCCGTCGGACCCAATTTTCCAACATGTTGGAAATATTTCCCGACCAACTGGGCCGACCGGACATACTCCGATCATGTGTAGAGAATTTTGATCGGACCAAGTGCCACGCATGCTCAGATCAAATTCCTACATCAAAGCTATTGGCTACTAGCCTGAATGTAGTCCCATCGTAACGAAATTACGTCATCACGTTCTGAAAGATCGGATTTTTCGCCAACTTTGTCCGACCGTGTGTATGCAACAGTTTCGGCTAAGAATTGCAGGCCTACAATATAAAGTGCCAAATTTCCATGCAAAACATTGTACTGCTTTCAGCACCTAAAATCCGACATAATTGTACCGCCAGGAAGGTTAATACAATATTTTACTTTTAAAATCTGATCTGTCAGTGACTTTTTTTTTCTTTTTTTTAATAAGTTGTCAGTAGCACAATAAATGAAGGACAGAACATCACACATTCTCTCTGCTCAGCCTGACTCCTGACGCTGTTTAGCTAAGTGTCACTACACCTTTAATTTGTTCAGAACATCTGTCTCCCCTATCATAAAATGTTCTCGAAAATGTAAAGGTGTCCAAGGCTGATAAGTTCAACATACATAGCAAGCTGTGTAAGCTCATCCTTGTGTGTTCTAGTGAAATTGTAGTCATTTTGCCAATTGTGACTTTTGTATAATGGATGGGAATTGGAAAACTCCAGGCAGATGTACAAAAAAAAAAAAACACTGTTTAATGCACTTGTCTTGTCTTAAAACTATTCTCTATCATTCCATGCAAAGCATTACTCTGACTGAATGAATGAATGAATGAATGAATAACTTGTATAGCGCTACATATGCAAACTAAATTGCCTCAGGGCACCTTTGCCGCCAGTGTCCGTCTAGGTTTTCAGAAAAGATGGGTCTTGAGCTTCTTCCTGAAGGCCAGATCGTTTTCTTCCAAGCGGATGTCTGTATGTGTAGAGCATTCCATAGCCGTGGTCCTTGGACTGCGAACTTTCGTTCGCCTCTTAATTTATAACGGGTCTTAGGGATGTGGAGGAGGTTCTGGTTAGTTGACCAGACAGTGCGACCTGCTTTATTTTGTCGCAGAGGTATTGCAGGGCTTTTCCTTGTGTACATTTGTGAGTGAGGCAGAGGGTCTTGAATGTATCTCGATCCTTCACGGCTAGCCATTGGAGGGTCCTCAGGGACGGGGTAATTGATTCCCATGTTTTTTTTTCCAGTTACCAGTCTAGCTGCTGTGTTCTGGATGGTTTGTAGACATGAAATTTAGTATTTTGGAAGTCCTAGGCAGAGGAAATTGTCAAGTCGGGAATTGATGATTGTTCCAACTACTGCTGTTGTATCTCCTTCCGGGATGAAGAGGATGAGTCTACGCAGAAGGCGAACAAGGTAGTGGGATCCGCTGACTACTGATCTTATTTGCGCATCATGTTTGAGTCAAAGATGACTCCAAGGCTTTTGGCTTTAGTGCTGGGGTTGATGGGCTGTCCGAGGATGGTGAGTGGTGTGGACATCGTGCCAGGGCTTTTGTTTCAGTTTGCATGGAGGAAGAGGAGTTCTGTTTTGGATCCGTTGAGTTTAAGGGAGCTCTCTGTCATCCAATCGTCGATCAATGAGAGACAGTTTTCCAGTGCCTGGTATTGGCCTTTTTTGTTGGTGATGCGTAGGTAGAGTTGAATGTCATCCGCGTAGGAGTGATAAAGTAGATCCTGGTTGCTGATGATTTTGAGGAGTGAGCGGAGATAGATGTTAAAGCGCACGGGAGACAGAGGTGATCCTTGAGGCACTCGGCTTGTAATTTTTCGTGCTTCCGAAGTGAACATTCCTAGTTTCACTTTCTGAGATCGGTTCTCTAGGAAGGATGCAAAACAGGGTAAGTCTAATGACGCATACACACGACTGGACTTTCCGGCAGACTAGGTCCAACGGAATCAGTTTGTCGGACATTCCGATCGTGTGTGGGCTAATCCAATCGTTTTTCATTTAAAAAATCAGACGAACCTAAAAATAGAACATGTTTCAAATCTGTCCGACTGACTTAATTCCTATCGGGAAAACCGTTCGTCTGTATGGGCATTGATTGGCATCATTGATGGGCACTGATTGGCATCAATGGTGGGCACTGACAGGCATTGCTGATGGGACTGTACTGATAATCGATGCGCTGATTATCAGCACAGACCCTCCCTGTCAGCAGAGTCACTTATCAGCTCTCCATTATTCATGCCCTGTCAGCAGTGGTGTATTTAGGTTTTGTGCTGCCCTAGGCCTGACTAAACCCACGCACCCCCTAATTTAAATATGACCCACCCCTTCCTGACGAGACCACACCCCTTCATGTTTAAGACCCACCCTATTGTCTGTAAACCACACCCCTTCCTCTTTAGGCTCATTTGGCACCTTTCAGGGTGAGGGGGGAAGGGTACCTGTTTTTTACAGGTACCCCCTCCCCCTTCCTCCACTGGACCATTCAGAAAGTGCAATGTGCTTCGCATTTGTGCAGTAGGGATATGTCCGGTTTCCCTTACCATGAACGATGGTGGCAAAACCCGAGAGCCAATCTGAAAATCAGCTGAGGTGTCGACATCGCGGGACCCTGGACAGGTAAGTGTCCTAATATTAAAAGTCAGCAGCTACAGTATTTGTGGCTGCTGAGTTTTAATGTTTTCAGGAACTCCTCTTTAATGAGTTTGCATTGATGGAGCACTTTATTGCAATATCATGATCTGCACTTTCACTAAATGTGGACAGTTTAATGGGTTTGCATTGATTTTAGCATGCATGGAGCAGTTTGCACATGCCAGTGGCAGCTGGTGCTCAAAAAAACGAACGAATTCAGAAAAAAATACATCAATTGCAGCCTCACTGTGCCCCATCAAACACAGCCACTGTTCCATCAAATGCAGCCACTGTACCCATCAATTGCCGCCACTGTACCATCAAACACAGCCACTGTGCCATCAAACACAGCCACTGTGCCATCAAACACAGCCACTGTGCCATCAAATGCAGCCACTGTGCTATCAAACACAGCCACTGTGCCATAAAACGCAGCCACTGTGCTCATCAATTGCAGCCACTGTGCCCATCAATTGTAGCCAATGTGCCATCAAACGCAGCCACTATGCCCATCAATTACAACCACTGTGCCCATCAATTGTAGCCACTGTGCCCCATCAAACGCAGCCACTGTGCCCTCAAACGCAGCCACTGGGCCCTCCACTGTGCCCTCAAATGCAGCCACTGTGCCCTCAGACGCAGCCACTGTGCCCTCCACTGTGCCATCAAACACAGCCACTGTGCCCTCAAACGTAGCCACTGTGCCCTCCACTGTGCCCTCAAATACAGCCACTGTGCCCATCAAACGCTGCCACTGTGCCCATCAAACGCTGCCACTGTGCCCTCCACTGTGCACTCAAACTCAGCCACTGTGTCCTCAAACGCAGCCACTGTGCCCATCAAACGCTGCCACTGTGCCCTCAAACGCAGCCACTGTGCCCATCAAATACTGCCACTGTGCCCATCAAATGCTGTCACTGTGCCCATCAAATGCTGCCACTGTGCCCATCAAATGCTGTTACTGTGCTCATAAATTGTAGCCAATGGGCCATCAAATGCCACTACTGTACCCATCAAATGCTGCTACTGTGCCCATCAAATACTGCCACTGTGCCATCAAATGCTGACTCTGTGCCCATTAAATACTGCTTCTGTGCCCATGAAACTGATATAATGTATTAAAATGTTTTACCTGCTGCTGTCCTGGGGGTTTCCCCTCTCCTCCTGGTGTCACAGCCAGACCCCGCCCCGGTGCCAAGGAGAAGATTCGCTGCGGAGGAGGGTAGGCGGAGCATAAGGCTCCACCTCTGCCAGTCACCGGCCACTTATGGGGGCGTGAGTCACGCCCCCCACTCTCTGCCAAGCACGCCAATACACAGCTGTGCCGCTACAGCAAGTCGGCCGCCGTGGGCTGCATGTCCGCGGGAGCCAGGAATTGGGAAGACGGGTGGGGGGGTCTTTCTCTCATGCGCCGCCCCCCCCCCCCACCCGCAAAGTGCCGCCCTAGGCCTAGGCCTTGTTGGCCTAGGCCAAAAAACAGCCCTGCCTGTCAGCGTGAATAGAGGGATGCCAGTAACCGGCACCTCCTATTTACACTGTGATCAGATGTGATTGAACACAGCTGATCACATGGTACATAATAGGTTCTTTACCATGAGCAGAGATGCAGTGTGTGCGAGTGACAACCACTGTTGCTGCTCTGCGTGCATGAGCGGCATGTGTAAGGGATGTCGTACGATGCCCAATCACAACAATGAAACCACCTGGCCGTAATTGTGCTATAGGCCGGGGGGAAGGTGTTAAATGATAAACATGGTATTCTCATCTGCTGTGTGCAATGGTTTTGCACAGAGCAGCCCCAATTCTCCTCTCCTGGGGTCTCCTTCTGGCACTTCTGGCTCTCCCTTTTCAATGAGTACCCCCATAGTAATCCGCTTCCTATGGGGGTACTCCTGCAGGCTCGATCCTGAGCTGCCCTGCCTGCATCTATAGACGAAGACAGCATGGCTCAGCCCTATCCTACTCAATCTTCACAGGATTTGATTGACAGCAGCCAATGACTTACACTGTTATCAGTCTGCCCTGTGAGGAGGGAGAGAGCAGAGAAACCTGCTGCACCCTGGTCAGATATCTTCACCCCCTCCCCCCCATGATAGGAAGTGCGGGAACTCCTCCCCGCATGTGTTGCCACAATTAGAGCACACTGTGGCCATGTGGGGCTTTGCCGTCTCATTTATTTACAGTTTCCTATGTATGAATGGACTACAAGTACTGTCAGCCATTGTGGCTGATGGCTTGCAGTTCTCAATGAACTACACCAGCGCCATTGTAGTTCATTGATCTTTCTGCTTTCAAGCAAGTGCCTGCTGGTAGCGGAGGTATGGGCAGACAGCTATACTGAGAGTTTGCAGGAAGGGGACATCATACCCACAATCTGCTTATCAAGAGTGCAATGCTCTGCAAGCTCCTTAGAAAAAAAAAATTATGAATACACATTTTTTTACCTGCAAAACAATGTGCATGTATTATTTTTTTTCAAAAGGTGAACTTATCCTTTAACAATAATCAAGTCCACTTGAAAAACTGACAGACAAGCCTGATCAGACCGCCCATCCTAAAGATGCCTGCAAAAAACTTACTTTAACCGTTTAAAGACTGCCTACTGCAGATATACTGCAGCAGGGTGGCTCTGTACCTGTATTTCATTTCACGCAATAAACAGTGGGGGCACCCACACTGATTGGCCAATGCGGATGCGATGTCTGCCGGGACCCGCCGATCATTCCCCAGAGAGGCAGAACAGCAATGTAAACAAGTCAGATCGCCGTTCTGTCAGGGGAGAACACAGTGATCTTGTGTTCCTGCCAAGCAGGAACACGGACCTCTGTGTTCTCCTAGTCAGTCCATCCCCCGCACAGTTAGAAAGAATCCCCTAGGGACACACTTAAGCCGTTGATCGTGCCTGGTGTTAACCCCTTCCCTGCCAGTGTCATTAGTTAGAGAAACAGTGCATATTTTTTAGCACTGATCACTTTAATAATGTCACTGGTTCACAAAAAAATTGTCAAAAATATCAGTTAGGCCCCTTTCACACATGTGGACAGTATGTCTGTATTTCATCCATCCATTTGCGGATGAAATACGGACATACATGCATCCCTATGGTATAGCGGGTGTCTGCGGATGAACATCTGCAGACACCCGCTATTGCCCCCCTGCTACTGTCCGATTCTGCAGATGGAGGAAAATCCTATTTTTCTATCCGTCTGCAGAGCGGATCGGATGAACACGGACAGACGGTCCGTGCTCATCCGATCCCCGTAGAGGAGAGCGGAGAGCTGACAGGGCGGTCCCTGCACAGTGTGCGGAGACTGCCCTGTCCGCCGCTGGCTCAGCGGGGACAATGGAGCGATCCCCACTGAGCGAGCGGATCAGTACTGATCCGCCCCGTGTGAAAGGGGCCTTAGGTGTCCGTTTTGTCTGCCGCAGTGTCGTTGTCCGGCTAAAAAAACTCTGATCTCCACCATTACTAGTAAAATAAAAATAAAAATGCCATAAAAATATCCCATAGTTTATGGATGTGATAACTTTTGCGCAAACCGATCAATATACGCCTATTGGGATTTTCTTTTACCAAAGATATGTAGCAGAATACATATTGGCCTAAATTGATGAAGAAATTAGATTTTTTACATTTTTTTATTGAATAGGTTTTATAGCAGAAAGTAAAAAATATTGTTTGTTTGTTTTTGTTTTTTTAAATTGTCACTCTTTTTTTGTTTATAGCGCAAAAAATAAAAACCACAGAGGTGATCAAATACCACCAAAAGAAAGCTCTATTTGTGGGGAAAAAAACGGACATCAATCTTATTTGGGTATGACCGTGCAATTGCCAGTTAAAGTAACTCAGTGCCGTAGGAGGAGGAGGAGGACTGTCATTGGCCACTGCTAAAGCCAATCACAGTCCTGCCAGCCCCGTCCACCATCTGGAGGAAGATGACTCACTTGGTTGCCACTAACAATCTCAAAAAGTAGGGATTTCACTGTGATTGAGAAAACCACAATCAGGTGACAGTTTGTGGAATTACTGTTGAGCTTTTGGGAACTGAACCCCTGCACTCTGTGTCCCTTTAAGCCACAGCCAGTATTCAGCTCAATGAAATACACACCCAACTTTTGCTGAGCTGCGTGGGCCCAACTTATGATTCTGCACACAGGCCCACTTTCAGAAAATGCCCCTGACCTGAGCTCATCATTGCGTATCCATTCCAGATGCTTGTATGTGACATCCCATATTTCACATACATCACATACAAGAATGTGGGCTGGATGCGAGAGTTGGATCAGCAGGATGAGTGTGTCAGGACAGGTAGATGTGCCTCATCTCTGCTTCCTTTCACCACTCTGCATATCACACATATCATAGATGAAAATAGGGTACAGTGGTGGAGCAGATAAGCAGAAGGGTACAGTGGTAGGGAAAATGAGCAGGAGGGTACAGCAGTGGAGCAGATGTGCAGGGAGGTACAGTGATGTTGCAGATGAGCAGGGGAGTTCAGTGTTGGGCCAGATGAGCAGGGGGGTTCATTGTGGGGTCAGATGAGCTGGGGGTTCAGTGTTGAGCCAGATGAGCAGGGGGGTTTAGTGTTGGGCCAGGTGAGAAGGGGGTTCAGTGGTGGGACAGAAGAGCAGGGGTTAGAGCAGTGGGCAGATGTAAAAGGAGGTGCATTGGTGGGATAGATGAGCAGGGGGTTATAGTGGTGGGACAGGAAAGGAGGGGGAACAGTGATGGGGCAGAAGGGCAGGGGGACAGAGGTGGGGCAGAAGAGCAGGGGGGGTACAGAGGTGAGACAGATGTACAGGAGGTACATTGGTGGGGCAGATGAAAAAGCGGGTTACAGTGGTGAGGCAAATGAGCAGATAGGTTCAGTGTTAGGACAGATGAAGGTGATTCAGTAGTGAGACAAAAGAGCATGGGGATACTGCGGTGGAGCAGATGTGCAGGGAGGTACAGCGGTGGGGCAAATGAGAAAAGGGGTACATTGATGGGGCAGATGAACAGGGGGTTACAGTGGTGGGAAAGATGAGCAGGGGGTTCAGTGTTGGGGCAGAGGAGAAAGGAGGTACATTGGCGGGACAGCTGAGCAGGGGGTTACAGTGGTGGGGCAGAGGAGCAGGGGGTACTAAGGTGGGGCAGAAGAGCAGCAGGAACAGAGGTGGGACAGATGTGTAGGAGGTACATTGGTGGGGCAGATGATAAAGGGGGTTACAGTGGTGGGGCAGATGAGCAGAAAAGTTCAGTGTTAAGACAGATGAGAAGATGGTTCAGCGGTGAGATAGAAGAGCATGGGGGTACAGTGGTGTGGCAGATGAAAAAAGGGGAACATTGGTGGGGCAGATGAGCAGGGGATTACAGTGGTGGGACAGAAAAGCAGGGTGGTACTGTGGTGGGACAGACAAGCAGGGGGATACAGAGGTGGGGCAGATGAGCAGGATAGTATAGTGGTGGGGCAGATGTACAGGCCAGGGGGTTACAGTGGTGGTGCAAATGAGCAGAGGGTTACAGTGGTGGGGCAGGTGAGCAGGGGGGTTACAGTGGTGGGGCAGATGTGCAGGGTAGTACAGTGGTGGGGCAAATGAGCAGGGGGTTACAGTGATGGGGCAGATGAGCAGGGGGGTTACAGTGGTGGGGCAGATGTGCAGGGTTGTACAATGGTGGGGCAGATGTGCAGTGGGTTACAGTGGTGGGGCAGATGAGCAGGGGGGTACAGTGGTGAAATTGATTTGCAGGGAGGACAGTGATCTGAGGTGTGAAGGTGCATGATTTGGGGCTGATCTGAGGTGTAGAGTTGCAGGAATTGGGGCTGATCTGAGGCATTCAGTTCGTTACTGCTCTTCAGTTTGTGCTTGTAGGTTCGTATCTGGTTTTCAGTGCGTGTATTTTTATATTATTTGATTTTCAATACATTCTTGTCCGCTTGTTTCAGAATTTCAGTTCGCTCTTCTCAGGCCTTTCTGATTTTCAGTACATTCTGTTAGTTTGTTCTGACCAGCCGACTGTTTTGAAGGCATGTTGCGGGGTACGTACTCACCGTAGATTTCATGTTGTGCATGGGCTTGGTATTGGGGTTCTTACTTTGACCCAAGCCCAGTTCATGAACAGGGCGAGGAGGAGTTCATGGATGAAGAATTGGTTGGTCCAGCATGACCAATTCTCTCATATGCCTTTGTTGCGGGAGATCCGTGAGAATAATCCTGATGATTTCAGGAATTATCTCCGGATGACGGACCCTGTTTTTCACCGGCTGTTAGCTTTGCTGGCCCCTTATATTATGAAGCAGGGCACCTGCATGCAGCAAGCCATCACTCCTGAACATAGGCTAGTCATCACGTTGTGGTACTTGGTGACGGGGAGAAGTCTGCAGGACATCAAGTTCTAGACAGGCATCTCCCCCCAGGCTCTGGGAATCATTATTCCAGAGCCCTGTTCTGCCATCATTCAGGTCCTGCAGAAGGACTATATTAAGGTAAGATTTCTTCTTTAATATCACATTATATGTATTTAAATAAATGTATTTTTTAAATAAATTTGTATTTTAAACTGAAAAATATTTCCTTTGATTTACTGCTTTTGTTTCTTAGCTGTCTCCTAGGTTACCCAATGGGCTTTTTTTTTTTGTTGGCCGTTTTCTTTAACCACTTTCAGACCGGACCATTTTGCTGGTAAATGACCAGAGGTCTTTTTACACTTTGGCACTGCGCTGCTTTAACTGGTAATTGCGCGGTCATGCAATGTTGTACCCAAACAAAATTTGCGTCCTTTTCTTCCCACAAATAGAGCTTTCTTTTGATGGTATTTGATTGCCTCTGCGATTTTTATTTTTTGCGATATAAACGTAAAAAGACCGCAAATTTTGAAAAAAAATGATATTTTCTACTTTTTGTTATTAGAAAAATCCAATAAACTCAATTTTAGTCATACATTTAGGCCAAAATGTATTCAGCCACATGTCTTTGGTAAAAAAAAAGTCAATAATTGTATATTTATTGGTTTGCGCAAAAGTTGTCACATCTACAAACTAAGGTACGTTTTCTGGAATTTACGCAGCTTTTAGTTTACGACTGCCTATCTCATTTCTTGAGGTGCTAAAATGACAGGGCAGTACAAAACCCCCCCAAATGACCCCATTTTGGAAAGTAGACCCCCTAAGGAAATTGATAAGAGGCATGTTGAGCCCATTGAATATTTTATTTTTTTGCCTCAAGCGATTGAATAATGACAAAAAAAAAATTTTTTTTTTTTTTTTACACAAAGTTGTCACTAAATGATATATTGCTCACACATGCTATGGGCGTATGTGAAATGACACCCCAAAATAAATTCTGCTGCTTCTCCTGAGTACGGGGATACCACATATGTGGGACTTTTTGGGAGCCTAGCCGCGTACAGGGCCCCGAAAACCAAGCACCGCCTTCAGGCTTTCTAAGGGCGTCAATTTTTGATTTCACGCCTCACTACCTATTACAGTTTTGAAGGCCATAAAATGCCAAGATGGCACAAAACCCCCACAAATGACCCCATTTTAGAAAGTAGACACCCCAAGCTATTTGCTGAGAGGCATGTTGAGTCCATGGAATATTTTATATTTTGCCACAAGTTGCGGGAAAATTACAAACTTTTTTTTTTTTTTTTTTTTTTTCACAAAGTTGTCACTAAATGATATATTGCTCATGCATGCCATGGGCATATGTGAAATGACACCCCAAAATAAATTCTGCTGCTTCTCCTGAGTACGGGGATACCACATATGTGGGACTTTTTGGGAGCCTAGCTGCGTACGGGGCCCCGAAAACCAAGCACCGCCTTCAGGCTTTCTAAGGGCGTAATTTTTTGAGTTCACTTCTCACTACCTATTACAGTTTTGAAGGCCATAAAATGCCAAGATGGCACAAAACCCCCACAAATGACCCCATTTTAGAAAGTAGACACCCCAAGCTATTTGCTGAGAGGCATGTTGAGTCCATGGAATATTTTATATTTTGCCACAAGTTGCGGGAAAATTACAAACTTTTTTTTTTTTTCACAAAGTTGTCACTAAATGATATATTGCTCACGCATGCCATGGGCATATGTGAAATGACACCCCAAAATAAATTCTGCTGCTTCTCCTGAGTACGGGGATACCACATATGTGGGACTTTTTGGGAGCCTAGCCGCGTACGGGGCCCCAAAAACCAAGCACCGCCTTCAGGCTTTCTAAGGGCGTTACAGTTTTGAAGGCCATAAAATGCCAAGATGGCACAAACCCCCCCCCCCCAAATGACCCCATTTTAGAAAGTAGACACCCCTAAATTTAGGGGTACACTAGTGAGACTAGGTAATAAATGGCGGGTGCCCTGAAACTATAAAAAAATAACTAACCAACCAGCGTCACCTGTAACAGTTATATGGTGATCACTGGTGAAAGGGTTAACTAGGGGGCAATCAGGGGGCTTTATGCGGTAGTATATGGGGGTCCCTGGCGCTATAAAAAGCTGCGGCGAACCTAAATACCTACCTGCCTAACTAGCGTCACCTGTGACACTAATACAGCGATCAGAAAAACGATCGCTTATTAGGCTGGGTTCACACTGGAGCGATGCGGGAACGCCACGAATGCGCGGCGGGTTCCCGCATCGCATGCCTCCCGGCGGCAGTTCACACTGCCCTATGCGAACTGCTGGGAGTGTCAGTGAAATGTTAATGACACCCCCAGATCAGTTCGCATATCGCAGTGCGATCTGCAAACTTGGATCGCATGGTGTGAACACCCATGCGATCCGATTCTGCTGCGGACCAAAAAAAGGGTCCCGTGCGAGTTTGCGGCGGGTGCGACACGAATTCAGCCATACTATCTGTATAGCTGAACTCGAATCGCACAGAGATCGGATGTGATTTGCACTGCAGTGCGGTGCGAATCACATCCGTTCTCATAAACCGCTGCAATGTGAACCCAGCCTTAGTGACACTGGCGACGGGGGGTGATCACGGGGTTAAACCTTTATTGGGGGGGTTAGGGGGGTACCTTAGAACTAAAGGGGGCTAACCCTAACTGCCCTAACAGTTATTAGTCACAAATGACACCTGCCGGGTGATCAGGGGGTTAAACCTTTATTAGGTAATAAATGGCGGGTGCCCTGAAACTATAAAAAAATAACTAACCAACCAGCGTCACCTGTAACAGTTATATGGTGATCACTGGTGAAAGGGTTAACTAGGGGGCAATCAGGGGGCTTTATGCGGTAGTATATGGGGGTCCCTAGCGCTATAAAAAGCTGCGGCGAACCTAAATACCTACCTGCCTAACTAGCGTCACCTGTGACACTAATACGGCGATCAGAAAAATGATCGCTTATTAGGCTGGGTTCACACTGGAGCGATGCGGAAACGCCGCGAATCCGCGGCGGGTTCCCGCATCGCATGCCTCCCGGCGGCAGTTCACACTGCCCTATGCGAACTGCTGGGAGTGTCAGTGAAATGTTACTGACACCCCCAGATCAGTTCGCATATCGCAGTGCGATCTGCAAACTCGGATCGCATGGTGTGAACACCCATGCGATCCGATTCTGCTGCGGGCCAAAAAAAGGGTCCCGTGCGAATTTGCGGCGGGTGCGGCGGGTGTGGCGGGTGCGGCGGGTGCGGCGAATGGCTGAACTCGAATCGCACAGAGATCGGATGTGATTTGCACTGCAGTGCGGTGCGAATCACATTCGTTCTCATAAACCGCTGCAATGTGAACCCAGCCTTAGTGACACTGGCGACGGGGGGTGATCACGGGGTTAAACCTTTATTGGGGGGGTTAGGGGGGTACATTAGAACTAAAGGGGGCTAACCCTAACTGCCCTAACAGTTATTACAGTCACAAATGACACCAATGCAAAAAAAAAAAAAAAAAAAAAAAAAATGACATTGGTGTCACTGTGACTGGGGGGCAGGGGTAATTGGGGGGGTGATCGGGGGGTAAAGGGGGGGTGTGAGTGTGCCTGGCATGTTCTACTGTGTGTGGGATGTGTTGGTGCAACTCACTGATCCGCTCTCCTCCGTGTCGGAACGAAAAATACCGACACGGAGGAGAGAATACATCACTTCCTCTCCTGTGTTTACATTACAGGAGAGGAAGTGATGTCACCGGGGATTTCCATTCGTCGGGAGCGATCGCGAGGGGGTGGCCATGAATGAATGGCCGTCCCCTCGTCCGGGATCGCTCCCGAACGAAAACCGACCGCCGCAGGCACCGGGCGGGGGCCCGATCGGGCCCCCGACCCGCGGGAGGCAAAGGACGTACATGTATGTGCTTATGCCTGCCCGTGCCATTCTGATGACGTACATCGGCGTGCGGCGGTCGGCAAGTGGTTAATAGTGCAAACGTAATTTCTTTGATAAATGAGGTGACAATCTCTTCTTCAGCTAACTATTATGTTGTGGGTCTGCTACACACACCTTGTTTTTGTTGTTAATGTATGTAATGCATTAATAATAAAAATATTCATAATTTTCAGCACCATGAATACATTTTTTGGAATGCCGAAAATGGCATGATTGATGCAAATTATAAAGCACCTTGGGTGTTATTTACTAATGGAAAATCCACTTTGCACTTAAACAGCTGCTGAGTGTCCTCTCCTTAAACTGAATCAAGTTTGTATTTCATTCTAGTTACAAACCCATCTAGACAACAATGTACTAAACTAATTTAAATACAAATAGGAATGACCAAATGTAGTTAACCTGCATCTGCCAAAAACATTGTATTAGTGGGTGAATGAACAATGTTTACTATGAACGATTACTGTGCCCACAAACCTGAAACTTGCCATTTTAACCACCATCTTAACCACTTGGGTACCGCGCTATTGCCGAATGACGGCATTAGCGCGGACCTAGATTTCCAGGACTACGTCTATTGACGTCGTCCTGGTTACGAGCGGCCTGCGCGCCCCCTGAGGGGCGCGCGCGGCGCGCTCTGTGATCGGCGAGTCCGTGAGACTCGCCTGATCACCGATCCGTGTAAGGGGTCGATCCCGACCCCTTATCACGTGATCAGCTGTCAGCCAATGACAGCTGATCATGTGATAGAACGGAGCCGGTAATCGGCTATTATTCCTCCTCGCGCTGATAGCGCGAGGAGAAAAAAAAAAAGCCGATCACCGGCGGCCGTGATCGGGACATCAGTCCCGATCACGGCCAGCAATGAAAGGCACCACATGCCACCTGCCAGTGCCCACCTGCCTCCCGCAATAACAAAGTAAAAGTAAGTGCCCCCCGTCTGTGCCCATAATGCCCACAGTGCCACCCCACAGTGCCACCCCACAGTGCCACCCACAGTGCCACCCCACAGTGCCACCCACAGTGCCACCCACAGTGCCACCCACAGTGCCACCCAATCTGCCTCAAAGGTGCTGCACCCCAGTGCCGCCCATCAGTGCCCAGCAGTGCCGCCCATCAGTGCCCAGCAGTGCCGCCCATCAGTGCCCAGCAGTGCCACCTATCAGAGCCACCTATCAGTGCCACCTATCAGTGCCCATCAGTCCCATCTATCTGTGGTACCTATCAGTGCCCATCCGTGCCACCCATCCGTGCCACTTATCCGTGCCACCCATCCGTGCCATCTTATCTGTGCCCATCTTCGCCCATCAGTGCCGCCTTATCTGTGCCTATTAGTGCCGCCTTAACTATGCCTATCAGTGCCCACAAGTGCAGCCTATCAGTGCCCACCAATGCAGCCTATCAGTGCCCACCAATGCAGCCCATCAGTGCCCACCAATGCAGCCTATCAGTGCCGCCTTATCAGCGCACTTCAATGAAGGAGAAAAATGACCCGTTTGCAAAATTTTATAACAAACTATTAAAACATGATTTTTTTTTTTTTTGCATCTTTTTTTGTTTGTTTAGCAAAAAATAAAACTCCGAGCTGTAACTAAATACCACCAAAAGAAAGCTCTATTTGTGGGAAAAAAATGATAGAAATTTCATTTGGGTACAGTGTTGTATGCCCGCGCAATTGTCATTCAAAGTGCATCAGCGCTGAAAGCTGAAAATTGGTCTGGGACTGAGGGGGGTTTAAGTGCCCAGTAAGCAAGTGGTTAAACTGTCCAACAGTAAAGAAAAGCACATGGAGCAGCATGCAAGTAATAATAATAATAATAGGAACACAGGACAACTACTTACTTTTTTGAAGAACTCTCTTGATCCTTCTGTACTGATCATGCTCCCTCAATTTGAGGTCTGACCATCGTTTTCGCAGTTGATCCATGTATCGCCGTACCCCTAAATTCCTGTGCAGACTTCTCACAACTTTAGCCACGATATTGGCCTTTCTCACATTTGGGGTTGGGTAAGGTCCATGCTTCCCATCATAGTCAGCCCTCTTCAAGATGTCCACCATCTCTACAAAGGACATATTTGAGGCCTTAAATCTCCTCCGGGATTGGGACCTTCGTTGCTGTGGGCTTTCACCGTTGCTGCTGTCTTCATGCACTTGTTCTTTCTCTGCCATGTGCTCTCCCACTGCGCTGAAAGAGAAGGGGCGGGGAATATACTAGAAAGAAGGTCAGGGCGGGTGGAGTTTAACGCATGTGCAGTGTATATAAAGCGGAACACGTGTGCGTCGTACGTACGATATGTGAGCGGAGGAAGGAGTAGCGGAAGCGCCAATTGTTCTAACCAAGGTACAATTTTAACTTGGGGCATCAGTGGCCTATACTGCTTATAAATTGAGGCCTATATTGGGACAAGATTATGCGAGTTTAGCCTGACATTAGGGTTTGTCTTGTGTTGTGTCTTGCAGATAAAATGGATTGATTCAACGAACATGATTTCCTCCCCCAATTCATTGATTTGTACAGAGAGCTGCCCTGTCTGTGGCAGAAAAAACACCCCTTTTATACAAATCAGCTAAAGAGGAAGGCAGCACTGGATAAATTGCTGGAATTTGTGAAGCTGCAGATCCCCACGGCAGACATCAACTATCTGAAGTGCAAAATTGGTGGCCTGAGTAGCATGTATAATAGGGAGCGCAGCAGGGTTGATGGTTGCAGTTGTCTAAGCTAGAAGTGCCTGTTGCACTCTCTCTCACACTGCCCAGCACTAAACCCCCCCCCACATACAGATGGGAGAGGAGAGAGGGATCGATCTGCACCTCTTCCTCCCACCTCTACCCCTCTGTGTCTGTCCTTGCTCCAATTCCTAGGCGCTGTGCCTCAGAAAAGGAAAGTGGGGGGCGGAAATTTGAAGCCCATTAGCCACAGATACGTCTAGATGAGAAGTGCTGGCTGCCAAGGGGTGAGTCAGCTCGCCATCCATCCCTGTCTGTGACTGAAGTCTCCCCCTCCCTCCCCCCTTTTCTCTCCTGCCTCTGAGTGAGTATACTAAGTTAAATCAGGGTTTTCAGAGCACCCCTTACATCAGAGTTCCTCTTTACACCAGAGGCAGCAATGTTCCCCCTTACATCAAAGCCCTCTCCATACATCAGAGTTCTCAGTATTCCCCCTTAGATCAGGGTTTCCAGAGCATCCCTTATGTCAGAGTCCCTAGAGTTTTCCCTTACATTAGAATCTACAGTGTAAGGGAAATCTGCAAGTTCAGATAAAGGTAAAGGGGGACTTTGTATATTCAGATGTAAAAGAGGGACTCTGTGGATTCAGATGTAAAAGGGGGACTCCGTGGACTCTGATGTAAAGGGGGATCTCTGTGGACTCTGGTGTAATGGGGGGTCACTGTGGACTCTGATGTAATGGGGGATCTCTGTGCACTCTGATGTAAAGGGGGATTCTTGAGATTAACTAAATATGATTAGAAATGTTATTTAATCGCAAAGTATATCTATAGTTTATACCATAAAAATATTGCTGTGCGCCGCTAAAGTGTTCAGGTATGACTGGAAGAAAAGGTGGCAACCCTAGCCTAGCCCTCCCCCTTGAGCAGAGTCCTGTGTCCTCCAAAGCAGTAGGTCCTGTGATACAGTGGGGCAAAAAGGTATTTAGTCAGCCAACAATTGTGCAAGTTCTCCCACTTAAAAAGATGAGAGAGGCCTGCAATTGTCATCATAGGAATACCTCAACTATGAGAGACAAAATGTGGAAACAAATCCAGACAAACACATTGTCTGATTTTTGAAAGAATTTATTTGCAAATTATAGTGGAAAATAAGGATTTGGTCAATATCAAAAGTTCATCTCAATACTTTGTTATATATCCTTTGTTGGCAACGACAGAGGTAAAACGTTTTCTGTAAGTCTTCACAAGGTTGTCACACACTGTTGCTGGTATGTTGGCCCATGTCCTCCATGCAGATCTCCTCTAGAGCAGTGATGTTTTGGGGCTGTCGCTGGGCAACACGGTATTTTAACTCCCTCCAAAGGTTTTCTATGGGGTTGAGATCTGGAGACTGGCAAGGCCATTCCAGGACCTTGAAATGCTTCTTACGAAGCCACTCCTTCATTGCCCGGGTGGTGTGTTTGGGATCATTGTCATGCTGAAAGACCCAGCCACATTTCATCTTCAATGCCCTTGCTGATGGGAGGAGGTTTGCACTCAAAATCTCACAATACATGGCCCCATTCATTCTTTCATGTACATGGATCAGTCGTCCTGTTCCCTTTGCAGAGAAACAGCCCCAAGGCATGATGTTGCCACCCCCATGCTTCACAGTAGGTATGGTGTTCTTTGGTTGCAACTCAACATTCTCTCTCCTTCAAACACGACGAGTTGTGTTTCTACCAAACAGTTCTACTGTGAGGTCACCTTGAGGCCAGGTGACAGATGCACACCATAGGAATCAAGAGGGCACCACAAGGTTGTGGACCCTACGGCTGACTGCTGTGGACGGGGGTCAAGGGGATAAGGAATGCAGGGCCGCCAGAACACCAAGACGGATCCCACCGGGGTTAGAGCGCAAGATTCCCTGGGGCACGGAGTCTAAGAGCCAGCGGGTGTTCACCAGAGCTTCTAGTGGTGAGGACGGACTGGGCTGCAACTGGCTCCAGGTCGCGACCCCCAGGGTCCCCCAGCTCACACCCACAGTAGGCACAGGAGGATAGGGATAGTGAGGGATAAAGCCAAGGTCGGGGCCACAAGCAGACAGGAATAGTCAGGGACACATGCCAAAAGGTCAAGATCACAGGCAAACAGGGATAGTCAAGGACACGCCAAAGTCGGTAACGGAACAACAGAAGAGCACATGGCAGGAAACAGGAAGCTAACACACATAGGTTGATCAGCAGGGTTGGCCTGCAGTGCACAGGTTAATATAGAGTTCTCTGATAGGAGCTAGGGTGGAGCCATGCCAGAGGATGGATTACAAAAGCAGTCAGGTGAGGGTCAGCTGGTCTCTAGAGATGAACACATGGAGACAGCAGACAAACTCTATTGCATAACCATGACAGTACCCCCCCCCCCTCTTACGAGGCCTCCCCCTTCCCCGCCTGGGACCAGGTTTAGAGGGGAACTTCAAATAAAACTTCCTCAACAGACAAGGTGCAAAGACCTCGGAAGCCGAAATCCACGACCTCTCCTCAGGACCAAACCCTTTCCAGTGCACGAGGTACTGGAGAATGCCTCTACAGAGTCGGGAATCCAAAATTTGGCTAACCTCGTACTCCTGATCATCCTCAGAGACCGGTGCTACAGTAGAGAGAGGACGAGAGAACTTATTAAGGACTAAAGGCTTCAGAAGGGCAACATGGAAGGAGTTAGAGATTTTGAGGCTTTTGGGAATCTGGAGCTTGAAACAAAACGCATTCAGTTTAGAAATGATGGTGTACGGACCAATGAATCTTGGGGCAAATTTGAGAGAAGGAACCCGGAGTTTGATGTTCCTGGTGACGAGCCAGACTTTGTCTCCTGGCTGAAGAGAAGGTGGCTGACGCCTGCGATGGTCAGCAAAACCCTTGAATTTGTTGGCAGCTTTCTGGAGGGAATCATGAACTTCAGCCCATAGGGAATTGAATGATTCCTGAACAGTAGCCAAAGCTGGAATGTCAGAAGAACAAGTCATAGGAAGAGGGAGTTGAGGATGTCTTCCATAAACAGTGACAAAGGGTGTTTTCTGAGAACTGATGTTGACATGATTATTGTGGGAGAACTCAGCCCACGGTAATAGTGATGCCCAATCATCATGATGGGCTGAGACCAAGGTACGGAGAAAGACCTCCAACTCCTGATTAACTCTCTCAGTCTGGCCATTGGATTGGGGATGATAAGAAGAGGTAAAATCCAAGTTAATGTCGAGGGATTTGTAAAAGGTTCTCCAAAAACAAGAAGTAAACTGCACACCCCTGTCTGAAACGACATGAGAAGGAACACCATGAAGGCGGAAAATCTCTCGTACAAAAATAGGAACCAAGGCAGGGGCAGAAGGGAGACCAGGAAGAGGAACAAAATGAGCCATCTTGGAGAACCGATCGATTACTACCCAAATGGCCGTAGTATTCTCTGACAGTGGAAGATCAGTGATAAAATCCATGGCGATATGAGACCAGGGCTCCTTAGGAATGGGCAAGGGCATGAGAAGACCAGCAGGGGCTTGAGTGGAAGATTTAGACTGAGCACAGACGTGACAAGCCTTAACATAGTCTTTAACATCCGAGCGGAGATTAGGCCACCAGTAGTGACGACTGATGAGCAGGAAGGATCGGAGGAACCCAGCATGACCTGCCACCTTGGAATCATGTCCCCAACGAAGGATCTTAGCTCTTAGCTCCGTGGGAACAAAGGTCTTGCCAGGAGGAATTTTTGATTCCAGGGTGGTAGAATGGGCAACAATGCATGAGGTAGGAATGATTGGCTCAGGATCAGGGTTGGACTCCTCGTCCAAAGTGTCAAATGACCTAGAGAGCTCATCAGCTCGACCGTTGCAGGAACCAGGTTTGTACGTAATCGTGAATTTAAAATGGGAAAAGAAGAGACTCCACCTGACCTGTCTGGGGTTCAGACGTTTAGCATTCTGTAGGTACTGTAGATTCTTATGATCAGTAAAGATCGTTATGGAGTGAGAGGAACCTTCCAAGAGATGACGCCACTCCTCCAACGCCAATTTAATTGCGAGAAGTTCCCGATCACCAATGGCATAATTTCTCTCTGCCTGAGATTTTTTTTTGGAGAAGAACGCACATGGTTGATGTTTCTTCTCAAAGAACTGAAGAAGCACAGCTCCCACCCCCATCGAAGAAGCATCTACTTCAATAAAAAATGGGTCCCCAGGATTTGGTCTCCTCAAGAGAGGTCCAGAGACAAAGGCCTGTTTTAGATCGTGAAATGCAGAGACAGCCTCGGGAGGCCAGTCTTTGGCATTCGCACCCTTCTTGGTCAAAGCAATAATAGGCGCGGCAATGGAAGAGTAATTCCTTATGAACTTCCTATAATAATTTGTGAAGCCAAGAAAGCGATTTGTGGCCTTGAGGCTAGTGGGAAGGGGCCAGTTGGTAATGGCTGAGATCTTTCCGGGATCCATGCGAAGACCCGCACTAGAAACAAAACATCCCAGAAACAGGACCTCAGAACATTCAAGGAACATTTCTCCATCTTGGCATAGAGATTGTTCTCTCTAAGGCGCTGAAGTACGGTGCGTACATGGTTTCTGTGAGCAGGCTTTCGGAAAAGATGAGAATATCATCCAGATAGATGACAACAAACTGGTACAATAGATCCCTGAATATTTTATTGACAAAGTTCTGGATCACAGCTGGAGCATTACACAAACCAAAAGGCATAACCAGGTATTCGTAATGCCCGTCCCTAGTGTTAAACGCGGTCTTCCATTCGTCACCTTCCCGTATTCGAATGAAATTGTATGCACCTCTGAGATCCAACTTAGTGAAAATGGAAGCCCCCTTCAACCTGTCAAATAGCTCAGATATTAGAGGTAAGGGGTATCAGTTTTTGATAGTCACTGCGTTTAAACCTCTATAGTCGATGCAAGGTCTGAAGGTACCATCCTTTTTGGCAACGAAAAAGAACCCTGCTCCTGCAGGCGATGAGGATTTCCGGATAAAACCTCTCTCCACATTCTCGGTGACATACTCAGACATGGCCTTGGTCTCTGGAATGGACAGAGGGTAGGTACGACCCCTGGGCAGGGTTGCTCCAGGGACAAGGTCAATAGCACAGTCAAAAGATCTGTGGGGAGGAAGCACCTCAGCAGACTTCTTACAGAACACATCCCGGAAATCGCTGTATGCCGTGGGAAGATCAGACGATACGGATGTGGTAGCAATGGGAAGTTTCCCCTTGGGGGTCACCTTGAGAAGACAGGACGAGAAACACGAAGGACCCCAAGCCAGGATCTGCCCAGAGACCCAGTCCACATGTGGCGAGTGGAGCTGTAGCCAAGGAAGGCCCAATACAATGGGGGTAGAGGCCTTGGGTAGGATGAGGAAGGAGATCCACTCCTGGTGGAGTATCCCTACCGACATCCTAATTGGTAGCGTCTGGAAACGGATAGGGCCCCCTGGGAGCACAGTGCCATCAATTGCCGAGACTACCAGTGGAGTAGCGAGGGGAGAAAGGGTAAGCTTCATAGAAGAAGCAGTTCTCCAGTCCATAAAATTGCTGGCAGCCCCGGAGTCCAGATATGCTAGGACCGATTGGGGAGAAGTGCCTACATGGAGGAACACCGGAAGAAGAAGACGAGAAGGTGATGTTTCTGGGTCCAATACTCCACCTTCCAAATGTATTAGACCCGAGCGTTTCCCGGATGAAGCGAGCAGGAGTCACGAAAATGACCCTTGCCCCCACAATAAAGACACAAGCCCAGAGTTCTGAGTCTAGCACGTTCTTCGGGGGTTAGTCTGGTCCAGCCCAGCTGCATGGGTTCCTCAGCAGACAGAGGATGCTCCACAGGGCGACGGGAAAAAAGTTCAGGCTGACTAGGACCTAGGGGGTGCTAGCGTTTCTTTTTTCTAAGGACCTCTCCTGGAAACGAATGTCAATCTGATTGCATAAGGAAATTACATTGTCCAGACCGGCGGGGATAGCTCTTCCTGCTAATTCGTCCTTCACTCGGTCAGAGAGGCCATGTAAAAAGGTTGCGACCAGGGCCTCATTGTTCCAGCTCAATTCAGCTGTGAGGATACGGAACTGAAGTGCATATTGTCCCACTGAACAAGATTCTTGGCGAAGGCGTAAAAGGGCACTAGCCGCAAAAGAAACCCGAGCTGGCTCCTCGAAGATATTATGAAAGAGCTTCAAGAAGTTGGACAGGCTGGAAACCACCGGATCATTTTTCTCCCACAGGGGAGCAGCCCAGGCTAAAACTTCACCGGAGAGGAGGCTGGAGCTCAAAATGAATGGTGCATTGGCTGAGGAAGCCCCTGCAGGCCTTGGAGTCCCCAGATAAACGGGACAGAGCTGGCAGTAATAATAAATGTGTGGATGCGACTGGTTCGATAGGTGCAGTTGCTGACTGTACTTTAGGCTGCAGGTTCGGGGTTCCCAAGGAAGCCTGCAGCTGCTAGAAGCGGGAAGCCAGATCTTGAAGGAATCGCATCACCTGAGTCTGATTAGATTCCTGGGTCTCAAGCCTCCGAACTATGCCCTGCAAAGGATCGACTGCAGGAAGCGGCACGTCAGCCAGGTCCATGGCTGATCAAACTATCGGGTCACCTTGAGGCCAGGTGACAGATGCACACCGTAGGAATCAGGAGTGCACGCAAGGTTGTGGACCCTACGGCTGACTGCTGCGGACGGGGGTCAAGGTGATAAGGAAGGCAGGGCCACCAGAACACCAAGACGGATCCCACCGGGGTTAGAGCGTAAGATTCCCTGGGGCGCGGAGTCTAAGAGCCAGTTGGTGTTCACCAGAGCCTCTAGTGGTGAGGATGGACTGGGCTGCAACTGGCTCCAGGTCGCGACCCCCAGGGTCCCCCAGCTCACACCCACAGTAGGCAACAGGAGGATAGGGATAGTGAGGAATAAAACCAAGGTCGGGGCCACAAGCAGACAGGAATAGTCAGGGACACACCAAAAGGTCAGGATCACAGGCAAACAGGGATAGTCAAGGACACGCCAAAGTCGGTAACGGAACAACAGAAGAGCACATGGCAGGAAACAGGAAGCTAACACACAAAGGTTGATCAGCAGGGTTGGCCTGCAGTACACAGGGTAATATAGAGTTCTCTGATAGGAGCTAGGGTGGAGACATGCCAGAGGATGGATTACAAAAGCAGTCAGGTGAGGGTCGGCTGGTCTCTAGAGATGAACACATGGAGACAGGTAAGCAGACAAACTCTATTGCATAACCATGACATCTACTTTGGTTTCATCTGATCATATGACATTCTCCCAATCCTCTTCTGGATCACCCAAATGCTCTCTAGCAAACCTCAGACGGGCCCAGACATGTACTGGCTTAAGCAGGGGGACACGTCTGGCACTGCAGGATCTGAGTTTCTGGCGGCGTAGTGTATTACCGATGGTAGCCTTTTTTTTTTACATTGGTCCCGGCTCTCTGCAGGTCATTCACTAGGTCCCCCCATGTGGTTCTGGGATTTTTGCTCACCGTTTTTGTGATTATTTTAACCCCACGGGGTGAGATCTTGCGTGGAGCCCAAGATAGAGGGAAATTATCAGTGGTCTTGTATGTCTTCCATTTTATAATTATTGCTCCTGCAGTTGATTTCTTCACACCCAGCTGCTTGCCTATTGCAGATTCAGTCTTCCTAGCCTGGTGCAGGTCTACAATTTTGTTTCTGGTGTCCTTCGACAGCTCTTTGGTCTTCACCATAGTGGAGTTTGGAGTGTGACTGTTTGAGGTTGTGGACAGGTGTCTTTTATACTGATATCAAGTTCGAACAGGTGCCATTAATACAGGTAATGAGTGGAGGACAGAGGAGCCGCTTATAGAAGAAGATACGGGCCTGCGAGAGACAGAAATCTTGCTTGTTTGTAGGTGACCAAATATTTATTTTCCACCATAATTTTTTTTGTTTACAAACGTTTTTTATTAGAAAGTATTAAGACAAGTACAAGAGAAAGGTCAACGAGTACAAATGTTTCCATAGAGAATAGCATACAAAGGAACATCAGTAAAACCGTTAATGCACAGATAAGTTAAAATTTTGATATGCTAAACCCAACCTGGTGATAGTAAAAGAAGATTCTGGTGAGCAAAAGTACATCATTGAGGGAAAGAAAAAAAACAAAAGAAAGTAGTGAGTAGGAAAATAAAAGAAAAACCAAAAGATAACAAAAATGCTACCACAAGTGAGTGCTATCAAAAGTGTTCACATACCCTGCCATTAGACACTGTGCCCATTTTCCACCATAATTTGCAAATAAATTCTTTCAAAAATCAGACAATGTGATTGTCTGGATTTTTTTCCACATTTTGTCTCTCATAGTTGAGGTATACCTATGATGACAATTACAGGCCTCTCTCATCTTTTTAAGTGGGAGAACTTTCACAATTGGTGGCTGACTAAATACGTTTTTGTCCCACGGTATGTCCCACTCTCCACTCTGCAGTGAAGATGGGGGGTGGCTGAGGCTGAAGGAGCAGAAGGACCAAGAAGACAAGGAAAGGAGTAGCGATGCAGAACTGTGTTCCCAATCTACCTGTCGGCTGCCGGTGATCAACTGGTAGATTGGGATTGATGGCTTGCCGACCCCCACTCTATGCTGTAACAAATTTGGTGTCTGTGTCATTGCTTTAAAGAGCAATTACTGACCAATTGGAAAAAATTATTCCGCGCTAGGAAAGAAACATGAAAGCAAATAAACTAAATGTGAAACAGGCAGCAGCAATAGATGTGATATAACACCAAACAAATATGCAAAAATAAAAAACTGCGCCAACCCTATAGTAAAAAATGTCAAAAAGTAATATCAAAATGAATAGACATTGACCTTAAATAATTATCACAATGAAAAAACACCTTAAGTGCATAAAAAACAAAACAATGTGTAAAGTGAAAAAAATATAAATCAAAGTCCATTCAAGGAAAGTTCCTGTGTGGATCCAAATAAGAGTTGGTGTCACCACGGTGATTTAAACACGATCCAAAAACTCATACAAGTGCCCGTCACCGTACAATGAATGTGCTTACCAGAAAAATAAGCAATTTGGGCGTTTGTAAATAATCGATGGGTCCCGTCAAAAGATATCCTCCTTTTAAATGGGTCAAATCTCCATCTCCCAATAATGCCCTCCAGATATTAATGTGCCTCGTGGAGCTCAGTAATTCCCGAAAAAGAAAGGGGCTAACATGGCATGATATCGTTTGAACAATTTATTAAAGAAAAAGGTAGCACACTTACATGTGGATGAATAAAATACAGCGTATACGAACAATAATAAGAAACCGGCCGGTAAAACAGGAGCCCGTCCTCCTCTCAAACAGCGTGGTGGCGTCACTGCGTGCCCTCCCAGACGCGTTTCGTCACACCTGACGTTGTCACTAACAATCTCAAAAAGTAGGGATTTCACTGTGATTGAGAAAACCACAATCAGGTGACAGTTTGTGGAATTACTGTTGAGCTTTTGGGAACTGAACCCCTGCACTCTGTGTCCCTTTAAGCCACAGCCAGTATTCAGCTCAATGAAATACACACCCAACTTTTGCTGAGCTGCGTGGGCCCAACTTATGATTCTGCACACAGGCCCACTTTCAGAAAATGCCCCTGACCTGAGCTCATCATTGCGTATCCATTCCAGATGCTTGTATGTGACATCCCATATTTCACATACATCACATACAAGAATGTGGGCTGGATGCGAGAGTTGGATCAGCAGGATGAGTGTGTCAGGACAGGTAGATGTGCCTCATCTCTGCTTCCTTTCACCACTCTGCATATCACACATATCATAGATGAAAATAGGGTACAGTGGTGGAGCAGATAAGCAGAAGGGTACAGTGGTAGGGAAAATGAGCAGGAGGGTACAGCAGTGGAGCAGATGTGCAGGGAGGTACAGTGATGTTGCAGATGAGCAGGGGAGTTCAGTGTTGGGCCAGATGAGCAGGGGGGTTCATTGTGGGGTCAGATGAGCTGGGGGTTCAGTGTTGAGCCAGATGAGCAGGGGGGTTTAGTGTTGGGCCAGGTGAGAAGGGGGTTCAGTGGTGGGACAGAAGAGCAGGGGTTAGAGCAGTGGGCAGATGTAAAAGGAGGTGCATTGGTGGGATAGATGAGCAGGGGGTTATAGTGGTGGGACAGGAAAGGAGGGGGAACAGTGATGGGGCAGAAGGGCAGGGGGACAGAGGTGGGGCAGAAGAGCAGGGGGGGTACAGAGGTGAGACAGATGTACAGGAGGTACATTGGTGGGGCAGATGAAAAAGCGGGTTACAGTGGTGAGGCAAATGAGCAGATAGGTTCAGTGTTAGGACAGATGAAGGTGATTCAGTAGTGAGACAAAAGAGCATGGGGATACTGCGGTGGAGCAGATGTGCAGGGAGGTACAGCGGTGGGGCAAATGAGAAAAGGGGTACATTGATGGGGCAGATGAACAGGGGGTTACAGTGGTGGGAAAGATGAGCAGGGGGTTCAGTGTTGGGGCAGAGGAGAAAGGAGGTACATTGGCGGGACAGCTGAGCAGGGGGTTACAGTGGTGGGGCAGAGGAGCAGGGGGTACTAAGGTGGGGCAGAAGAGCAGCAGGAACAGAGGTGGGACAGATGTGTAGGAGGTACATTGGTGGGGCAGATGATAAAGGGGGTTACAGTGGTGGGGCAGATGAGCAGAAAAGTTCAGTGTTAAGACAGATGAGAAGATGGTTCAGCGGTGAGATAGAAGAGCATGGGGGTACAGTGGTGTGGCAGATGAAAAAAGGGGAACATTGGTGGGGCAGATGAGCAGGGGATTACAGTGGTGGGACAGAAAAGCAGGGTGGTACTGTGGTGGGACAGACAAGCAGGGGGATACAGAGGTGGGGCAGATGAGCAGGATAGTATAGTGGTGGGGCAGATGTACAGGCCAGGGGGTTACAGTGGTGGTGCAAATGAGCAGAGGGTTACAGTGGTGGGGCAGGTGAGCAGGGGGGTTACAGTGGTGGGGCAGATGTGCAGGGTAGTACAGTGGTGGGGCAAATGAGCAGGGGGTTACAGTGATGGGGCAGATGAGCAGGGGGGTTACAGTGGTGGGGCAGATGTGCAGGGTTGTACAATGGTGGGGCAGATGTGCAGTGGGTTACAGTGGTGGGGCAGATGAGCAGGGGGGTACAGTGGTGAAATTGATTTGCAGGGAGGACAGTGATCTGAGGTGTGAAGGTGCATGATTTGGGGCTGATCTGAGGTGTAGAGTTGCAGGAATTGGGGCTGATCTGAGGCATTCAGTTCGTTACTGCTCTTCAGTTTGTGCTTGTAGGTTCGTATCTGGTTTTCAGTGCGTGTATTTTTATATTATTTGATTTTCAATACATTCTTGTCCGCTTGTTTCAGAATTTCAGTTCGCTCTTCTCAGGCCTTTCTGATTTTCAGTACATTCTGTTAGTTTGTTCTGACCAGCCGACTGTTTTGAAGGCATGTTGCGGGGTACGTACTCACCGTAGATTTCATGTTGTGCATGGGCTTGGTATTGGGGTTCTTACTTTGACCCAAGCCCAGTTCATGAACAGGGCGAGGAGGAGTTCATGGATGAAGAATTGGTTGGTCCAGCATGACCAATTCTCTCATATGCCTTTGTTGCGGGAGATCCGTGAGAATAATCCTGATGATTTCAGGAATTATCTCCGGATGACGGACCCTGTTTTTCACCGGCTGTTAGCTTTGCTGGCCCCTTATATTATGAAGCAGGGCACCTGCATGCAGCAAGCCATCACTCCTGAACATAGGCTAGTCATCACGTTGTGGTACTTGGTGACGGGGAGAAGTCTGCAGGACATCAAGTTCTAGACAGGCATCTCCCCCCAGGCTCTGGGAATCATTATTCCAGAGCCCTGTTCTGCCATCATTCAGGTCCTGCAGAAGGACTATATTAAGGTAAGATTTCTTCTTTAATATCACATTATATGTATTTAAATAAATGTATTTTTTAAATAAATTTGTATTTTAAACTGAAAAATATTTCCTTTGATTTACTGCTTTTGTTTCTTAGCTGTCTCCTAGGTTACCCAATGGGCTTTTTTTTTTTGTTGGCCGTTTTCTTTAACCACTTTCAGACCGGACCATTTTGCTGGTAAATGACCAGAGGTCTTTTTACACTTTGGCACTGCGCTGCTTTAACTGGTAATTGCGCGGTCATGCAATGTTGTACCCAAACAAAATTTGCGTCCTTTTCTTCCCACAAATAGAGCTTTCTTTTGATGGTATTTGATTGCCTCTGCGATTTTTATTTTTTGCGATATAAACGTAAAAAGACCGCAAATTTTGAAAAAAAATGATATTTTCTACTTTTTGTTATTAGAAAAATCCAATAAACTCAATTTTAGTCATACATTTAGGCCAAAATGTATTCAGCCACATGTCTTTGGTAAAAAAAAAGTCAATAATTGTATATTTATTGGTTTGCGCAAAAGTTGTCACATCTACAAACTAAGGTACGTTTTCTGGAATTTACGCAGCTTTTAGTTTACGACTGCCTATCTCATTTCTTGAGGTGCTAAAATGACAGGGCAGTACAAAACCCCCCCAAATGACCCCATTTTGGAAAGTAGACCCCCTAAGGAAATTGATAAGAGGCATGTTGAGCCCATTGAATATTTTATTTTTTTGCCTCAAGCGATTGAATAATGACAAAAAAAAAATTTTTTTTTTTTTTTTACACAAAGTTGTCACTAAATGATATATTGCTCACACATGCTATGGGCGTATGTGAAATGACACCCCAAAATAAATTCTGCTGCTTCTCCTGAGTACGGGGATACCACATATGTGGGACTTTTTGGGAGCCTAGCCGCGTACAGGGCCCCGAAAACCAAGCACCGCCTTCAGGCTTTCTAAGGGCGTCAATTTTTGATTTCACGCCTCACTACCTATTACAGTTTTGAAGGCCATAAAATGCCAAGATGGCACAAAACCCCCACAAATGACCCCATTTTAGAAAGTAGACACCCCAAGCTATTTGCTGAGAGGCATGTTGAGTCCATGGAATATTTTATATTTTGCCACAAGTTGCGGGAAAATTACAAACTTTTTTTTTTTTTTTTTTTTTTTCACAAAGTTGTCACTAAATGATATATTGCTCATGCATGCCATGGGCATATGTGAAATGACACCCCAAAATAAATTCTGCTGCTTCTCCTGAGTACGGGGATACCACATATGTGGGACTTTTTGGGAGCCTAGCTGCGTACGGGGCCCCGAAAACCAAGCACCGCCTTCAGGCTTTCTAAGGGCGTAATTTTTTGAGTTCACTTCTCACTACCTATTACAGTTTTGAAGGCCATAAAATGCCAAGATGGCACAAAACCCCCACAAATGACCCCATTTTAGAAAGTAGACACCCCAAGCTATTTGCTGAGAGGCATGTTGAGTCCATGGAATATTTTATATTTTGCCACAAGTTGCGGGAAAATTACAAACTTTTTTTTTTTTTCACAAAGTTGTCACTAAATGATATATTGCTCACGCATGCCATGGGCATATGTGAAATGACACCCCAAAATAAATTCTGCTGCTTCTCCTGAGTACGGGGATACCACATATGTGGGACTTTTTGGGAGCCTAGCCGCGTACGGGGCCCCAAAAACCAAGCACCGCCTTCAGGCTTTCTAAGGGCGTTACAGTTTTGAAGGCCATAAAATGCCAAGATGGCACAAACCCCCCCCCCCCAAATGACCCCATTTTAGAAAGTAGACACCCCTAAATTTAGGGGTACACTAGTGAGACTAGGTAATAAATGGCGGGTGCCCTGAAACTATAAAAAAATAACTAACCAACCAGCGTCACCTGTAACAGTTATATGGTGATCACTGGTGAAAGGGTTAACTAGGGGGCAATCAGGGGGCTTTATGCGGTAGTATATGGGGGTCCCTGGCGCTATAAAAAGCTGCGGCGAACCTAAATACCTACCTGCCTAACTAGCGTCACCTGTGACACTAATACAGCGATCAGAAAAACGATCGCTTATTAGGCTGGGTTCACACTGGAGCGATGCGGGAACGCCACGAATGCGCGGCGGGTTCCCGCATCGCATGCCTCCCGGCGGCAGTTCACACTGCCCTATGCGAACTGCTGGGAGTGTCAGTGAAATGTTAATGACACCCCCAGATCAGTTCGCATATCGCAGTGCGATCTGCAAACTTGGATCGCATGGTGTGAACACCCATGCGATCCGATTCTGCTGCGGACCAAAAAAAGGGTCCCGTGCGAGTTTGCGGCGGGTGCGACACGAATTCAGCCATACTATCTGTATAGCTGAACTCGAATCGCACAGAGATCGGATGTGATTTGCACTGCAGTGCGGTGCGAATCACATCCGTTCTCATAAACCGCTGCAATGTGAACCCAGCCTTAGTGACACTGGCGACGGGGGGTGATCACGGGGTTAAACCTTTATTGGGGGGGTTAGGGGGGTACCTTAGAACTAAAGGGGGCTAACCCTAACTGCCCTAACAGTTATTAGTCACAAATGACACCTGCCGGGTGATCAGGGGGTTAAACCTTTATTAGGTAATAAATGGCGGGTGCCCTGAAACTATAAAAAAATAACTAACCAACCAGCGTCACCTGTAACAGTTATATGGTGATCACTGGTGAAAGGGTTAACTAGGGGGCAATCAGGGGGCTTTATGCGGTAGTATATGGGGGTCCCTAGCGCTATAAAAAGCTGCGGCGAACCTAAATACCTACCTGCCTAACTAGCGTCACCTGTGACACTAATACGGCGATCAGAAAAATGATCGCTTATTAGGCTGGGTTCACACTGGAGCGATGCGGAAACGCCGCGAATCCGCGGCGGGTTCCCGCATCGCATGCCTCCCGGCGGCAGTTCACACTGCCCTATGCGAACTGCTGGGAGTGTCAGTGAAATGTTACTGACACCCCCAGATCAGTTCGCATATCGCAGTGCGATCTGCAAACTCGGATCGCATGGTGTGAACACCCATGCGATCCGATTCTGCTGCGGGCCAAAAAAAGGGTCCCGTGCGAATTTGCGGCGGGTGCGGCGGGTGTGGCGGGTGCGGCGGGTGCGGCGAATGGCTGAACTCGAATCGCACAGAGATCGGATGTGATTTGCACTGCAGTGCGGTGCGAATCACATTCGTTCTCATAAACCGCTGCAATGTGAACCCAGCCTTAGTGACACTGGCGACGGGGGGTGATCACGGGGTTAAACCTTTATTGGGGGGGTTAGGGGGGTACATTAGAACTAAAGGGGGCTAACCCTAACTGCCCTAACAGTTATTACAGTCACAAATGACACCAATGCAAAAAAAAAAAAAAAAAAAAAAAAAATGACATTGGTGTCACTGTGACTGGGGGGCAGGGGTAATTGGGGGGGTGATCGGGGGGTAAAGGGGGGGTGTGAGTGTGCCTGGCATGTTCTACTGTGTGTGGGATGTGTTGGTGCAACTCACTGATCCGCTCTCCTCCGTGTCGGAACGAAAAATACCGACACGGAGGAGAGAATACATCACTTCCTCTCCTGTGTTTACATTACAGGAGAGGAAGTGATGTCACCGGGGATTTCCATTCGTCGGGAGCGATCGCGAGGGGGTGGCCATGAATGAATGGCCGTCCCCTCGTCCGGGATCGCTCCCGAACGAAAACCGACCGCCGCAGGCACCGGGCGGGGGCCCGATCGGGCCCCCGACCCGCGGGAGGCAAAGGACGTACATGTATGTGCTTATGCCTGCCCGTGCCATTCTGATGACGTACATCGGCGTGCGGCGGTCGGCAAGTGGTTAATAGTGCAAACGTAATTTCTTTGATAAATGAGGTGACAATCTCTTCTTCAGCTAACTATTATGTTGTGGGTCTGCTACACACACCTTGTTTTTGTTGTTAATGTATGTAATGCATTAATAATAAAAATATTCATAATTTTCAGCACCATGAATACATTTTTTGGAATGCCGAAAATGGCATGATTGATGCAAATTATAAAGCACCTTGGGTGTTATTTACTAATGGAAAATCCACTTTGCACTTAAACAGCTGCTGAGTGTCCTCTCCTTAAACTGAATCAAGTTTGTATTTCATTCTAGTTACAAACCCATCTAGACAACAATGTACTAAACTAATTTAAATACAAATAGGAATGACCAAATGTAGTTAACCTGCATCTGCCAAAAACATTGTATTAGTGGGTGAATGAACAATGTTTACTATGAACGATTACTGTGCCCACAAACCTGAAACTTGCCATTTTAACCACCATCTTAACCACTTGGGTACCGCGCTATTGCCGAATGACGGCATTAGCGCGGACCTAGATTTCCAGGACTACGTCTATTGACGTCGTCCTGGTTACGAGCGGCCTGCGCGCCCCCTGAGGGGCGCGCGCGGCGCGCTCTGTGATCGGCGAGTCCGTGAGACTCGCCTGATCACCGATCCGTGTAAGGGGTCGATCCCGACCCCTTATCACGTGATCAGCTGTCAGCCAATGACAGCTGATCATGTGATAGAACGGAGCCGGTAATCGGCTATTATTCCTCCTCGCGCTGATAGCGCGAGGAGAAAAAAAAAAAGCCGATCACCGGCGGCCGTGATCGGGACATCAGTCCCGATCACGGCCAGCAATGAAAGGCACCACATGCCACCTGCCAGTGCCCACCTGCCTCCCGCAATAACAAAGTAAAAGTAAGTGCCCCCCGTCTGTGCCCATAATGCCCACAGTGCCACCCCACAGTGCCACCCCACAGTGCCACCCACAGTGCCACCCCACAGTGCCACCCACAGTGCCACCCACAGTGCCACCCACAGTGCCACCCAATCTGCCTCAAAGGTGCTGCACCCCAGTGCCGCCCATCAGTGCCCAGCAGTGCCGCCCATCAGTGCCCAGCAGTGCCGCCCATCAGTGCCCAGCAGTGCCACCTATCAGAGCCACCTATCAGTGCCACCTATCAGTGCCCATCAGTCCCATCTATCTGTGGTACCTATCAGTGCCCATCCGTGCCACCCATCCGTGCCACTTATCCGTGCCACCCATCCGTGCCATCTTATCTGTGCCCATCTTCGCCCATCAGTGCCGCCTTATCTGTGCCTATTAGTGCCGCCTTAACTATGCCTATCAGTGCCCACAAGTGCAGCCTATCAGTGCCCACCAATGCAGCCTATCAGTGCCCACCAATGCAGCCCATCAGTGCCCACCAATGCAGCCTATCAGTGCCGCCTTATCAGCGCACTTCAATGAAGGAGAAAAATGACCCGTTTGCAAAATTTTATAACAAACTATTAAAACATGATTTTTTTTTTTTTTGCATCTTTTTTTGTTTGTTTAGCAAAAAATAAAACTCCGAGCTGTAACTAAATACCACCAAAAGAAAGCTCTATTTGTGGGAAAAAAATGATAGAAATTTCATTTGGGTACAGTGTTGTATGCCCGCGCAATTGTCATTCAAAGTGCATCAGCGCTGAAAGCTGAAAATTGGTCTGGGACTGAGGGGGGTTTAAGTGCCCAGTAAGCAAGTGGTTAAACTGTCCAACAGTAAAGAAAAGCACATGGAGCAGCATGCAAGTAATAATAATAATAATAGGAACACAGGACAACTACTTACTTTTTTGAAGAACTCTCTTGATCCTTCTGTACTGATCATGCTCCCTCAATTTGAGGTCTGACCATCGTTTTCGCAGTTGATCCATGTATCGCCGTACCCCTAAATTCCTGTGCAGACTTCTCACAACTTTAGCCACGATATTGGCCTTTCTCACATTTGGGGTTGGGTAAGGTCCATGCTTCCCATCATAGTCAGCCCTCTTCAAGATGTCCACCATCTCTACAAAGGACATATTTGAGGCCTTAAATCTCCTCCGGGATTGGGACCTTCGTTGCTGTGGGCTTTCACCGTTGCTGCTGTCTTCATGCACTTGTTCTTTCTCTGCCATGTGCTCTCCCACTGCGCTGAAAGAGAAGGGGCGGGGAATATACTAGAAAGAAGGTCAGGGCGGGTGGAGTTTAACGCATGTGCAGTGTATATAAAGCGGAACACGTGTGCGTCGTACGTACGATATGTGAGCGGAGGAAGGAGTAGCGGAAGCGCCAATTGTTCTAACCAAGGTACAATTTTAACTTGGGGCATCAGTGGCCTATACTGCTTATAAATTGAGGCCTATATTGGGACAAGATTATGCGAGTTTAGCCTGACATTAGGGTTTGTCTTGTGTTGTGTCTTGCAGATAAAATGGATTGATTCAACGAACATGATTTCCTCCCCCAATTCATTGATTTGTACAGAGAGCTGCCCTGTCTGTGGCAGAAAAAACACCCCTTTTATACAAATCAGCTAAAGAGGAAGGCAGCACTGGATAAATTGCTGGAATTTGTGAAGCTGCAGATCCCCACGGCAGACATCAACTATCTGAAGTGCAAAATTGGTGGCCTGAGTAGCATGTATAATAGGGAGCGCAGCAGGGTTGATGGTTGCAGTTGTCTAAGCTAGAAGTGCCTGTTGCACTCTCTCTCACACTGCCCAGCACTAAACCCCCCCCCCACATACAGATGGGAGAGGAGAGAGGGATCGATCTGCACCTCTTCCTCCCACCTCTACCCCTCTGTGTCTGTCCTTGCTCCAATTCCTAGGCGCTGTGCCTCAGAAAAGGAAAGTGGGGGGCGGAAATTTGAAGCCCATTAGCCACAGATACGTCTAGATGAGAAGTGCTGGCTGCCAAGGGGTGAGTCAGCTCGCCATCCATCCCTGTCTGTGACTGAAGTCTCCCCCTCCCTCCCCCCTTTTCTCTCCTGCCTCTGAGTGAGTATACTAAGTTAAATCAGGGTTTTCAGAGCACCCCTTACATCAGAGTTCCTCTTTACACCAGAGGCAGCAATGTTCCCCCTTACATCAAAGCCCTCTCCATACATCAGAGTTCTCAGTATTCCCCCTTAGATCAGGGTTTCCAGAGCATCCCTTATGTCAGAGTCCCTAGAGTTTTCCCTTACATTAGAATCTACAGTGTAAGGGAAATCTGCAAGTTCAGATAAAGGTAAAGGGGGACTTTGTATATTCAGATGTAAAAGAGGGACTCTGTGGATTCAGATGTAAAAGGGGGACTCCGTGGACTCTGATGTAAAGGGGGATCTCTGTGGACTCTGGTGTAATGGGGGGTCACTGTGGACTCTGATGTAATGGGGGATCTCTGTGCACTCTGATGTAAAGGGGGATTCTTGAGATTAACTAAATATGATTAGAAATGTTATTTAATCGCAAAGTATATCTATAGTTTATACCATAAAAATATTGCTGTGCGCCGCTAAAGTGTTCAGGTATGACTGGAAGAAAAGGTGGCAACCCTAGCCTAGCCCTCCCCCTTGAGCAGAGTCCTGTGTCCTCCAAAGCAGTAGGTCCTGTGATACAGTGGGGCAAAAAGGTATTTAGTCAGCCAACAATTGTGCAAGTTCTCCCACTTAAAAAGATGAGAGAGGCCTGCAATTGTCATCATAGGAATACCTCAACTATGAGAGACAAAATGTGGAAACAAATCCAGACAAACACATTGTCTGATTTTTGAAAGAATTTATTTGCAAATTATAGTGGAAAATAAGGATTTGGTCAATATCAAAAGTTCATCTCAATACTTTGTTATATATCCTTTGTTGGCAACGACAGAGGTAAAACGTTTTCTGTAAGTCTTCACAAGGTTGTCACACACTGTTGCTGGTATGTTGGCCCATGTCCTCCATGCAGATCTCCTCTAGAGCAGTGATGTTTTGGGGCTGTCGCTGGGCAACACGGTATTTTAACTCCCTCCAAAGGTTTTCTATGGGGTTGAGATCTGGAGACTGGCAAGGCCATTCCAGGACCTTGAAATGCTTCTTACGAAGCCACTCCTTCATTGCCCGGGTGGTGTGTTTGGGATCATTGTCATGCTGAAAGACCCAGCCACATTTCATCTTCAATGCCCTTGCTGATGGGAGGAGGTTTGCACTCAAAATCTCACAATACATGGCCCCATTCATTCTTTCATGTACATGGATCAGTCGTCCTGTTCCCTTTGCAGAGAAACAGCCCCAAGGCATGATGTTGCCACCCCCATGCTTCACAGTAGGTATGGTGTTCTTTGGTTGCAACTCAACATTCTCTCTCCTTCAAACACGACGAGTTGTGTTTCTACCAAACAGTTCTACTGTGAGGTCACCTTGAGGCCAGGTGACAGATGCACACCATAGGAATCAAGAGGGCACCACAAGGTTGTGGACCCTACGGCTGACTGCTGTGGACGGGGGTCAAGGGGATAAGGAATGCAGGGCCGCCAGAACACCAAGACGGATCCCACCGGGGTTAGAGCGCAAGATTCCCTGGGGCACGGAGTCTAAGAGCCAGCGGGTGTTCACCAGAGCTTCTAGTGGTGAGGACGGACTGGGCTGCAACTGGCTCCAGGTCGCGACCCCCAGGGTCCCCCAGCTCACACCCACAGTAGGCACAGGAGGATAGGGATAGTGAGGGATAAAGCCAAGGTCGGGGCCACAAGCAGACAGGAATAGTCAGGGACACATGCCAAAAGGTCAAGATCACAGGCAAACAGGGATAGTCAAGGACACGCCAAAGTCGGTAACGGAACAACAGAAGAGCACATGGCAGGAAACAGGAAGCTAACACACATAGGTTGATCAGCAGGGTTGGCCTGCAGTGCACAGGTTAATATAGAGTTCTCTGATAGGAGCTAGGGTGGAGCCATGCCAGAGGATGGATTACAAAAGCAGTCAGGTGAGGGTCAGCTGGTCTCTAGAGATGAACACATGGAGACAGCAGACAAACTCTATTGCATAACCATGACAGTACCCCCCCCCCCTCTTACGAGGCCTCCCCCTTCCCCGCCTGGGACCAGGTTTAGAGGGGAACTTCAAATAAAACTTCCTCAACAGACAAGGTGCAAAGACCTCGGAAGCCGAAATCCACGACCTCTCCTCAGGACCAAACCCTTTCCAGTGCACGAGGTACTGGAGAATGCCTCTACAGAGTCGGGAATCCAAAATTTGGCTAACCTCGTACTCCTGATCATCCTCAGAGACCGGTGCTACAGTAGAGAGAGGACGAGAGAACTTATTAAGGACTAAAGGCTTCAGAAGGGCAACATGGAAGGAGTTAGAGATTTTGAGGCTTTTGGGAATCTGGAGCTTGAAACAAAACGCATTCAGTTTAGAAATGATGGTGTACGGACCAATGAATCTTGGGGCAAATTTGAGAGAAGGAACCCGGAGTTTGATGTTCCTGGTGACGAGCCAGACTTTGTCTCCTGGCTGAAGAGAAGGTGGCTGACGCCTGCGATGGTCAGCAAAACCCTTGAATTTGTTGGCAGCTTTCTGGAGGGAATCATGAACTTCAGCCCATAGGGAATTGAATGATTCCTGAACAGTAGCCAAAGCTGGAATGTCAGAAGAACAAGTCATAGGAAGAGGGAGTTGAGGATGTCTTCCATAAACAGTGACAAAGGGTGTTTTCTGAGAACTGATGTTGACATGATTATTGTGGGAGAACTCAGCCCACGGTAATAGTGATGCCCAATCATCATGATGGGCTGAGACCAAGGTACGGAGAAAGACCTCCAACTCCTGATTAACTCTCTCAGTCTGGCCATTGGATTGGGGATGATAAGAAGAGGTAAAATCCAAGTTAATGTCGAGGGATTTGTAAAAGGTTCTCCAAAAACAAGAAGTAAACTGCACACCCCTGTCTGAAACGACATGAGAAGGAACACCATGAAGGCGGAAAATCTCTCGTACAAAAATAGGAACCAAGGCAGGGGCAGAAGGGAGACCAGGAAGAGGAACAAAATGAGCCATCTTGGAGAACCGATCGATTACTACCCAAATGGCCGTAGTATTCTCTGACAGTGGAAGATCAGTGATAAAATCCATGGCGATATGAGACCAGGGCTCCTTAGGAATGGGCAAGGGCATGAGAAGACCAGCAGGGGCTTGAGTGGAAGATTTAGACTGAGCACAGACGTGACAAGCCTTAACATAGTCTTTAACATCCGAGCGGAGATTAGGCCACCAGTAGTGACGACTGATGAGCAGGAAGGATCGGAGGAACCCAGCATGACCTGCCACCTTGGAATCATGTCCCCAACGAAGGATCTTAGCTCTTAGCTCCGTGGGAACAAAGGTCTTGCCAGGAGGAATTTTTGATTCCAGGGTGGTAGAATGGGCAACAATGCATGAGGTAGGAATGATTGGCTCAGGATCAGGGTTGGACTCCTCGTCCAAAGTGTCAAATGACCTAGAGAGCTCATCAGCTCGACCGTTGCAGGAACCAGGTTTGTACGTAATCGTGAATTTAAAATGGGAAAAGAAGAGACTCCACCTGACCTGTCTGGGGTTCAGACGTTTAGCATTCTGTAGGTACTGTAGATTCTTATGATCAGTAAAGATCGTTATGGAGTGAGAGGAACCTTCCAAGAGATGACGCCACTCCTCCAACGCCAATTTAATTGCGAGAAGTTCCCGATCACCAATGGCATAATTTCTCTCTGCCTGAGATTTTTTTTTGGAGAAGAACGCACATGGTTGATGTTTCTTCTCAAAGAACTGAAGAAGCACAGCTCCCACCCCCATCGAAGAAGCATCTACTTCAATAAAAAATGGGTCCCCAGGATTTGGTCTCCTCAAGAGAGGTCCAGAGACAAAGGCCTGTTTTAGATCGTGAAATGCAGAGACAGCCTCGGGAGGCCAGTCTTTGGCATTCGCACCCTTCTTGGTCAAAGCAATAATAGGCGCGGCAATGGAAGAGTAATTCCTTATGAACTTCCTATAATAATTTGTGAAGCCAAGAAAGCGATTTGTGGCCTTGAGGCTAGTGGGAAGGGGCCAGTTGGTAATGGCTGAGATCTTTCCGGGATCCATGCGAAGACCCGCACTAGAAACAAAACATCCCAGAAACAGGACCTCAGAACATTCAAGGAACATTTCTCCATCTTGGCATAGAGATTGTTCTCTCTAAGGCGCTGAAGTACGGTGCGTACATGGTTTCTGTGAGCAGGCTTTCGGAAAAGATGAGAATATCATCCAGATAGATGACAACAAACTGGTACAATAGATCCCTGAATATTTTATTGACAAAGTTCTGGATCACAGCTGGAGCATTACACAAACCAAAAGGCATAACCAGGTATTCGTAATGCCCGTCCCTAGTGTTAAACGCGGTCTTCCATTCGTCACCTTCCCGTATTCGAATGAAATTGTATGCACCTCTGAGATCCAACTTAGTGAAAATGGAAGCCCCCTTCAACCTGTCAAATAGCTCAGATATTAGAGGTAAGGGGTATCAGTTTTTGATAGTCACTGCGTTTAAACCTCTATAGTCGATGCAAGGTCTGAAGGTACCATCCTTTTTGGCAACGAAAAAGAACCCTGCTCCTGCAGGCGATGAGGATTTCCGGATAAAACCTCTCTCCACATTCTCGGTGACATACTCAGACATGGCCTTGGTCTCTGGAATGGACAGAGGGTAGGTACGACCCCTGGGCAGGGTTGCTCCAGGGACAAGGTCAATAGCACAGTCAAAAGATCTGTGGGGAGGAAGCACCTCAGCAGACTTCTTACAGAACACATCCCGGAAATCGCTGTATGCCGTGGGAAGATCAGACGATACGGATGTGGTAGCAATGGGAAGTTTCCCCTTGGGGGTCACCTTGAGAAGACAGGACGAGAAACACGAAGGACCCCAAGCCAGGATCTGCCCAGAGACCCAGTCCACATGTGGCGAGTGGAGCTGTAGCCAAGGAAGGCCCAATACAATGGGGGTAGAGGCCTTGGGTAGGATGAGGAAGGAGATCCACTCCTGGTGGAGTATCCCTACCGACATCCTAATTGGTAGCGTCTGGAAACGGATAGGGCCCCCTGGGAGCACAGTGCCATCAATTGCCGAGACTACCAGTGGAGTAGCGAGGGGAGAAAGGGTAAGCTTCATAGAAGAAGCAGTTCTCCAGTCCATAAAATTGCTGGCAGCCCCGGAGTCCAGATATGCTAGGACCGATTGGGGAGAAGTGCCTACATGGAGGAACACCGGAAGAAGAAGACGAGAAGGTGATGTTTCTGGGTCCAATACTCCACCTTCCAAATGTATTAGACCCGAGCGTTTCCCGGATGAAGCGAGCAGGAGTCACGAAAATGACCCTTGCCCCCACAATAAAGACACAAGCCCAGAGTTCTGAGTCTAGCACGTTCTTCGGGGGTTAGTCTGGTCCAGCCCAGCTGCATGGGTTCCTCAGCAGACAGAGGATGCTCCACAGGGCGACGGGAAAAAAGTTCAGGCTGACTAGGACCTAGGGGGTGCTAGCGTTTCTTTTTTCTAAGGACCTCTCCTGGAAACGAATGTCAATCTGATTGCATAAGGAAATTACATTGTCCAGACCGGCGGGGATAGCTCTTCCTGCTAATTCGTCCTTCACTCGGTCAGAGAGGCCATGTAAAAAGGTTGCGACCAGGGCCTCATTGTTCCAGCTCAATTCAGCTGTGAGGATACGGAACTGAAGTGCATATTGTCCCACTGAACAAGATTCTTGGCGAAGGCGTAAAAGGGCACTAGCCGCAAAAGAAACCCGAGCTGGCTCCTCGAAGATATTATGAAAGAGCTTCAAGAAGTTGGACAGGCTGGAAACCACCGGATCATTTTTCTCCCACAGGGGAGCAGCCCAGGCTAAAACTTCACCGGAGAGGAGGCTGGAGCTCAAAATGAATGGTGCATTGGCTGAGGAAGCCCCTGCAGGCCTTGGAGTCCCCAGATAAACGGGACAGAGCTGGCAGTAATAATAAATGTGTGGATGCGACTGGTTCGATAGGTGCAGTTGCTGACTGTACTTTAGGCTGCAGGTTCGGGGTTCCCAAGGAAGCCTGCAGCTGCTAGAAGCGGGAAGCCAGATCTTGAAGGAATCGCATCACCTGAGTCTGATTAGATTCCTGGGTCTCAAGCCTCCGAACTATGCCCTGCAAAGGATCGACTGCAGGAAGCGGCACGTCAGCCAGGTCCATGGCTGATCAAACTATCGGGTCACCTTGAGGCCAGGTGACAGATGCACACCGTAGGAATCAGGAGTGCACGCAAGGTTGTGGACCCTACGGCTGACTGCTGCGGACGGGGGTCAAGGTGATAAGGAAGGCAGGGCCACCAGAACACCAAGACGGATCCCACCGGGGTTAGAGCGTAAGATTCCCTGGGGCGCGGAGTCTAAGAGCCAGTTGGTGTTCACCAGAGCCTCTAGTGGTGAGGATGGACTGGGCTGCAACTGGCTCCAGGTCGCGACCCCCAGGGTCCCCCAGCTCACACCCACAGTAGGCAACAGGAGGATAGGGATAGTGAGGAATAAAACCAAGGTCGGGGCCACAAGCAGACAGGAATAGTCAGGGACACACCAAAAGGTCAGGATCACAGGCAAACAGGGATAGTCAAGGACACGCCAAAGTCGGTAACGGAACAACAGAAGAGCACATGGCAGGAAACAGGAAGCTAACACACAAAGGTTGATCAGCAGGGTTGGCCTGCAGTACACAGGGTAATATAGAGTTCTCTGATAGGAGCTAGGGTGGAGACATGCCAGAGGATGGATTACAAAAGCAGTCAGGTGAGGGTCGGCTGGTCTCTAGAGATGAACACATGGAGACAGGTAAGCAGACAAACTCTATTGCATAACCATGACATCTACTTTGGTTTCATCTGATCATATGACATTCTCCCAATCCTCTTCTGGATCACCCAAATGCTCTCTAGCAAACCTCAGACGGGCCCAGACATGTACTGGCTTAAGCAGGGGGACACGTCTGGCACTGCAGGATCTGAGTTTCTGGCGGCGTAGTGTATTACCGATGGTAGCCTTTTTTTTTTACATTGGTCCCGGCTCTCTGCAGGTCATTCACTAGGTCCCCCCATGTGGTTCTGGGATTTTTGCTCACCGTTTTTGTGATTATTTTAACCCCACGGGGTGAGATCTTGCGTGGAGCCCAAGATAGAGGGAAATTATCAGTGGTCTTGTATGTCTTCCATTTTATAATTATTGCTCCTGCAGTTGATTTCTTCACACCCAGCTGCTTGCCTATTGCAGATTCAGTCTTCCTAGCCTGGTGCAGGTCTACAATTTTGTTTCTGGTGTCCTTCGACAGCTCTTTGGTCTTCACCATAGTGGAGTTTGGAGTGTGACTGTTTGAGGTTGTGGACAGGTGTCTTTTATACTGATATCAAGTTCGAACAGGTGCCATTAATACAGGTAATGAGTGGAGGACAGAGGAGCCGCTTATAGAAGAAGATACGGGCCTGCGAGAGACAGAAATCTTGCTTGTTTGTAGGTGACCAAATATTTATTTTCCACCATAATTTTTTTTGTTTACAAACGTTTTTTATTAGAAAGTATTAAGACAAGTACAAGAGAAAGGTCAACGAGTACAAATGTTTCCATAGAGAATAGCATACAAAGGAACATCAGTAAAACCGTTAATGCACAGATAAGTTAAAATTTTGATATGCTAAACCCAACCTGGTGATAGTAAAAGAAGATTCTGGTGAGCAAAAGTACATCATTGAGGGAAAGAAAAAAAACAAAAGAAAGTAGTGAGTAGGAAAATAAAAGAAAAACCAAAAGATAACAAAAATGCTACCACAAGTGAGTGCTATCAAAAGTGTTCACATACCCTGCCATTAGACACTGTGCCCATTTTCCACCATAATTTGCAAATAAATTCTTTCAAAAATCAGACAATGTGATTGTCTGGATTTTTTTCCACATTTTGTCTCTCATAGTTGAGGTATACCTATGATGACAATTACAGGCCTCTCTCATCTTTTTAAGTGGGAGAACTTTCACAATTGGTGGCTGACTAAATACGTTTTTGTCCCACGGTATGTCCCACTCTCCACTCTGCAGTGAAGATGGGGGGTGGCTGAGGCTGAAGGAGCAGAAGGACCAAGAAGACAAGGAAAGGAGTAGCGATGCAGAACTGTGTTCCCAATCTACCTGTCGGCTGCCGGTGATCAACTGGTAGATTGGGATTGATGGCTTGCCGACCCCCACTCTATGCTGTAACAAATTTGGTGTCTGTGTCATTGCTTTAAAGAGCAATTACTGACCAATTGGAAAAAATTATTCCGCGCTAGGAAAGAAACATGAAAGCAAATAAACTAAATGTGAAACAGGCAGCAGCAATAGATGTGATATAACACCAAACAAATATGCAAAAATAAAAAACTGCGCCAACCCTATAGTAAAAAATGTCAAAAAGTAATATCAAAATGAATAGACATTGACCTTAAATAATTATCACAATGAAAAAACACCTTAAGTGCATAAAAAACAAAACAATGTGTAAAGTGAAAAAAATATAAATCAAAGTCCATTCAAGGAAAGTTCCTGTGTGGATCCAAATAAGAGTTGGTGTCACCACGGTGATTTAAACACGATCCAAAAACTCATACAAGTGCCCGTCACCGTACAATGAATGTGCTTACCAGAAAAATAAGCAATTTGGGCGTTTGTAAATAATCGATGGGTCCCGTCAAAAGATATCCTCCTTTTAAATGGGTCAAATCTCCATCTCCCAATAATGCCCTCCAGATATTAATGTGCCTCGTGGAGCTCAGTAATTCCCGAAAAAGAAAGGGGCTAACATGGCATGATATCGTTTGAACAATTTATTAAAGAAAAAGGTAGCACACTTACATGTGGATGAATAAAATACAGCGTATACGAACAATAATAAGAAACCGGCCGGTAAAACAGGAGCCCGTCCTCCTCTCAAACAGCGTGGTGGCGTCACTGCGTGCCCTCCCAGACGCGTTTCGTCACACCTGACGTTGTCAATGCCAGGTGTGACGAAACGCGTCTGGGAGGGCACGCAGTGACGCCACCACGCTGTTTGAGAGGAGGACGGGCTCCTGTTTTACCGGCCGGTTTCTTATTATTGTTCGTATACGCTGTATTTTATTCATCCACATGTAAGTGTGCTACCTTTTTCTTTAATAAATTGTTCAAACGATATCATGCCATGTTAGCCCCTTTCTTTTTCGGGAATTACTGAGCTCCACGAGGCACATTAATATCTGGAGGGCATTATTGGGAGATGGAGATTTGACCCATTTAAAAGGAGGATATCTTTTGACGGGACCCATCGATTATTTACAAACGCCCAAATTGCTTATTTTTCTGGTAAGCACATTCATTGTACGGTGACGGGCACTTGTATGAGTTTTTGGATCGTGTTTAAATCACCGTGGTGACACCAACTCTTATTTGGATCCACACAGGAACTTTCCTTGAATGGACTTTGATTTATATTTTTTTCACTTTACACATTGTTTTGTTTTTTATGCACTTAAGGTGTTTTTTCATTGTGATAATTATTTAAGGTCAATGTCTATTCATTTTGATATTACTTTTTGACATTTTTTACTATAGGGTTGGCGCAGTTTTTTATTTTTGCACAATTACTGACCAATATCAGTGGTGCAGTGAAATCAGAGACTGCCATACAACCGTTTTGGGGTCAGCGCTATAACATGGCACGCTTTATATTGTAACTGACATTGGGCAGTTTTCTGTCTGGGAGAGAACACTGATGTATTTAGCATTCTTGCTGCCATAGGCACACACAGGCCTTGTTCACACAGGAGGTAAAAAACACTGCGTACAGATGCATACCTCCCATCTTTCTAAGATGGGAATGAGGTACTCTTATTAGAAAAAATATGTAGACATAGGACACACCCTGCCACGCCCCCTCAAATGAGAATTCTAAAAAAAAAAATTAAAAAATGATTAGTTAAAAGAGAAGCAAACAAACAAGCTTTGGCTGTACTTCTCCTGTGGACCACAGTAATGGTAAATGTTGTATTTTGGTCATTCCCACAAACACCTTTTAGCAAATAGGGATTCTGATTATTGCATGAGGCTTTCCCTGTCATCATCCAAAACAGCATTCATATTTCACTGGCATAATAATTAAAATAACATATTCGCCAGCTGTTTTTTTTTCAGATTTAATCTTCTCAGGATCTGATTTGCATATTAAAAGCACTAATTAGCCCCTTAGAGTGCCTGAGCACGAAGGAGACCAGAACTGGCCATGTAACCACCAGAGGATGCCACTAGCACACGTATAAGATCTAGTAAGCATGGACGCAGGCGTGTATGGAGAGCTGTCCGCTTTGTTTTAAAGCATTGTGGGACTGTAGCAGTGGATTGCTGCCTCCTTGTTCTCCCCTCGCTTTGTAGTGTCATGTTTGATCTGTCAGCTTGTCGTTCATTTTTTTTTTTTTTTCACGCTGCTCCAAATCCTCTCAGAGCAGGAAATAATGTCTCATGTTCCATATATAGCTCTATTCCCCAACCATTACATTATCAGTTACATCTGATCCATGCTTTAATATCCATGTGAACTATCACAACTATAATAACCCAGAGCTGTGTACTCCCTATAACTGGAATAACCATGCAGTGACATAAAGTTGTGCTCATAAGTTTACATACCCTGGCAGAATTTATGATTTCTTTGCCATTTTTCAGAGAATATAAATTATAACATGAAAACATTTCTTTCACTCATGGTTAGTGTTTGGCTGAAGCCGTTTATTGCCAATCAGCTGTGTTTACTCTTTTTAAATCATAATGGCTACAGAAACTACCGAAATGACCCTGATCAAAAGTTTACATACCCTGGTGATTTTGGCCTGATAACATGCACACAAGTTGACACAAAGGGGTTTGAATGGCTATTAAAGGTAACCATCTTCACCTGTGGTCTTTATGGTTGTAATTAGTGTGTGTATATAAAAGGTCAATGAGTTTCTGGACTCCTGACAGACCCTTGCATCTTTCATCCAGTGCTGCACTGATGTTTCTGTATTCTCAGTCATGAGGAAAGCAAAAGAATCACCAAAGGATCTGTGGGAAAAGGTAGTTGAACTGTATAAAACAGGAAAGGGATATAAAAAGATATCCAATGAATTGAGAAAGCCAATCAGCAGTGTTCAAACTCTAATCAAGAAGTGGAAAATTAGGGGTTCTGTTGAAACCAAACCGCGGTTAGGTAGACTAACTAAAATTTCAGCCGCCACTGCCAGGAAAATTGTTTAGAAAAACCCACAAAAAAATTCAGGTGAAATACAGGACTCTCTGAAAACATGTGGTGTGGCTGTTTCAAGATGCACAATAAGGAGACACTTGAAGAAAGATGGGCTGCATGGTCGAGTCTCCAGAAAAAAGCCATTACTACTCAAATCACAAATGCCACAAAGTATCCCGCTTACAATACGCCAAACAGCACAGAGATAAGCCTCAGAGCTTCTGGCACAAAGTCATTTGAAGCGAGACCAAATTGAGCTTCTTGGCCACAACCATAAATGCTACATTTGGAGAGGAGTCAGCAAGGCCTATGATGAAAGGTATGGAGGTAGATCGCTGATGTTTTGGGCATGTGTAAGATACAAAGGCACAGGAAATTTGGTTAAAATTGCTGGCAAGCTGAATGCCGTATGTTATCAAGAAATACTGGAGGAACATTTGTATTCATCAGCCAGGAAGCTGCGCATGGGACGTACTTGGACATTCCAACATGACAATAATCCAAAACTCAAGGGCAAATCGACCTGTCATTGGCTACAGCAGAATAAAGTGAAGGTTCTGGAGTGGCCATCTCAGTCTCCTGACCTCAATATCATTGAGCCCCTCTGGGGAGATCTCAAACATGCCGTTCATGCAAGACAGCCCAAGAATTTACAGTAACTGGAGACTTTTTGCCAAGAGGAATGGGCAGCTTTACCATCTGAGAAGATAAAGAGCCTCATCCACAAATACCACAAAAAACTTCAAGCTGTCATTAATGTTAAAGGGGGCAATACACGGTATTAAGAACTGGGGTATGTAAACTTTTGATCAGGGTCATTTGGGTAGTTTCTTTTGCCATTATGATTTAAAAAGAGTAAACATGGCTTCAGACAAACACAAACCATGAGTGAAAGAAAAATTTATATTTTCAGAATAATGGCAAAGAAATCATAAATTCTGCCAGGGTATATAAACTTATGAGCACAACTGTACATAATATAATCCCTCTGCTGTACAGTTTGTCTTTTCTTACAGTTGAGGTGCCATTTTCCCAAATTTTATACGCTGCCTTGATTTAGGATTTATCTTTGGGAATTTCCAAGAAAATTTTTATAATCCATTTGAAAGGGGTCACTTCATGTAAAAACAAGGCCTCCCCCAGGAAGGTCCATCTGGTTCTTTGGGATCTTAGGCAGAATCGCTGCAATTCTGCCAGCAATTCCGAATTGCACTGCAATATTGGCAGAACACACCATGCGAGTTTGGGTGCCATTCATTTTCAATGGCACCTAAGCGCGGTGCGGTTTTGCTGTGATTGTCACATGACAGTGGCAAAACTGCACTGAGGTGCCATTGCAAATAAATGGCACTCGTGTGGTGCATTTTGTCACTGTTGCAGTGCCAGATGTGAATGGGGCCTAAGAGGGGCTTGTGTCCTTTTTTAATTTAAACACACAGAAGATCTGATGACAAAATAGAATTTCCTTTAGGAAACTATTTTGATTTAAATCAGTTCTTTTCTGATTTAGTTACACTGTATGGGCAAAAAATTGTCGATCTTACATCTATATAAGCTTGTTGGAGCAATTAACATTCAGGTTCATAGTGGCGTACCAACACGAGGGGGCTGGGGGGCAGTCTGCCCCGGGTTCCACACATTGCGGGGGGTGTCAGGCCGGCGCCGCTTAGGGGTAACACCCAGGGTCGGCCGCCGGATTGCCTCCACCACTCACTAACACAGGAAAGCGGATATGACTTCATCAAAGGGTGATTCATCACCCTACCGACTACAAACTTCCCTCCAACGCTCCTGCTGAGTTAACCCTTTGTGGTGGCCTTCTGTTCTTATTCTTCACCCCATATTTGCTTTATAGGCCCTGTTCTTCCGATACACTATGTACCTCCATGCACCCCTTGAAATAACTTTAGACAAAGAGTAAGCTGCATGAAACGGTTGATAAAGCTTTACTCGAGCATACTGGCAGATACAGTTCAACAGTATATCATACATTCAGCAATGTTCTTGCCTAACTATCTACAGTGGGCTGCCCACAGTGCCCCGGTGCGTAACTTCCCAAGATAAGAGTTCTTAATGTCAGTGATCCGGCAGAGTCCTAACGCAAGTGTTCTTCCTTGAGGGGCCCATAAGTAGCTGTGGGTTACATCTTCTCCTTGTCTCTGGTCTTGCTTCCCATCCAGACCATGGCAAAAGAAGTGTGCTAGCAGAACCTTCCCCTTTTTTATTTACACTACAGGGTGGTGGGTCCAGCCCAGAAATGGCTGGGAAACTGTAAATCTTTATTTTAACCCCTTCCCTTAGTAAGCACCTATTTATATAATGATTTCTGCATCTGATGTATTGGGAGAATTCAACACCAGTATCAACAGCAGGAAACAAACAGGGAAACCTTGTCTATGAAGTTTAACCATAATCAGTTTTGGCAGCGTTGAAATATAGTTTAGAATGGTAATGCAGACAGTGGGTGGAATACAGTTGTACTACTTACACATATAGATTAAGATTAAATGGCATATTACTTTGGATCATGTCATATTTAATATGCATAATAGCTCTCTTTAAAGGAGAAGTTTTGTTTATATTTAGGTTGGGCACATTGCACCGATTGTACCAATAGCCCCCTAAGGAGCCCTTTAGGCTGCTTTCACACTGGGGCGGTATTCAGGCGTTACAGCGCTAAAAATAGCGCCTGTGTAGCGCCTGAAAAAAAACGCCCCCTTTCACTCCAGTGTGAAAGCCGGAGGGCTTTCACACTGGAGCGGTGCGCTGGCAGGACGGTGAAAAAAGTCCTGCTAGCCGCATCTTTGGAGCGGTGAAGGAGCGGTGTATTCACCGCTCCTAAACCGCTCCTACCCATTGAAATCAATGGGACACCGCGACAATACCACCGGCAAAGCGCCGCTGCATCGGCGCTTTGCGGGCGGGTTTAACCCTTTTTCGGCCGCTAGCGGGGGTTAAAACCACCCCGCTAGCGCCCGCAGACCGCCGCTAAAACGACAGTAAAGCGCCGCTAAAAATAGCGGCACTTTACCGCCGACGCCGCTCCCGCCCCAGTGTGAAAGCAGCCTTAGACTGAATGATAGACATCCACATTGTTTATATTTTATTGCAGATTTTATTGGCTCTGTGTCCAGGGAAGAGAGGGATTAGGTGTACAGGATACCCAAACAGAGACAAATTCCCTCTGTTTAAATAAAAATAACTTAAAGTGATATTAGGCCCCTTTCACACATACGGACCGTTCACGTCCGACTGTCAGTTTTTCAGGCGGACCTGAACGGACGCTCCATTCACCTCTATGAGACATGTCCTCTGACATCTGATCCACTAAATGCAGATGGCTGGAAACCCTATTTTCCATCCATCTGGCAGATTAGATGAGAACGGACAAGTGGTCTGTTTTCATCCGATTCCCCATAGAGGAGAGTGGGCTCTGACAGGTCTCTTCCGCCTGCTCAGCGGGGATGAGCGGATCGGTCCCTGCTGAGCAAGCGGAGTCCTTCAAAAACTGACATTATGTGTGAAAGAGCCCTTAAAGTATTTTTTTTAAATAACAAAGATGTTTTACTTACCTGCTCTTTGCAGTAGTTTTGCACAGAGCAGCCCAGGTCTTCCTCTTTTCGGGTCCCACGCCGGCGCTCCTGGCCCCTCCCTCCTGCTGAGTAGCCCCACAGCAAGCAGCTTGCTATGGGGGCACCCGAGCCGAACCACTGCTCTGTATGTTCATTCACACCCGCCCGCTCTCCTCATTGGATCACTGACTTTGATTGACAGCGCACGCTGCTGTCTCAGCCAATGAGGAAGAGTTCCCGGACAGCCGAGGCTCTTGTGCAACATCGCTGGATTGAGAGGCTCAGGTAAGTATTATGGGGGCCTCAGCACACAGGTTTCTTATCATGATGCATATAATGCATAGAATGCTTCTGCCTTTAGAATCACTTTAAGCCCCTTTCACTGACCAGGGTGTGCCTTTATCCCAGGTTCATACTGAAATGCGGGTTTGAACTCGTGCAAGTTCAGCTGAACTGACACGAATTACAAACTGAGGATACAGTCTGACTTTGTGGGCAATTTCAGAGACATCTGCACAGATGTCTATATATAAGTGGTTAGGAAGTTTACACAATAGGATTTTTTGTGGATTTTTGTGAATATACAAATATTTTTTTTCTGCACTTTTAGTCACTTTTTGCACTAAATGCACCCGTGACACACCCCTCAAGTATTTATAGGTTGTAGGTCACCTCTTAATAAGAGCAGCGCCATACCTATTCCCTCCTTTTCACATTTCTTCTTGATTTACCTTATGGTGAATTTATTGATAGAGGCTGCAGCTCCTCTTTTTTCATTTTCACCATAAGCACGGGGGTCTAATTTTTTTCACCTTACAGTCTCGGGCGCCTAGCCATGGTTCCGTCCTTCTTCAGTATGTCAATGACCCACTGTTGTGCAGTCCCTCCCAGCAAGCCTGTCAGAAAGACGCTGTTTTACTGTTAGAACATTTAGCATAGACAGGTCACAAAGAGAAAAAGCTGCAATGGTGTCAGGAAACTGCTGAGTGTCTTAGTTTTACTCTGTCCCATGGTGAAAGGAGAATCAGTCACAAGAGAGCTGCGGCTCTCGTGGGTCTGCCCCGCCCACATACCAAGAAGGAAGTGTTAACCTTCTTAGATATGATTGGTTACTGCCACCAATGGATACCCGATTGCTCCTACTATGATAACTTGCTGAGACAAGCTGTTCTACCTGACAGTCCTGACCTTGTGAAATGGAATGATGAACTGGTTAATGCTTTTGTGTATCTTAAAACTGCTATGGTAACGGCTCCTGGTCTGGGATTACATGATTATTGTAAAGTGTTTCATTTGTTTGCAAGGGACAACTGTAAAACCATGGCTGTAGCCTTTTTTTTCTAGAGTAGTCCCAGTTTGGTACAAGGCATGCCGGCGTGTCTGAGGGCTTCGGCCTCTTGTGCCATGGTTGTAGAAATGGCTACATCATTTACATTAGGTGACCCTACAGAAGCACACACACACACACAGTACTGATGACATTTCAAAGGGAAATGCACTGGCTGATGCTGCTGCTAAACAAGCTGCTTTGACGGTCCCAGCTTTTATCCAAATGCCCCTCCTTACACCCCCAACTTTGCCCTGGGAACAGGTTTTGCAGGACCTAAAGGCTATGACTTCACCAGAATATCTGGCCTATTGGCATACACAGGGTCTGATAATGAGTCCTGAACCTGGACTCATTGCCAAAGAGGGGAAACCAGGCATACCAAAGGCAAGTGCACCTTTATTCATCTCACAGTGCCATGGCATAGGACATAAAGGATGGAAAGCTACAGCTGAAATGTTAACACAAGACTTTGCAAATAGAGTGTAAATTCCACATTTCATATCACCCCAGATCCTGATTGCTCTTCTACTACGCTTATCTCTTGCTCCCTGACGTTTTGGCTTGTCTGACTATCGATTCCGGTTCTGTTCCGGTTCCTGAACTCTAACTATGCTTTGACTACGTTTACTCTGCTTACCATTTTTTTAGGGCTGTGGATTAATTCCTCGATTAATCAATTAATTTTTTTTGATCGATCAAAATTCTTTTGATCAGTGCTCACCTCTCCGCCGGCTTCCTGGTCTTCAAGTAGTTCCGTCGGGGATCCGGTGACATCACGGACATCGATGTCACTGGACTCCTCCCCCCTTCCCCAAGTGCCTCAGTTTGCTAACAAAGGGAAGGGGGGAGGAGTCCTGTGATGTTGAAGTTCTGATTGAACATAATGCGTACAGGGGAGGAGCTACACATGATGTCACTCGCTGCTGCCCTACCAAACTAACGCGATTGTCGGATTTACATGCTGTGTTTTTATCATCTTTATGTGAGTAGTTTGTGTTTGAACACAAAAATGTAATCTTATACTTAAGCGGCGAGCACTTAGATCTTTTCTTTCTACCCATGACCTGTGTAGAAAGAAAAGTTGCTGAGATCTAAGGGGACGTGAGAAGTTTATGGTCCGTGTTAACCCTTTTGATACCCGCTTGCATGACCACCTGTTTGCACAGGGGTCCATGCCATAAGGTGAGAGTGATTAGTTAGGCCAGAGGTGGAGGGATTGTCATGCTACCATGGAAAAAAAATTACTTGCGCCAGTGCTACAGTTTGAATTTAAAATGTATTTGTGTAAACTGTGAAGTTAAGTCATGGATTATGGAAACTAACTAGTGTCGGATGTATACCACATTTACCACTGAGTAATGCAGAGTTGCAATGCGAGATCAGCTAAAAGTAGTTGGATCTCTATATGCGTTATAATTAATCAAAATTAGTAGTTTAATCGATTTTTTAAAAATCGATTAATCGAACGCGAAAATTTTAATCAGTAACAGCCCTACTTTTTTTATTATTATTAAACAAGCGAGATTTAACTGTACTTCTATATCAGTGTGATTCATGGTTTCTGGCACTATGAGTGCTGCACATGTTTTTGTTTTTTTTGTCAAAGCTTAATTGAACAAGCTGATGTTAGAAGCTGATTGGCTACCATGCACAGCTGCACCAGATTTTGCACTCTCCAGTTTCATTAAATCAACCTCTCTGTCTTATAAACCGTTGCCTTTTTTAATCACTTCAATAATGGGCACTTTTACCTCCTTTCTGCCCAGACCAATTTTCAGCTTTCAGTGTTCTCACACTTTGAATGACAATTACTCAGTCATGCAACACTGTACCCAAACAATATTTTTATAATTTTTTTCACAAGTAGAGCTTTCTTTTGGTTGTATTTAATCACCACTGGGTTTTTTATTTTTTGCGATATAAGTGAAAAAAAGAGCAACAATTTTGAGAAAAAAATACATTTTTTTTCCCGTTTCTTTTATAAAATTTTGAAAACGAGTAATTTGGACCAAAATAATCTGTGTGAAAGTTATAGATTCTACAAGCTATGTGCCAAGCTTTGAAAATTGATCACACCTGATGTACTAACAGCCTATCTTATTTTAAATGACCCCTTTTTGGAAAGTAGCCAGTTTAAGGTATTTAGTAAGAGGCATAGGGAGTTTTTTGAAGTTGTAATTTCTTTCCCACAATTCTTGGGAAAATTAAGAAAAATAGTATTTTTCACACACAGCATATGCATACTTGCAATTACACCCCAAAATACATTCTGCTATTCGTCCTATGACAATACCACGTGTGTGAGAATTTTTCACAGCCTTCCCAAATATAGTGGCGAAACTTCCAAATAGCACCTTCAGGCGTTCTAGGAGCATAAATTACACATATAATTTCCTGACTTCGTAACACATTTTTGAAGGCCCTGGAACACCAGGACAATGGAATCACCCAAGTGTATTCTATGAGGCATAAATTAGTCTTTTGAACATGCAATTTTTTCCACAAGTTTTTAGAAAATGTGGAAAGAAAATGAAAACTTATTTTTTTTACACAAAGTTGTCAATTTCTAATGCCGCGTTCACACGACCGGACTTTTCAACGGACTAGGTCCAACGGTCTTCCCTACAGACTTTCGGTGGAGGTCTGATAGCCAGTAGCCAATATCTGCCCTTGCGTCGTATTTGGTCCATCGGACTAGCACACAAACAGTTTTCACGATTTTTAGTCCGCCTGTGTCAGAAACCATGAAACAGACAGAGACAGAAGTACAATCAAATCACACTTGTTTATTAATAAAAATAAAAAGGTAAATGGGAAAAAGCGCAGTCATGCATAGCCAGAGTCCAGTAGCCAGATCGGGTAGTCAGCCAGTCCAAAGTTCATAAACCAGATCGGGTAATCGGCCAGTCCAGATGTCAGGGATCCAAGGAGAACAACTGCAAGCAGGATAGAAGCCAGGAGGGATTTCAGCAAGCCAGTCTTGAAACAAACAGCGGGAGATGGTTCCTAGTGATGTGACCAATGCGAAGGCAATGGAGAAGTGAGCTGGAAGGCTTTAAATAGGCTGGTTAGACGAGCGTCATGGGGAACAGCTGGTAACTGTGCAAAGAGAAGAGAGCTGGCAATTAGCTGACAGCTGAGCGGCCGGCCCAGAGGAGGAAGGGCTAAGCCAGCCCTGACAGTACCCCCCCCCAATGACCCCTCTCCCTCGGAGGGCCACCAGGTTTGAGGGGAAACTGTCTATGGAACTCGCGGAGGAGGACAGGGGCATGTACATCAGAGGATGAAACCCAGGAGCGTTCCTCCGGACCGTACCCCTTCCAATGCACCAGGTACTGTATGCGCCCACGGAACCTACGGGAGTCAACAATGGATTGTACCTTATACTCCTCATGGTTCTCAACCTGAATAGGGTGAGGACGTCGCACCGAGGTGGTAAATCGGTTTCAGACCAACGGTTTCAATAAGGAGACATGAAACACATTTGAGATGCGCATACTAGGAGGAAGGTCCAACGCGTAAGCTACTGGGTTAATCCTGCGAAGGATACAGAAAGGCTCAATAAACCGAGGTGCAAACTTCAGAGGGAACACTAAGCCAGAGGTTGCGAGATGACAGCCAGACCCTGTCCCCAACCTGGTAGGAAGGCGCAGGCAGGCGTTTGCGGTCAGCATGGAGTCTGTACCTATCATTAGCATGACGCAAAGCCTCCTGGACTTGTACCCAAGTGGAACGAAGACCACGGAGATGCTCCTCTAATGCAGGAATACTCTGCGGAACAAACGAGTCAGGCAACATGGAAGGTTAGAAAACATAATTCGCCATAAATGTAGACAATCGGGAGGCAGAATTCAAGGCACTGTTGTGAGCAAATTCTGCCCAAGGTAATAGGTCAGACCAGTTGTTATGATGGTCAGAAATATAGCAACGTAGGAATTTCTCCAAGGACTGCTTGGCTCGTTCTGCGGCCCCATTAGACTGTGGGTGATACGCAGAAGAGAACGCAGGCTGGATTCCCAACTGTGCACAAAAGACTCGCCAGAACCGGGAGACAAACTGACTGCCCCTATCCGAGACAATCACCTTGGGTAGCCCATGTAAGCGAAAGATCTCCCGAACAAAAATGGAAGCCAGTTCCTTAGAGGTGGGCAACTTCTGGAAGTTGGAAGTGGAATACAATGACAGATCTTTGAGAACCGGTCACCCACCATAAGGATAACAGTGTTGCCTTGGGAGTTGGGCAATTCCACAATGACATCCATAGACAGGTGAGTCCAGGGCCTCTCTCCATTGGGTATGGGTTGTAGGAGGCCCACTGGAAGGTGTCGTGGAGTCTTACTCTGAGCACACATGGGACAGGCAGCTACGAAGGCAGTAACATCAGCCCGTAGACTAGACCACCAGAATTGTTGGGAGATGGCCCAAATGAGTTGATTCTTCCCAGGATGGCGAGCTGCCTTGGGAGAATGGTAAGTCTGGAGCACTGCAGTATGGAGACTGTCTGGGACAAAGCAGCGGTCACAAGGTTTATCAGGAGGAGCATGGACCTGAGCAGCAAGAATTTTGTCACCCAAAGGAGAAGTAAGACTGGTGCGAACCGTAGCCAAAATACGATCAGGAGGAATCATAGGAACTGGAACCGATTCCGATTGGAAGTGGAGGAAAATTGTCGTGACAAGGCATCAGCCCTTACATTCTTAGTACCGGGCAAGAATGAGACAATGTAATTAAACCTCGACAAGAAAAGAGCCCATCGCGCCCTTCTGGGAGAGAGTCGCTTAGCCTCAGACAAGAATGTAAGATTCTTATGGTCAGTAAGAATAAGAACGGGCACAGTGGTACCTTCAAGGAGATGTCTCCATTCTTTCAGGGCTAAAATGATCGCCAACAGCTCTCTGTCACCAATCTCAGAATTGCATTCAGCAGGTGACAATTTCTTGGAAAAGTAACCACATGGATGCATAGCACTCTCAGAGTTAGGACATTGAGACAGAAGGGCGCCAACTCCAGTCTCAGAAGCATCAACTTCTAGAATAAAAGGCAATGTAGGATCAGGATGTGCTAACACAGGAGCAGAAACAAAGGCAGCCTTGAGAGTCTCAAAGGCCTTAATGGACTCCGGAGACCAACTCTGTGGGTTACCGTCCTTTCTGGTCATATCAGTCAGAGGCTTGACCAGAGACGAGAAGTTACGAATAAACTTCCGATAGTAGTTGGCAAAGCCCAGGAAACGCTGCATAGGACGTAAACCCACGGGTCGAGGCCACTGTAGGACTGCCGACAGTTTCTCCGGGTCCATCGAAAAACCAGCAGTGGAAATGCCATAGCCCAGGAATGTAACCTGTTCATGATGGAACTCGCACTTCTCCAGTTTACAATAGAGATTGTTCTCCCTTAGTTTCTGAAGTACACAACAGACATCTGTGTGGTGGCTCTCCAGGAACTTGGAAAATATGAGGATATCATCGAGATAAACCACCACACACAATTGCAACAAATCTCAAAGGACATCGTTAATAAACTCCTGGAAAACTGCCGGGGCGTTACAAAGGCCAAAAGATATTACCAGGTATTCATAATGGCCTTTTCTGGTATTAAACGCAGTTTTCCACTCGTCGCCCTCCTTAATGCGCACAAGATTGTATGCCCCTCTCAGGTCAAGCTTTGTGAAAACCATTGCTCCCTAGAGGCGGTCAAATAATTCTGTAATCAATGGAATCGGGTAGGCATTCTTAATCGTGACACGATTGAGACCCCTATAATCTATACAAGGTCTCAGTTCACCGCTCTTCTTTTTCACAAAGAAGAAACCAGCACCAGCAGGAGACGAGGACTTGCGGATGAAACCTCGAGAAAGTGCGTCAGCAACATAATCCTCCATGGCCTTATCCTCCAAGACCGACAAAGGGTAAACCTGGCCTCAAGGAGGTATGGTACCAGGTTGAAGGTCAATTGCGCAATCATAAGGCCAGTGTGGAGGCAAACTACTGGCTTTACCTTTTATCAAAGACATCGCCAAAATCACGGTACTCCTCTGGCAGGGAGGGGAGTGAAGTGGTGCACAGGACCTTGGATACCTTCAGGTAGCATGTCTCACTGCATTGTGGTGACCAGGAGAGAACCTCAGCATGGAGCCAATCAAAAGAGGGGTTGTGCCTCTGTAACCAAGGATAACCAATAACCAGCGAAAATCTGGGTGAGGAAATAACTTGGAATTGGATTATCTCATGGTGAAGAGCCCCTACGGCCATGGACAATGGAACTGTCTCATGAGTCACATGGGCAGGCTGTAAAGGTCTCCCGTCAAGAGCCTCAATGGCAAGTGGAGTGTCACGCAGCTGCAGCGGAATCGAGTGCTGCGAAACAAATGCAGCATCAATGAACAGGCCTGCAGCCCCAAAGTCGATTAGCGCCTGTATCTCGATGGACAACTCAGCCCAAGAAAGGGTGACCAAAACCAGGGGCTTATCCTTCTGGATAACTGGGGACGAAACAACGCCACCTAAGGTCTGTCCATGACAGGACCTCAAGGTTTGGGCGTTCCCTGGACGGGTAGGACAAGACTACAAAAAGTGACCTGCCTGGCCACAATAAAGGCACAATCTCTCCCTCCTCCTAAAGGCTCTCTCATCCGCAGAGAGACACGTGAAGCCCAGGTGCATGGGTTCATCTTCACTAACCAACTTGGTACCAGGAGGCATGGGAGGTGAGGGAGGCATGGGTGGGACTACAATGCTCAGAGGCAAATGTACAGGAGGCTTCCGCAAGAGCTCCTTAAGAGAAAGCCTTTCTCTGAGTCTGGAGTCAATGAGGATGGCAAACGAGATCAAGCTCTCCAGCTCAGTGGGTATATCTCGGGCTGCTATCTCATCTTTGATGGAATCCGAGAGACCATGAGAAAAAGCAGCCACGAGGGCCGCATTGTTCCAAGCAACCTCTGCTGCCAGAGTACGGAATTCAATGGTGTAGTCGGCAACAGTTCTCGTACTCTGTTTGATGGACATGAGGCACTTGGCAGCAGAAGCGGAGCATGCGGGAACGTCAAATATACCTTTTAAAGGAGGCTACAAACTGAGGGTAACTCAAGACAACAGGTTTTTGCATCTCCCATAGAGGGTTAGCCCAGGCCAAGGCTCTCTCAGAAAGCAAAGATATCACAAAACCTACTTTGCTTTTGTCCATGGGAAACGCCTGGGGCAGCATTTCGAAGTATATCTCAACCAGATTGAGAAACCCTCTGCATTGAACTTGATCGCCCCCAAAACACTGGGGAGGCGGAGCAGAACCAGACATACCTCTTATAGAGGTAATACTCGAGGCGGTGCCTGCACAGAGACTGGAGCAGCAGCAGGGACGGCCTGCGACTCAGGTTGTACCGGAGCAGCCACCGTGGGGGATTCCAGGTGAGCCGTGCGATTCAGGAGCGTTTGTAATGCCATGGCAAACTGATCCATGCGGTGATCTTGCTCATCCAATCTGGAAAAAATATTACCAACAATTGGATTGACTGTATCTTTTGAATTCATGGCCTTCGCGTACTGTCAGAAACCATGAAACAGACAGAGACAGAAGTACAATCAAATCACACTTGTTTATTAATAAAAATAAAAAGGTAAATAGGAAAAAGCGTAGTCATGCATAGCCAGAGTCCAATAGCCAGATCGGGTAGTCAGCCAGTCCAAAGTTCATAAACCAGATCGGTAATCAGCCAGTCCAGATGTCAGGGATCCAAGGAGAGCAACTGCAAGCAGGATAGAAGCCAGGAGGGATGTCAGCAAGCCAGTCTTGAAACAAACAGCAGAAGATGGTTCCTAGTGATTTGACCAACGCGAAGGCAAGGGAGCTGGAAGGCTTTAAATATGCAGGTCAGACGAGCATCATCAGGAGCAGCTGGTAACTGGAAAGAGAAGAGAGCTGGCAATTAGCCGACAGCTGAGCGGCCAGCCCAGAGGAGGAAGGGCTAAGCCAGCCCTGACAGTTGGACTTGAGTCCGTCGGATAGATTTGAAACATGTTTTATTTCTAGGTCCGTCTGAAAAAAAAGTCAGCTGGAGCCCACACACAATCGAATTGTCCAATGGATTCCGGTCCGCCGGACCAAGTCTGCCAGAAAGTCCAGTCATGTGTGTACACGGCATTAGATATTTCTAACACATAGCAAAAATTACGCTGCATGCCCTGGGGGTGCGCACGAACGGTGTGCACAAGGACATCACGCTACCAGCTGTGATTGGACACAGCTGGTCTTGTGGGGAAGAGCCCATTTTCATTGACTCTTTAACCTGATTGGGGATGGGCTGTGTTAGAGGGGCATGCCTCATCCCTGATCGCCGCACTGTGCGCTCCCGGGGGTGCGCACAAACAAGGAGTCCAGGAGGACACCATATGATGCCCTCCCGGAGGGATAAGTGTTTCCCACTGGCGTCATTCTGCAATACGCCGGGTGGGAACTGGTTATATAAAATACTGTTTTGTTGCATATTAGTACTGCTGGTTTCATAGTAAAACTGTGTGATGTGCATCAGCATGGCCACTTGTAGTCTATGGCCGTGTACACACGGGCGGACTGTTCGCCCAACTTTGTCCGCTGAACAGTGTTTCGGCGGACAGTCCGCTCGAACAAAGTTTTTCGGAATTTCCGTAAGACTGTCCGCTGAAACTTAGTTTGAGCGGACAGTCCGCCCGTGTGTAGGCTTGTTCGACAAACTAAGTCTCGCGCATGCTCAGAAAGAATTTACACGGCGAAGGTTGCATTGCAGTGTATTGGACGTCGTATTTTTCGTCCCGTCGTACGTGCCGTTCACGTCATCGCGCAAGTTTCAGCGGACTGTTCGTTCGTCGTGTGTGGTCAAGTCCGTCCATGCTAATTTTGAGCGGACTGTCCGCTCAAACTGTTTGACGAACAAAGTTGGGCGAACAGTCCGCCCGTGTGTACGCGGCCTATGTTGTAGTCTCTGGAGAGCTTGTCCCGGGGTGTCAGTGCAGGGCAGCAGTTGAGAAACAGGGATAGAGTGTTGTCACTCTGTAACAAAAAGTACTTGAAAAAAGAATCTTAATGGCAGGATCACCAGGTATTATTTTAATAAAGCTGGCGATTTAAAAACATTTAAATTTACTTTTTAAAACAACAATAACATATGAGATTTTGGGTCTACTTTAAATTCTGAAGCATATTGAAGGAATCAGTGAAGATCAACCACATGATTTCACTCTGCTGATATTCATTTTTCCTTAAATTGTTTAATTTTAGGATAAACACCCATCAACATCAGCAAGGATATTTGGAGGAAGGAAAACAAACCCTTTTGCAGACTTTATTTTGTGTGCGTAGTATGTCTAGCTGTAACATTGACACAGTACGTCTCTAGATCAACACATCAAACAGGCTGCAATCTTTGTTGAATATAATTGCACATGGCGTAGTCGACAGGCTCGGCCAAAGGGAGTCCAGTAGGTCCAGGCTCGTATAAATCAGATTTTTTTGGGAAGAAGCACAAAGCAGCCACATGTCTATATGGCATGCCCAATTAGCCTGGAATAAGTTGGCCGGTTGCTGTATCTATCCACATGTACAACCTGCTTCAGTGAAAATGATCCCAGTGATTATCTCTTCAGTACCCAAACCCTTCTTCCTCCTTTGCTGTTAGTGCCCACAGTGCGCCACCAGGACACAGAAGCAGACAATGCCGCCATTGGCTTTCTGACAGCTTAATTATACAATGCCTCCTTTTCTCCATTGACTAGAGTGATGGGTGTATGATTCAGTGCAACCTCCCACTTCACTGCAATGGGACGCGGGACAAGGTTTGAAATGCCTCTAGATTACACAGCATATTGTCTTCATCCAAACTACGAGCACATCAAGGGAAAAGAGTGCTTTCGCTGCTATCCACATTGCTTCTAACAGATTTTTTTCTGTGCCCTTGTTAAAAATAGCATTCACTATTAGCAAGGAGCAATGAAGGTTAAAGTAAATGTAAACCTTATCTGAATTATGTTTATATGTGTATCAGTTATAAAGCACTGTGTATCATAAACCGTTGCAAGTTTTTAAAATAATATACTTGTTTTAATTTTTTTGTTGCATCTCAATGATGCTGTTCTCCAGCTTTTTTGCCATTTTGCAGCCACTTTCTATCTACATGCACAATGACAATGACTACGGGGGGGAGCAAAAGACCACTGCTTCCACTAAGGGGACAGGCTTTTTTACCCTGTGGCTGCTTTCTAAAGAAGTTCAACTAAAACTTAAGTTTTCATGTACTTGGAAGGTATTAAATGATTGAAACGGAAAGTTTATAAGGGCTTTAAGCATATTTTAAAATGCAACTACAACAAATACTTGGAAGTACAGGTATTGATATTGACCTCTTATAATTCCCTATAGTGTAGGATGGGAGAGGGAGGGTCAATACTCTGACACAGTCAGGTTTTGCTGGATGCATATGTGCTTATAAAGAACATACATTGAAAAGGGGGCAGTAGAGTCGGCAGTTTGCTATTTGTTCATTGTCCAGTCACAGGCTGGGGGCCAGAAGCTGACCAAGTTTTATTTCAGTATGGAAAAGTCAGATCATCAAGCTCTAGCTCTAGATCATCATCAAGCTCTAGCTCTAGATCATCATCAAGCTCTAGCTCTAGATCATCATCAAGCTCTAGCTCATCTAGCTCTACAGTCTTGCAAGTACTTGAGAAAAGTAGCAATGGTATGCATCAGTGTTGCCACTCCAGTGGTTCCTGTATTGTCAGCATTGCATAAAACTTTGGTCAAGGAAAATATTATTAATAAATAATAATTAATAAAAAATTGGTCACCAAGAGCAGCAAACCAGAGGATAATATAGGATGAATATAGGATGATAAAGCTGGACAAATAGCCTCCCCCATTCCCTCATCCATGCTATACAGCACAAATGGAGGAGTCTCTCACTGCGGCTATTGTATTCGGACAGCCGCAGCCAGTGCCTTTGAGACTACCTGAGCAGCAGCTGAATCTGATTGGATACATCCGCTGTTCAAGAAGTCAAGTAATTTTTCATCCCGCTCCTTCAATTTTTGAACCTCAGAATGAAATATGAAACAAGCATATCCCTCTATAGTGTGTACTCGTCTCAATCCAGAGCACTAAATGTCATTCCTGCCTGCTGCCTTGTTCCTATGTTATCAGCATCAATCACTTTGACACATTTTGCTGACACCAAGCGAAAAATGGTGACATGTGAGGGAGCAGCCTGTGATTGACAGCATTATCTCTGTTCCCTTGTGCTATGTGAAGGAGGAGGGGAGTCATCCATTCCCTCCAATCAGCTCTCAGAGTTCTCCTCACTGATGTAACTTCAGCTCTCAGCCCCCTGCTTTTCAGAGCTAAAAGATCCTGTTTAACTTCTGTACTTTGAACGAGAAAGACAGCTGTAGATAAATGGCTACAACTTATGTAGGAGGGTTTGTTTCACTTCTGTGTATCACATGAGGCCAGTAATTTTACTGGGTATATGTAAAGGTTTATAATCACTTTAAGGCTACATTCACATTACCGTGCCCATGACCTTTCTTGTTTAATTTTTTTCACATATGTGTGGCCGCGGTTTCCAGCCTGGAGTCTGGTGCTTTTGTGTTCACTGGTTCCGGTCCCATTATTTGCCTAAATTAGCACCTGAACCGGACCCAAAAACACACAGGACCCTTTTGGAAACAGCACCTCGGCCGCTCCAGACATATGTGAACCGGCTCCATTGAGACTGAAGAGTGCAAAATCTTGTGCAGCTCTCCATGGAAACCAATCAGCTTCCAGCTTTTTTTTGGCAAAGCTTAATTGAACAAGCTGAAGTTAGAAGCTGATTGGCTACCATGCACAGCTGCACCAGATTTTGCACTCTTCCTTTTTAATAAGGTTGGGTTCACATATGTGCGAATTCTGGTCCAGCTGTGCATGGTACCCACTCAGCTTCTAACTTCAGCTTGTTCAATTAAGCTTTGACAAAAAAAAAAAAAACTGGAAGCAGATTGGTTTCTAGAACCAGAATTTGCACTCTTCAGTTTTAGTAAATCAACCCCATTGCGACAATTCGATTCATGTTCCTGCATAGCAGCGCTGTGTTGCTCCGCTTTGTGGTGACATGTGGTGCCATCCTGTGCAATGCCGAAAAATGCAGACATTTTACCACACTGGAATGCACTGCACATCACACCTGCATGTTGAATAGGGCACAAAGAAGCAACTGTTTCTATGTGCCCTAGAAGTGACCTTCATTTATCCAGTGCAGAAGAAATCTGATCACTACAAATAATGTAAACGAGCCCTAAAAAAAGTCTCGATTCACACTAATGCATTTTTTGATGCATTTTGCAGAAATGCAGGGAATTTTTTTAACACGAGTTCCTATGGAACACCTTCACATCAATGCATTTTTGTGCCTCTGCATTTTTGGAAAGGGACATTTTACCGCAAAATGCAGCATTTTGCATGTAATAGAGACTTCAATGGACTGACATCCAAAACGCAAATACCGAGTTTTTACAGCGATTTTGCTGTAATTTATGTTTTTTTTGCTGTATATAACTGGTTACTAAGGGGGGGGGGGGGGCCGGGAAGCCGGCCGCCGCATCCCTAACAACTGATGAGTCATCAGCTGTCAGCTTCCCCGCTGAATGCAAAAAAAAGAATTACCGGCAAAAAAAAAAAAAAATCATGAAAAAAAAACAGCGTGGGATCCATACCAGGCCCTTATCCGAGCATGCAGCCCAGAAGGTCTGGAAAGGGAGGGGGTGAATGAGCCCCCCCCGAACCATACCAGGCCACATGCCCTCAACATGGGGGGGTGGGTGCTTTGGGGCAGGGGGGCTCTGTGCAACTTGCCTCCCTGTTGATGGGGACAAGGGCTTCTTCCCGACAACCCTTGCCCGCTGGTTGTCAGGGTCCTGGGGGGGTGCTTATCGGAATCTGGAAGCCCCCTTTAAAAAAGGGACCCCCAGATCCTGGCCTCCCCCCTAGGACAGATTAGCAGGATGCAGCATCGGAGGAGGATCATTGGCAGAGGAAGAAGAACACTGGACAAAGAAGACAGGGGAAAGAAGAGCAGTGGAAGATGCGGGAGAAGATGCAGGAAGACCAGAGGAAGAAGAAGATATTTTTAATATAAGACTTGTCAAAAACTGTCTACTGTATTTTTTCACACTACACTACCTTTATTTGGTGAATGGGTAGGGGTACAATGTAGCCCATACTTATTCACATGGGGGGGCCTGGATCTGGGGGCCCCCTTGTTTAAGATGGCTTCTAGATTCTGATAAGCACCCCACCCGCAGACCCCGACAACCACCGGGCAAGGTTTGTGGGGAAGAGGCCCTTGTCCCCATCAACATGTTGAGGGCATGCGGCCTGGTATGGTTCAGGACGGAAGGGGGGGCGCTCGCTCGTCCCCTCCCTTTCTTGACCTACCGGGTTGCATGCTTCGATAAGGGTCTGGTATGGACTTTGGGGGGGGAATCCACACCATTTTTTTTTTGTTTTGGCGTGAGGGGTCCCCTCCGAATCCATACTAGATCCAAGGACCTGGTATGGACCTGGGGGGGGGGACCTCATGTTTTTTTCCACAATTTTTTTTTTATCTGCCAAATCTTTTTTTTTTTTACATTCAGCAGGGAAGCCCACTGACAGCTGATGACTCGTCGGTTGTTAAGGACGCGGCGACCGGCTTCCTGGCCCCCTCCTTAGAAACCAGCTTTATACAGTGTAAAAAAAAAAAAGAAGCAAAATCATGGTAAAAATACGTGTCCGAAAACGCGGCAAGCACCACAAAAAGCACTGCAGAAATGCTCAAAAGCAACATGTATAGATGTGAATCGAGCCTAGTATGTAAAAGCTGATATGAGATTTTAGCAATTAAGTTTACCTTAAGAATAGTTTTAAAAAAACAATTGACTATTGCCTTATTTTGCAACCTTGGCTTACATCAAAAACTCACAGTTCGCATTCATGAACTTAAAAATCACATTTAAAAAATGAACAGACTGGCATAGCGGCACTCTGCTACGTATGGCATTATATTCATTTTGATATATTATACATGGGTAAAAATGCAAATGGGAAACAACACACTGCAGAATTCTCAGATAATCTGCGTAATGTGAATCGTGTCTGTAGTCTACTTGGATCCAACAACTTTTCTTGTTCCGCTATCCAAGTGAAAAAGTCTGTTTCAAGGCTGTTTTGGCTTCGCTGGCTGCCAAAAGCAACATGCTGCGTTTACCACCTACGGGCACCAAAGACCCGTCATTAATGGCGTTTTATTAAAGAGTAGCTTGCTATCGTTTAAAGCACTTTCTTTTGTTTGTGTATAAATGTGGTAGTTTGGATTGCTAGATGAGGCCTTCCGCATCACCCTTTAATCAGATTCCTCAATGCCCGTCCTGGGGTTTAAACATTTGTTCAAAGCAGAGCCCTGGCAATTAAGAGCTGTAATTCTTGTTTATTTTATTTATTTTTTTTATTTGTATTTTTTTTTTTTTTTTTTATATTTCGAAGGATGTGCCCTACTGTGCTGGGTATTCGAGTCACCCTCCCTGTCAGGACGATTCTCACTAGTATTATGGCACCATGGAAAGGAGCTAATTGGATTTGTTGTCACCTCCTGAAGCTGCCAGGAGCTCACGTCTGGTTTGGTTACAGATAAAGACATCACGGTGACAGGCTTAGGGATGGCTCAGCTGGCATTCTAGGGCCACTAATAAAGCCATGTTGATTTAATGTCCGAGTGGAGAGGTGCGGGCAAGCTGTTCCAGTTTTCCATTCCAAACAAAGCAGGGAGGTGTCATGGGGGACTTTGTGGATCAGTAAATAAAGTTCTGTGACTTGAACCTTCACTAACAGGATCCGGAACAATGTCCCACAATGCCGGGTTTGCAGCAAGACCCATTTCCTGTGCCACAACAAATTGGCATTGAGTGAGAATACAAAGTATATGTAAACTCAATCAATAAAATCTCATGTAAGTTTTAAAGTGTATGGAAAAGCCAAAATCTATTTTTTTAAAATGTTTAGCTCCTTCAGAAAAAAATTTAAAGTCAGCAGCTACAAACACTGTAGCTTCTGACTTTTAATATTAGGACACCTACCTGCCCATAAATCCAGCGGTGTCCTCATTCGAGCTGATTTTTCAATTGGCTCCTGGGTGCTGCTGCTTGGTTTCACAGCCGGTTCCCCAGTGCACATTTGTGAATGGCCCAGCAGCAGGGAAGGAAGACAGGGCCTGAGCTTCAGTCTGAGTTCACCGCGGGCAACAGTTGAAGCAGTAACCTGTCAAATCGAGGTACCCACCCCCCCACCCCGAAAGGTGCCAAATGTTGCAGTGAAGGGGGGGGGGGAGGCAGACAAGCCGAGCTTCCCCTTCTGTGTGGAGCTCTGCTTTAAAGCGGAGGTCCACCCTAAAGTGGACCTTCCGCTCATTGGAATCCTCCCCCCTCCGGAGCCACAATTGGCACCTTTCAGGGGGGAGGGGGGTGCAGGTACCTGTACAGTACAGGTATCTAGACCCACTTCCGGCGTAGATTCTGCAGAGGGTACGCCCCTTTCCGCAGAATCTACGCCCCTTTCCGAAAGTCTCCCGCTGCCTGCTGGGAAACACACGGATCCCAGAGACAGCGGAGACCATCCTTATTGCGCAGCGCGACTCGCGCATGCGCAGTAGGGAACCGGGAAATGAAGCCAAAAGGCTCCACTTCCTGATTCCCATACTCAAGATGGCGGTGGGAGCACCCGAGAGACGATCGAGAGATCGGCTTTGGGTGCCGACATCGCGGGCACGCTGGGCGGGTAAGTGTCCTTATTTTAAAAGTCAGCAGCTGCAGTATTTGTAGCTGCTGGCTTTTAAAAAAAAACAAAAAACGGCGGAACTCCCGGCGGACTCCCGCTTTAAGCAAATAATTGTTTGCTTAATCTGTTACTACGTTTCTTACCTGAAGATCCTGCCATTAACAGCACTTTCTGTTGCAGAATGACAATGCCAAGCCGGTGCCAAACAATTAGAAGCATCGTTATCAGGCTGTTCTGTGTTCACCAGGTGCTGCCTATTAGGCTGGGATCACACAGGTCCGGCCGTGGTTTGCAGTCCAGTGTCCTGTGCGTTTGTGGTCATCGGTTCAGGTGCAATTCAGATGCCAATTTTCCCCTGAATTCATACCTAAACTGGACCTAAACTGGACCCAAAAAGGAACATGGTCCCCCTTTCAAATTCGCACCACAGGCGCCCCGGACATGTGTGAACCGGCTCCTAGGAAAGCCGGCCATACTCACATGTTATGTGAATTGGATGCGTTGTAAGACGCATCCAATTTGCATATACTGTATGTGAACCCAGCATGAGATAGGCAGCCCTACAGCCAACTGAAGGAGCACTCATGCTAGGCTGAGAATGCTGCTGCTAATTTCAAGGCAGTGACTTGTTGTAGTCAACCTGCAACAGGAAGTTGCAAGAGTCACAAAAATTGGTTTGCTTACCACCTTCCCGCCACCTCTTTGCCTTTCAAGTGGATTGAAATGCTGGTAGGCGGAGGCGGGCATTTCAATTATGTGATCGCTGTGATTGGCTGTCACAGCAGTCACATGATCAAAAGCTCAAGTATGCATTGGGAGCTTTCTGTGACAGTTTAGGTACTGTGCTGGGAGCGCGCACTCATCACAGTAAACTGTTTACCTATAAACGCATATATGCCGCTGCGTAACATTATGGCCCATTCACTAGAGGCCACATATATGCTATATGCGTGCAGCCAGCAGGAAGTGGTTAAGAAAACAGTTTTCAGTGAAGCATGAGGCCAAACACTGAAAATAAGGGGCTCATTTCCAAGCATGCAAAGAAATTTGAACGCCCAATAGTGCGCTAATGAGTTACACATTCAGGTCATGTTAGAAAAACACACCTGCTTTTGAAGCTAGTGTAAACTTATGCCTCGTACATGCGATCGGACTTTTTGACAACAAAACCAAGGAATTTTGTTTGAAGGGTGTTGGCTCCAATTCAACTCAAATGTTGGGCAACAATTACGAATGTAGTGATGTACTAGACGTACGGTGAGCCGATGTGATATCTCTATTACGAACGCTAGTTTTACAAGACTGACCGCTTCTGGCTCGTCCTTGGTTCCAAGCATGCGTGTTTGTACTTTGGACTTTTGTCCGATGGACTTGTGTACACACGATCAGAAAGTCTGACAACAGACATTTGTTGGCAGAAAATTTGAGAACATGCTAGCCAACATTTGTTGGCGGAAAGCCCATTATGCTTTACCTTTGCAGGGAGACAAAGAGGAAGTAAACCCATCAGGGTTTACTTCCTCTTTAAAAGAATGAAGGGGCAACCCTACACACAGCCGTGGTTTACAACCGCTTTAAAGAGGAAGTAAACCCTGATGGGTTTACTTCCTCTTTCATTCCCTGCAAAGGTAAAGCATAATGGACTACTATGCATCGCATTGCATCGCATCGCATAGTAGTCCATTATGTGTCACTTACCTGACACAGGAGCCAGCGATGTCACCGCTGTCCCCTGTAGTTCCGAGCGTCCATCTTCTTGGTGGGTCTCGCTGCTCAGGCTCTGTGATTCGCCGGAGCAGCGATGACATCACTCCCGCGCATGCGCACGGGAGCCGACACTCGCGGCATATCGCCGCGATCTGCAGCTTACCCAGTGCGCCTGCGCGCCGCTGTCTACGGCGCATTCGCCATAGACAGCGGTGGCTGTCTTCAGGTAAATATCTCCTAAACCGTATAGGTTTAGGAGATATTTCTTGGACCTACAGGTAAGCCTTAATCTAGGTTTACCTGTAGGTCAAAGTGGTTTGTAAGGGTTTACAACCACTTTAAGGCTTGGACCTATATATAGAATACAGGTCAACAGGGATCTTTCTCCTTCCATCAAAAGGGAAAAATCAAAACTTTTGAGTAAGGCCCCTTTCACACTACCGATCCGTTCAGATCCGCCTGTCAGTTTTTCAGGCGGACCTGAATGGATGCTCCATAGAGCTCTATGGAGCGTCCGATGTCAGCGGTGACAAGTCCGCTGACATCCGACCCGCTCCGATCCGAAAAAGTGTGACGGAGGAAAAAGCGATTTTTCCATCCGTCATCGGATCGGGTGACGACGGACGCTGCGGTCCGTCGTCACCCGATCTCCCATAGGGGAGAGCGGTGCTGTGACAGGTCTGTCCCTGCACAGTGTGCAGAGACGGGCCTGTCATCTTCCTGCTCAGCGGAGATCGCTCCGGCGATCCCTGTTGAGCAAGCTGATATCCACGGGGCGGATCAGCACTGATCCGCCCCGTGTGAAAGAACCCATAAGCTGGCTATAGATGGGTGGCTTTTTTTTCTATTCAGCCAGTAAGCTGAATGAAAAAAACAAACAGATTCCTCCATCCACTTAATTGAAGCCGATAGAGCAATCCTCCCCACAGAGATGTAAACTGACATTGGGACTGCAACTACTAATTGAGAAAAAATTTCCAGCGAGCGGCTACACATGGATCAAAATTTGGCCGGTCCGAACTTCAGTCCATCTATGGCCACCTTTAGGTGGATACATTTTGCATCTATTTAGCCTAGCAGGAATGTACACTACACTTGATTAAATGAGCTAATAATTTAACACTCAGGCTCTGTTAATAAAGATTTTATACATTAACCACTTTCAGACCGGACCATTTTGCTGGTAAATGACCAGAGGTCTTTTTACACTTTGGCACTGCGCTGCTTTAACTGGTAATTGCGCGGTCATGCAATGTTGTACCCAAACAAAATTTGCGTCCTTTTCTTCCCACAAATAGAGCTTTCTTTTGATGGTATTTGATTGCCTCTGCGATTTTTATTTTTTGCGATATAAACGTAAAAAGACCGCAAATTTTGAAAAAAAATGATATTTTCTACTTTTTGTTATTAGAAAAATCCAATAAACTCAATTTTAGTCATACATTTAGGCCAAAATGTATTCAGCCACATGTCTTTGGTAAAAAAAAAGTCAATAATTGTATATTTATTGGTTTGCGCAAAAGTTGTCACATCTACAAACTAAGGTACGTTTTCTGGAATTTACGCAGCTTTTAGTTTACGACTGCCTATCTCATTTCTTGAGGTGCTAAAATGGCAGGGCAGTACAAAACCCCCCCAAATGACCCCATTTTGGAAAGTAGACCCCCTAAGGAAATTGATAAGAGGCATGTTGAGCCCATTGAATATTTTATTTTTTTGCCTCAAGCGATTGAATAATGACAAAAAAAAAATTTTTTTTTTTTTTTTACACAAAGTTGTCACTAAATGATATATTGCTCACACATGCTATGGGCGTATGTGAAATGACACCCCAAAATAAATTCTGCTGCTTCTCCTGAGTACGGGGATACCACATATGTGGGACTTTTTGGGAGCCTAGCCGCGTACGGGGCCCCGAAAACCAAGCACCGCCTTCAGGCTTTCTAAGGGCGTAAATTTTTGAGTTCACTTCTCACTACCTATTACAGTTTTGAAGGCCATAAAATGCCAAGATGGCACAAAACCCCCACAAATGACCCCATTTTAGAAAGTAGACACCCCAAGCTATTTGCTGAGAGGCATGTTGAGTTCATGGAATATTTTATATTTTGCCACAAGTTGCGGGAAAATTACAAACTTTTTTTTTTTTTTTTTTTTTTTCACAAAGTTGTCACTAAATGATATATTGCTCACACATGCCATGGGCATATGTGAAATGACACCCCAAAATAAATTCTGCTGCTTCTCCTGAGTACGGGGATACCACATATGTGGGACTTTTTGGGAGCCTAGCCGCGTACGGGGCCCCGAAAACCAAGCACCGCCTTCAGGCTTTCTAAGGGCGTAAATATTTGACTTCACTCCTCACTACCTATTACAGTTTTGAAGGCCATAAAATGCCAAGATGGCACAAAACCCCCACAAATGACCCCATTTTAGAAAGTAGACACCCCAAGCTATTTGCTGAGAGGCATGTTGAGTCCATGGAATATTTTATATTTTGCCACAAGTTGCGGGAAAATTACAAACTTTTTTTTTTTTTTTTTTTTTTTCACAAAGTTGTCACTAAATGATATATTGCTCACGCATGCCATGGGCATATGTGAAATGACACCCCAAAATAAATTCTGCTGCTTCTCCTGAGTACGGGGATACCACATATGTGGGACTTTTTGGGAGCCTAGCCGCGTACGGGGCCCCGAAAACCAAGCACCGCCTTCAGGCTTTCTAAGGGCGTTACAGTTTTGAAGGCCATAAAATGCCAAGATGGCACAAACCCCCCCCAAATGACCCCATTTTGGAAAGTAGACACCCCTAAATTTAGGGGTACACTAGTGAGACTAGGTAATAAATGGCGGGTGCCCTGAAACTATAAAAAAATAACTAACCAACCAGCGTCACCTGTAACAGTTATATGGTGATCACTGGTGAAAGGGTTAACTAGGGGGCAATCAGGGGGCTTTATGCGGTAGTATATGGGGGTCCCTGGCGCTATAAAAAGCTGCGGCGAACCTAAATACCTACTTGCCTAACTAGCGTCACCTGTGACACTAATACAGCGATCAGAAAAACGATCGCTTATTAGGCTGGGTTCACACTGGAGCGATGCGGGAACGCCACGAATGCGCGGCGGGTTCCCGCATCGCATGCCTCCCGGCGGCAGTTCACACTGCCCTATGCGAACTGCTGGGAGTGTCAGTGAAATGTTACTGACACCCCCAGATCAGTTCGCATATCGCAGTGCGATCTGCAAACTCGGATCGCATGGTGTGAACACCCATGCGATCCGATTCTGCTGCGGGCCAAAAAAAGGGTCCCGTGCGAATTTGCGGCGGGTGCGGCGGGTGTGGCGGGTGCGGCGAATGGCTGAACTCGAATCGCACAGAGATCGGATGTGATTTGCACTGCAGTGCGAATCACATCCGTTCTCAAACCGCTGCAATCTGAACCCAGCCTTAGTGACACTGGCGACGGGGGGTGATCACGGGGTTAAACCTTTATTGGGGGGGTTAGGGGGGTACCTTAGAACTAAAGGGGGCTAACCCTAACTGCCCTAACAGTTATTAGTCACAAATGACACCCGCCGGGTGATCAGGGGGTTAAACCTTTATTAGGTAATAAATGGCGGGTGCCCTGAAACTATAAAAAAATAACTAACCAACCAGCGTCACCTGTAACAGTTATATGGTGATCACTGGTGAAAGGGTTAACTAGGGGGCAATCAGGGGGCTTTATGCGGTAGTATATGGGGGTCCCTGGCGCTATAAAAAGCTGCGGCGAACCTAAATACCTACCTGCCTAACTAGCGTCACCTGGGACACTAATACGGCGATCAGAAAAATGATCGCTTATTAGGCTGGGTTCACACTGGAGCGATGCGGAAACGCCGCGAATCCGCGGCGGGTTCCCGCATCGCATGCCTCCCGGCGGCAGTTCACACTGCCCTATGCGAACTGCTGGGAGTGTCAGTGAAATGTTACTGACACCCCCAGATCAGTTCGCATATCGCAGTGCGATCTGCAAACTCGGATCGCATGGTGTGAACACCCATGCGATCCGATTCTGCTGCGGGCCAAAAAAAGGGTCCCGTGCGAATTTGCGGCGGGTGCGGCGGGTGTGGCGGGTGCGGCGGGTGCGGCGAATGGCTGAACTCGAATCGCACAGAGATCGGATGTGATTTGCACTGCAGTGCGGTGCGAATCACATTCGTTCTCATAAACCGCTGCAATGTGAACCCAGCCTTAGTGACACTGGCGACGGGGGGTGATCACGGGGTTAAACCTTTATTGGGGGGGTTAGGGGGGTACATTAGAACTAAAGGGGGCTAACTCTAACTGCCCTAACAGTTATTACAGTCACAAATGACACCAATGCAAAAAAAAAAAAAAAAAAAAAAAAAATGACATTGGTGTCACTGTGACTGGGGGGCAGGGGTAATTGGGGGGGTGATCGGGGGGTAAAGGGGGGGTGTGAGTGTGCCTGGCATGTTCTACTGTGTGTGGGATGTGTTGGTGCAACTCACTGATCCGCTCTCCTCCGTGTCGGAACGAAAAATACCGACACGGAGGAGAGAATACATCACTTCCTCTCCTGTGTTTACATTACAGGAGAGGAAGTGATGTCACCGGGGATTTCTATTCGTCGGGAGCGATCGCGAGGGGGTGGCCATGAATGAATGGCCGTCCCCTCGTCCGGGATCGCTCCCGAACGAAAACCGACCGCCGCAGGCACCGGGCGGGGGCCCGATCGGGCCCCCGACCCGCGGGAGGCAAATCACGTACATGTACGTGCTTATGCCTGCCCGTGCCATTCTGCCGACGTACATCGGCGTTAGGCGGTCGGCAAGTGGTTAACAGCACCACAAGAGCATGTTTGGTAGTAGTTAAATGCTTACATAGGTTCCCCCATCTCATTTCACCCAGAGGGAAAATACTTAATTCCTTTTTACATAAATTTTACTTAACTATGTAATTATAGATGAATCCTATTAGTTTTAAAATTGCCTTAGTGGTTAAAAAGGTGTTTAAATGTAATGCGAGCTGGTAAGGAAATTAATTCTTTACTCCAATTTTTTTCTTTTTTTTTTCTTTTACATCTACTAGTAATCATCGGGTATTCAACTCCTTCCTTTTTAATTGTTTTATTATTCTGCCGTCATTATTGAAAAAGCAATCGACTTGTTAAATACATCTGCATATCCGACTTACATCCTCGCTTAAATCCACAAATTGTTCTCAATTAGAAACAGCAACTTGTGAGATTTTTTTTTTTTTTTTTTTTTGCGCTCGAATGCTTGAACTTCGGAACTAACCTGGAAAAGAAAGAAAAAAAAAAAGAAAAAGACAAAGGAACTTTTCTTTCCAATAGAACTTTAATAGTTTGTCAAGGTTTGTTTAGGTCTTCAAGTGTGTGTTGTCATTACCCCTGACCCACTTCTGTTGACTGCGCATCAGACGTGTCCGCTGTCTGCAAAAGCTAGGTTTTTTTTTTTTATTGGAAAAGGAAACTCTATGTTTTATGTCTTATACTACGCGGATTATCCTTGACTCCAAGCACAATGCGTAGTTTTAGAGTGTTTGCTTTGGAAAGTTGCCAAGTAAGTTTCAAGGTACTGGGAACTTTTTCAACTTTACAGTTTGAATGAATGAACCTTTTTGCTTTTCATTTAAAAATAAAGTATACTACCTTTTTTAGTGCTTATGCCCCCATACACACTTGGGCACACCCCTATTAATTTCCTTATGCCTGATTACTCTCAACAATGCAGAATCCCATATGTCACTGTTCATACTTTTATGATCAGTCGCTCTATACCCTATGCTCAAAACAGTACATGAGTTTATTTTAAGAATATTCAGATGTTTTTGACCCCGTGGACTTCAATGAGAGCACCTATAAGTGTGATAAGGACATTGTTATGCCTAAGGGACTCCATACCTCCCAACTTTTTGAGATCGGAACGAGGTACACCTATCAGCAAAAGTATGCAGGCATAGAACACACACCCTGCCAAACCCCCTTAAAGGAGAATTGTACAAAAAAAACAAGATTGGTTAAACCCACAAGTGCTTTTTTACTCTTACTATTCCTTTATATTGGCTTTTGAAATTTACAAATGCAGCAATTTAGAACTCAGACGACAGGTTTAGCTCTGGGAAACACTTTTTGATAGATAAAAAGTGCATTTTATATACATCTATATAGTTCAGACCAAAATGAGGGACAAATGAGATGGAATGAGGGACAGAGGGACATTGCTCCAGATCAGGGACAGTCCCTCCAAATCAAGGACAGTTGGGAGCTATGTGACTCTTCTCCTGTTACAGACCTTAAAGACCTAAAGGAGAATTATGGGTTTGGCTTTTTTCACATATAGGTGGATGCAGCATCGAGTCAAAATGAAAGAACCGAAAAAACTCTGGATAGCCGCACTCCGGATCAGGTAAAATAGGTTGTGCCTTTATTATTTCCACTAAAAAAACCTTCACATCATACGAGTCACAACAGCAAAGGGAATGTGGAACAGGAAATGCTGATGCGTTTCATGCTAAAATTAGCGCTTACTCATAGCTAATCCTTGTTCTGAACAAAAAGCATATATATATTAAATGAGTGTCATCGTGTGATAGTGTAATTAAAACATAAGTGGTTGTGGCCACCAGTAATTCATTAGCCTGGAGCCTCCACACATGTGAACCACACACCCAATTAGTAAATAACTAATTGGGTGTGTGGTTCACATGTGTGGAGCAGGCCTGGACTGGGAAAAAAAATAGGCCCGGGCATTTTAGACTGGGCAGCCAACTTTTCCAGGGACCGGGGGGGGGGGAATTTGGTAGACATTCGCGGGGGTGGTTGGTGTCGGTCCTCCACACTGTAATGTGCAGGGACACGGTGATATAAAGGGAACTGCACTGTAAAGGGGTACTGCAATGATTACAGTGCCCCTTTACAGTGCAGTCCCCTTTATATTACAACGCTAGTACTGTCTGTCTCCTATTGTGCCCACACTGCCCAGTGACACTGACCTGCTCTCTTTTTGGTGGTGCGGTGCAGCATGGTTCTCTCTCTGGTGGTGCAGGAACAGCATGGCTCTCTCTCTCTCTGGTGGTGTGGTACAGTGTGGCTCTCTTTGGTGGTGAGGTGCAGTGTGGCGCTCCCTCTCTGGTGGTGCAGTGCAGCATGGCTCTCTCTCTGGTGGTGCGGCGTGGCTCTCTCTGGTGGTGCGGCGTGGCTCTCTCTCTGGTGGTGCGGCGTGGCTCTCTCTCTGGTGGTGCGGTGGGGCTCTCTCTCTGGTGGTGCGGCGTGGCGCTCTCTCTCTGGTGGTGCGGCGTGGTGCTCTCTCTCTGGTGGTGTGGCGTGGCGCTCTCTCTCTGGTGGTGCGGTGCAGCGTGGCGCTCTCTCTCTGGTGGTGCGGTGCAGCGTGGCGCTCTCTCTCTGGTGGTGTCGTGCAGCGTGGTGCTCTCTCTCTGGTGGTGCGGTGCAGCGTGGCGCTCTCTCTCTGGTGGTGCGGTGCAGCGTGGCGCTCTCTCTGGTGGTGCGGTGCAGCGTGACTCTCTCTCTGGTGGTGTGGTGCAGCATGGCTCTCTCTGGTGGTGTGGTGCAGCATGGCTCTTTCTGGTGGTGCAATGCAGCATGGCTCTCTCTGGTGGTGCTGGGGCTATTAGTTCCCCAGCACAGTCCTCTCTTTCGTTTTTTTATGTCTCCTGTAGTAGCTGCTACAGGCACTTCTGTTTGTTTCCAGGTTTTTCTCTCCCCCTCCCCCCCAGCAGTGTGCATGCTGGGGAGTGTAGTCAGCTCCCTGCTGAAAACAATTGGGCTACCTTTCTCTGGGACTACATTTCCCATGATGCCCCTCTAGGTCTCTGATTGGCCCTCTGTTGTGGCCAATGGTGAGGGAAGCTGTCACGTACCTAGTAGTTGAGCCTGGAATGCAGGGAGCGGCCCCTCGTATCCCCTGGCTAATGAACCCCTGGAGATGGAGACAGGTATTCAAAAGTTCAGGGGGCACAAGTGCCTGGCAGGTAGGACTGGTCCGGATAAGCAGCTGGGCACCGACAGCAAGTTGGTAGGGCTGATGGTACTTGACTGTAGCAGGCAGGCACAAGTGCGGAGACTGGCTGGTAGGTGGGCGTCAGGAAATACTGGAACCCCAATAGGTAAACAGGAACAGCGGAGTCGGGTACAGGCCAAGTCAGCAGGAATCGATCAGCAAGGTACAAGAGGATGAGGCAGAGACGTGGTCAGACAAGCAGAGGTCGTAGGCAGGCAGCAACGGATCAAGGTCAAAGAACAAGCCGGGTATCAAGGATCAAGGTAACAGGTACTGGTACAGAAAGCAAGGTCACGGACACGCTGTAGACTGGACAGCACGGATGGAAGGGAGCCAGTGACTAAAGAAGACCTTAGGGCGCCAAACGGACGTACGACGGGTCAGCGCGCCCCCGCGAGTAGACGTGCTCCCGTTCGTGACCCACGTGCGTGTGCGCGCTCGTTCGTGTTGACGCGAGTGCGTTCGTTAGCTTTAGCGCGCGTCAAAGGGAAACGGCGGGCTCTCCACGACAGGTTTCTACGGGTAAGTCTCCTGTGTATGGCCGAAACGTCCGAGTGATCGTGACAGAAGCTTTCTCCTCACATGTGCTGCCGACAAGAGAAGGGGTGGGCACGAGCGGGGGAAACGTCTTCACAGCAGCTCCGCCCCTTGCCTCACCATGCGGACACCTTGGCTGGAGGAGAAGGAGCAGTCCTTGGGATCAGAGAGCGGAACTGTCAGCGCGGCGCTGAGGCTGAGCTGTGTGTGAGAGAGACACACAGCTCAGCCCATGCAGCCGCCAGTTCCCGCCGGAGGAGACACAGAACGGCCGCATAGTGGTAGCGATGAGTGGCGGCCACGGCCTGTGTTAACCATGTTCAGGCCGCGGTCGCCGCTTACCTCCCGCTGTGCGGCCTAAACAGCAACATTCTTTTGAGCGGGCGGCCCCGGCCCACCGGGCAAGTGCCCGGTCTGCCCTATGGCCAGTCCGGGCCTGGTGTAGAGGCTGATCCGGAGTGCGGCTATCCAGAGTTTTTTCGGTTCTTTCATTTGGCTAAGTGCAATCAGCCTGCACCTGGGACCCCTGTCTGTTTGGAGCGGCCAGTTTCTTGGTGGATCGGCCTGGAGCGGTGGATCTTTCTTTCTATTGTGGATGCAGCATCGGTCTGATGCTGCATCTGTTCCCCCCCCCCCCCCCGGCTTCTGTGAGAACCGAGCCATCGAACACTGCCAATGGCTCGCTTCTCTCAGCTCCCCGAGAGGGGGGCTGTTAATTGTCAAGCAGCAGCTCTCCTGCTCTGTTCCTCCCCGCTCATTGGAGCGCTGAACTGTGGAGGGGCAGGGAGCGGCCATCTCAACGGGTCGCTGAGAGGCTGAGACTGCCATCAGTCCAGGCAGCTGACGGATCCAGCCTTCCGAAGTCGGGATGACGCGGTGCCTGGACTGATCTTGGTGATGTCAGCAGAGAGCAGAATTTAGACCGCTCTCTGCTGAAAACAGGTCGCAGGAGTGCAAAACGAATTGCAAAACGAATTGCACTCCTGTGACCCTTATGCCCCATACACATGATCAGAAATTCTGTCAGCAAAAGTCGGATGTGAGCTTTTGGTCAGAAATTCCAACCGTGTGTACGCTCCATCGGACTTTTGCTGGCAGAATTCCAGCCAGCAAATGATTGAGAGCAGGTTCTCTATTTTTCGGTTGGAAAAAGTTCCTATCCGAAAATGCATTTGTCTGTATGCAATTTGGACACCCAAAAATTCATGCATACTCGGAAATATTTCAACGCATGCTCGGAAGCTTTGAACTTCATTTTCTTGGCTCGCCGTAGTGTTGTACATCACCGCGTTCTTGGCGGTCGAAAGTTCAAAGAACTTTTGTATGACCGTGTGTATGCAAGGCAAGCTTGAGCGGAATTCCGTCAGAAAAACCATCCATTTTTCTGACAGAATTTATGATCGTGTGTATGGGGCATAAGGAGAAGCCCAGCCAAAGCAGCCTAGGCTGGACTTCTCCTTAACCACTTGCCGTCCGTGCTATAGCCGAATGACGGCCACGGTGCAGACCTGAATTTCCCCTTTGCGCACTCCCTGCACACGACCTGTAGGGCTCCCGTGGTGCGCGCTGTGATCACCGAGTCACTGAGACTCGGGTGATCACAGACCCGAGTAAGGGGTCGCAATAAGCATTTATTGATTGTTTGCACAAAAGTTATACAGTGGTGTGAAAAAGTGTTTGCCCCCTTCCTCATTTTCTGTTCCTTTGCATGTTTGTCACACTTAAGTGTTTCGGAACATCAAACCAATTTAAACAATAGTCAAGGACAACACAAGTAAACACAAAATGCAATTTGTAAATGAAGGTGTTTATTATTAAAGGTGAAAAAAAATCCAAACCATCATGGCCCTGTGTGAAAAAGTGATTGCCCCCCTTGTTAAAACATACTATAACTGTGGTTGTCCACACCTGAGTTCAATTTCTCTAGCCACACCCAGGCCTGATTATTGCCACACCTGTTCACAATCAAGGCATCACTTAAATAGGAGCTGCTTGACACAGTAAGGTCCACCAGAAGATCCTTAAAAGCTACACATCATGCCGAGACCCAAAGAAATTCAGGAACAATTGAGAAAGAAAGTAATTGAGATCTATCAGTCTGGAAAGGGTTATAAAGCCATTTCCAAAGCTTTGGGAATCCAGCGAACCACAGTGAGAGCCATTATCCACAAATGGCGAAGACATGGAACAGTGGTGAACCTTCCCAGGAGTGGCCGGCCGCCCAAAATTACCCCAAGAGCGCAGCGACGACTCATCCAAGAGGTCACAAAAGACCCCACAACAACGTCCAAGGAACTGCAGGCCTCACTTGCCTCAGTTAAGGTCAGCGTTCATGCCTCCACCATCAGGAAAAGACTGGGCAAAAATGGCCTGCATGGCAGAGTTCCAAGGAGAAAACCACTGCTGAGCAAAAAGAACATCAAAGCTCGTCTCAATTTCTCCACAACACATCTTGATGATCCCCAAGACTTTTGGGACAACATTCTGTGGACCGATGAGACAAAAGTGGAACTCTTTGGAAGGTGTGTGTCCAAGTATATCTGGCGTAGAAGGAACACTGCATTTCATAAAAAGAACATTATACCAACAGTAAAATATGGTGGTGGTAGTGTGATGGTCTGGGGCTGTTTTGCTGCTTCAGGACCTGGAAGACTTGCCGTGATAAAAGGAACTATGAATTCTGCTGTCTACCAAGAGATCCTGAAGGAGAATGTCCGACCATCTGTTCGTGTACTCAAGCTGAAACGAACTTGGGTTCTGCAGCAGGACAATGATCCTAAACACACCAGCAAGTCCACCACCGAATGGCTGAAGAAAAACAAAATGAAGACTTTGGAGTGGCCTAGCCAAAGTCCTGACCTGAATCCTATTGAGATGTTGTGGTATGACCTTAAAAAGGCCGTTCATGCTCGAAAACCCTCTAATGTAACTGAATTAGGACAATTCTGCAAAGATGAGTGGGCTAAAATTCCTCCAGGACGCTGTAAAAGCCTCATTGCACGTTATCGCAAACGCTTGGTTGCAGTTGTTGCTGCTAAGGGTGGCCCAACCAGTTATTAGGTTTAGGGTGCAATCACTTTTTCACACAGGGCCATGATGGTTTGGATTTTTTTTCACCTTTAATAATAAACACCTTCATTTACAAATTGCATTTTGTGTTTACTTGTGTTGTCCTTGACTATTGTTTAAATTGGTTTGATGTTCCGAAACACTTAAGTGTGACAAACATGCAAAGGAACAGGAAATGAGGAAGGGGGCAAACACTTTTTCACACCACTGTAGCGTCTACAAAATAGGGGTTAGTTTTAAGGCATTTTCATTATTATTTTTTTTTACTAGTAATGGCGGCGATCTGCGATTTTTATTGGGACTGCGACATTATGGTGGACACGTCAAAGACAATTTGGACACATTTTTGGAACCATTTTTACAGCAATCAGTGCTAAAAAATTGCACTGATTAATGTAAAAATGACACAGGCAGTGAAGGGGCTAACCACTAGCTGGTTAGGAAGGGGTTACGTGTGTCCTGGGGAGTGATTCTAACTGTTATGGGGAGGGGCTGTGTGGGACACATCACTGATCACCGCTCCCGATCACAGGGAGCTATGATCAGTGACAGTGTCACTAGGCAGAACGGGGAGATGCTTGTTTAGATTAGCATCTCCCTGTTCTTCAGCTCCGTGAGACGATCGCGGGTATCCCTGCGGACATAGAGTCCGCGGGACCCGCGATCCTACTCGCGGAGCTCCCGGCAGGGGCGGTCGGCAAGTGGTTAAAATCCGATAATACACTGTCACACGCTGCTCTGCACCTACTCAGTTGCTCTTCATTTTTAGGCACTGCTTAGTTTGTAGAGGCCGGTCTGCTGACAGCCTTAAAGCAGATTAAACCCTCCTATTCTTTACAGCCAAGGAATCTGCTTCTGTTTGATTTGCAACTACCATGGTGATGCACATATGATCAGTTATGACACCAGCTATTTGATCGTTTGTTGAGGACGAGAGCAAATGTGATAGTTAGCAATCCCAGCATTCTTGGAATGTAACTGTTTTTTTGAAACTGTTAAATCAACGGGCTTAGCCACGCTTTATAATTTACTGCTGCTCAGGGGCTCTGGGCTTCAGCAAAATGGAAGCTTTCTGACAGGAACAACCAGGAGCATTGCTGGAGGCAATTTACAGCACACACTCATTTTGTTAGTGTAATTATTCATGTGGAATGTTCCTTGCTAAAGAAAATTATTTTTTATCAACTTGTTATGGGAAAAGTTCCACTTTAAGCGTATCTAAACCCAAGAACCAATTCTTGGTGGCTATGGAGGAGCTAAGCAGCCATTTTTGGACAACGTCATTGAAAACTTGTGGAAAAGTTAGTGTCGGATGGACTAATAATGCACTTTACATAAGTAACAAATTAAAGCCTAAACCCAGCAACACTCCAAGCTAACTAAGCATTTTTTTTTCTTCTTTTTTTTGGGACAAAGGTTTTAACTGTATCAATAAAACCTGACCATTGTTAAACACCCCTGTCAGTGTTAGGACTCTTGCACGGGGCATGAGTGTATTTGCGCATACAGTAAACACTGATTTTTCTTTTTTCACTCATAATTGCACAGTGCTTGTTTACACGCCTGTGTGGTCAGGCACATTGTAAACAATGGGCTTCATTTTAAATGATTGAAAAAAAAATGCTGTACTGAGTTTTTTTTCAATCTACAGTGTGCAAGAGGTCTTAAATGGTTTGTCCTAACCCTGTAAAAGCCACTTTTGCTGAATAGTTTGATCTGTTAATGGAAGTAAAAAAAAGACTTACTGGTAAGATCAACAATGCTACAGGGGGGGAATCAGAAAAACAAAAACTGCTTTCAAGGAAAACTCTGTTATTTAAAGTGGATTTTGTTTTTTGTCATAACGTAGAGTATACGATTTCCTATCATTTGAGCCCAGTCTTGCTACAAAGAGTTAATCCATCTCTGAGCAATCCTCTTTTATTGTTCAGTCAGATAAATCTTGACAAACAGAGAAAAACTTTGTCAAATCCTCCCCCTTGCTGTGAGTGACAGGTGATTTACATATCTCGGGCACTAGCCTAAGAGACATGCGTTATTTTTTTTAATTCCCTCCCCCACTCCTTTCTTCTGCTGCTCTGCCAGGATTGGATGTTCCACACCTCAGCATGATTGGGCACGCTGAAGTCATGTGGGGACTTTTCTGGGTTTTGACTGGATGTTAGAGATCATAGCAGAAGTTCAGTGTAAGAAATACACAGGAGAAAATGCATGTTGATAAGGGGAGGGTAGAGGTGGGCAGGGAGTCTACTGACATCACGACTCCACCCAATGAGCCCTGGAAAACAGACCCGCCCACAAAATCTGCAGTTTTTCGGGTCTCATAGCAGACAGAGGGGAGACATTTGACAGATAAGTATACATGCAGGAGACATCTATATCCTTCTAGACAGGGGCGGACTGACAACTCATGGGGCCCCCGGGCAATAGATTATGGGGCCACACAGTATACACACACACACACACATACAGTATACACACACACACACACACACACACACATAATATACGCACACAGTATACACACACACACATACAGTATACACACACACAATATATGCACACAGTATACACACACAGAATACACACAGACACACTGAAAAGGTACTGGAGAGGCGGGGCAGCTATAATCTTGGGATTTTTTTAAAAACACAGATTTTTACATACTGTCCCTGTTTTTCTTTTGAGGCTGGCAATCCTGATGGGGCCCCTTAGTGGCATGGGGCCCTCGGGCAGTGCCCGAATGGTCAGTCCGCCCCTGCTTCTAGATAGCCAATATTGCAGTCGTTTAGAAAGGATGAGAGTGGGTTTACATCCACTTTAATGATATACTACAATTGCTTCAGAAATCCATTTTGCCATTTTCCATTTTACGCTATTAAAAGCGCTTTTTTTTTTGTACCAGACTTGAAGCCAGTTATGGTTTTCCGAAACTACAACAAATATTCAAATGTTGCTTCCTTCTGACTTTGGCAGTGAGGGAATTCTGTGCACGGTTTGTGCACACCTACATAAATTACATCTACTGCTAATGTTAAACTTATCAAATTTTCAGACTGAAATGTGGGCACACCCTACTGACCTTGCCCACTTTTAGCCATACCCATGCAATCACACCCCTAGCTGTAATTTCACCCATCAAGTCATCAAAAATCAATATGGCTGGGCAGTGCGTAGGAAAGCCAATGCTATGAATGTGCAACAGGCTACAGCAGCACTATTTTGGGGTGGCACCTGTAAGGCCCCAGTCACACCTGAGCGTTTTGTAGCTTGAAGCCTGAAGATACAAAAAGCTGGAGGGGAAAAAATCTATTATTCTCAATGGACATGGTTCACATCTCCACTCCAAGTCGACTGAAGCCGAACGCCTGAAACTCAAACAAGTTCTGGACCCTTTTTTGTCGCTTGAATCAGGCAGATTTGGTGACCTTTCACCGTGCACAAAATTGCAGCAAAAACTTGGCAAAATCCATGTAAAATCATGCGTTTTTTCTGCCTGAAAATGCTATGCTCAGGTGTGAATGGGGCTGAATTCTCATTGGTGTCATACCTAACACAGCTGTTAGGAAGTGCAAGAAGATCCATTCATGTTATTAGGGTTATGCAAGAGCTGGGGCACCCTGAGAAGTGCAGCACGTATCGCACACCCTGGTGAATTGTGGGTGTGGCAAAATTGTGGTGACACTGGGAGGGGCTAAAAGGGGCATGGCTAAATAAGAACTGAACCTACTCTGCTCTCTGTCAGAAGTGTGTTACACACAGAGTGCTGGTGTCAGGAGTGCATGATGTGCATTGTGCAGGGGTCAGGAGTAGTTGACGCACATTGTGCAGGGGCCATGAGTGCTGGATGCACATTGTGCAGGGGTCAGGAGTGGTTGACACACATTGTACAGGGGTCAGGAGTGCTTGATGCACATTGTGCAGGGGTCAAGAGTAGTTGACGCACATTGTGCAGGGATCAGCTGTGGTTGACGCACATTGTGCAGGGGTCTGGATTGCATGATGCACATTGTTCAGGGGTCAGGAGTGGTTGACACACATTGTGCAGTAGTCAAGAGTGCATGATGCACATTGTGCCGGGGTCAGGAGTAGTTGACGCACATTGCGCAGGGGTCAGGAGTGCTTGACGCACATTGTGCAGGGGTCAAGAGTGCATGATGAACATTGTGCCGGGGTCAGGAGTAGTTGACGCACATTGTGCAGGGGTCAGCTGTGGTTGACGCACATTGCGCAGAGGTCAGGATTGCATGATGCGCGTTGTTCAGGGGTCAGGAGTGGTTGACACACATTGTGCAGTGGTCAAGAGTGCATGATGCACATTGTGCCGGAGTCAGGAGTAGTTGACGCACATTGCGCAGGGGTCAGGACTACTTGATGCACATTGTACAGGGGTCAAGAGTGCATGATGCACATTGTGCCGGGGACAGGAGTAGTTGACGCACATTGCGCAGGGGTCAGCAGTGCTTGATGCACATTGTGTAGGAGTCAGGAGTGCATGATGCACATTGTGCAGGGGTCAGGAGTGCATAAGGTACAGAGTGTAGGTGAGAGGATTGCATATTGGACAGAGTGCTGAAGTCAAGAATATGCCTTCTAAGAACAAATTACCCCCTCTTGTCAAGACATAGCCCCCTCCCCCTGCCCTTACCATGACAAAACAACCTCCAGCACCTATTACCTCCCCCCCCCCCTGAATTATACTGACTGGACCTTGGCATTGCATTGCATCTGCTATGCTAGTGGTAAATGCTCAGAGCCACAACCACCTGCATTTTCTTTTTCTGTATATTATGCAGCTGATGACTTTGCTGGCCAGCCCGCCCCCAGACCTTGGCCGTGGTTCCATTTTCCTACTTCTATGTCACTACAGGACACAATCTGGAGACTCTACAATATCTCTTGGATTCGTGAATATCAGAAGCGCTAGCAACAGGACAGGTGAGAATGAAAAAGATTTATTTTCCATGTAGTTTTTTTTAAAAGTTTGAATACATTTTGTTTTTGCTTTTTAAACTAGTAAGACAGTTCAAATTCAGATTGATCAATTAGCATGAATCACTAACAAATATGCCTGCACAATGCTCTAGGTAAAAAGCACCTGGTGGTAGGGGGTTAGAACCTCTGTCAGGATTGTATTGTACTTTGTTTCCCCCTCTCTTCTTGTTCTGATGACAATCATCACCAGAAATGAAAGTGAGAAAAAAACTAAATTTGTCTCAAAAAGAGAAAGCTTCTATGGGGATATGTGTTTTGGTGATAATTGTCTAAAGGGCATTTCCCTCACTTTAGGCCTGATTCACACCTATGGCATTTTTACAGCATTTTGCATGTTGAAGATTTGCACTACAGAACGTGTTCTTTTACAAAAGGTTTATTGAAAAATTTCACATCAGTGAGACAATACAAAGATAGCATAAATCTGCCAATAATAGTACAAAGACATGGAAAACGTTACATAGGGACATAACAATGGTGGACTCCTGTCCGGCCTAAAATAGTCACATAGAAACTTCTAAGTTGGTCGCGACTCGCAACCACACCCCATAGAGCAAAGCTAAAGGGGGCATAGGGACGGACAGAGTTCGATTATGCGATGAGGTGCCAATATCTGAAAGCCACAGAATAGGTAAAAAAGCGAGCAAAAGCTCTTACACCGCAAACAGACGGAGTTGGGCTGCTTTCAGGAGGGGAATAGGAAGAAACCCCCGCTAGTGGACATAGATGCCAGTGAGCAGCCTGAGTGCATTGCGAGACAGATGTGATAAGAGAAGGGAAGAAATGAGAAAAGGGATAGCAATAGAGAAATAGAAAAGAGAGAGGAAGGGGGCAGAAAGAAAGAAAAGGGATAAAGAGGGGGGGGGGGGGGAGAGAAAGAGGAAGGGAAGAGGGGGGGCGGGGGGGGGGGTTCCCTGGGGCGGGGGAGACATCCAATGATCAAAGGGAGAGGAGTGCCGGATCAAATCTAGATGGGCGGGTATAAGCCACCCAGGGCTGCCAGACCCGAAGAAATTTAGCATGGGTGTCTGATGTTATCGCCGTCAATTTTTCGTTCACCATTATGTCATTCATGCAGTTCTTAACAGCCTCATAGCTAAGAACCGGAGTCTTCCAGGCCCTTGCTATGGTGACTTTGGTTGCAGTAAAGAGATGCGCAGCTAGCTGACGCTCCGGACGCAGGAGTTCTGCAATCGGTTTCCACAAGAGGGCCTCAAAAGGGTTCAGAACGTGTTCCATAGGAAACCATGATAAATGGACTGTAGTCCAAATCTGCAAAATGCAAAAAGCACTAAAACTGCCACAGGTGTGAATCCAGCCTTTTAGAGAGATTTCTTCTCACTTCCTGAAGTGAAAGGAAGTCATCCCAGTGAGACACATGCAGCCAAACAAAACTGACTGGAATTTGAACCATTCCTACTCTATCCAAACTGAAAAAGGTTTGGGAATTAGATATACCATACTGCAATCTCGTTTTCTCAAAATTCTAAGGCTGGATTCACACCTATGGCATTTTTAGTGCTTTTTGCATTTTGCAGATTTGCACTGCAGTCCATCCACCATGGTTTCCTATGGAACACGTTCTGTAGTGCAAATCTGCAAAATGCAAAAAGCATTAAAAATGCTATAGGTGTGAATCCAGCCTGAATGATTATGTGATTTTTAGCATGCAGACCCGGCCGATTCACACTTCCACTTCCTATTTAGGGAAGTTATAGGATTCGTCAACTTTCGGTCCTATGCACCAATAATAAAACCCAACACTGCGTGACATGGGTTTAAACGGCCACAACAGCCCTTTATTAAACAATTAATAAACCAAAAAACTATTCTAATCAGGAAGGGGTCTTTGGGTGTCCTTAAAGTGGAAGTAAACCCATCGATTTAAACAGTTAAAAAAAAAAAAGGCATGCCGGGAATGCTAACTGCACATTGGCTGTGCTCTCAGCCAAATTATCAAACCACCCAATGGCTGGTGTCATAACGAATCACATGTGCAGCACCATAGCAGTTGAAGATTAAACAGAGGCAAAGATGGCAGCTTCCTTGGCTGAAAACGATAGGGGAGTTTACTTCCACTTTAAATCCCATTTTTGCTTGTTATTACTGACCATGTCCTCAGCCGTGCCCCATCCGGCTTGAAGACGTTGCAATTTCTACATTTTGACTTTCCCCCAGGAGACCTAGCTCCTGGGAGAACCACCAACAACCAAGCATGTGGGAGCGCCATACCCTAGATGGGCCCCCAATTCTTCTCCAATCTGTTTAATCCTTGACCCCCCAAAGACCCCTTGACCCACCAGCTGCTGTGACAAAGAGGAAATAATACATTTTTTTTTTTATGATTTTTATTTTGTTTTATTATCATTATTATTATTATTATTTTTTTATGTTTTATTTTCCATGTCTTGAACAGGAAACATCAGAATCAAACTCCCCGGCTTGCCCCTCAAACTAAATATAGGGCGGGAGGGAGGGAACTCTTCAATCCACCAAGATTTTCCAGAATGATTACCCATAATCCCTAGCACGGACTACACCCCCTGCGGCTCCACCCTGACCACAGCCCCCAAATACACCAATCAGGTAAGAGAGGCCCCTACCCCCCACAAACTACTTATCTGTTAACCCTTCCCCGGACCTGCTCCTCCCCTAGTCATGCGGACCCTGCGTCAATTTTCTTCTTCTCCTCTAAAAATCTGCAATGAAATGAGCTAAAATCCCTGCATGAAATATAAATGGACCGGGTTTCTTTTTTTTTCTCAATCAAAGTGAAGTTCCACTTTAAGATGAAAAAACAGACTTTGCTCTTTAACCACATCAATACCGGCCAACTTTCGCCCCCTTCCTTCCCAGACCAAGTTTCAGCTTTCAGCGCTCTCACACTTTCAGTAAGAATTGCGCGGTTGTGCTACACTGTACCCAAATGACATTTTTATAATTTTGTTCGCACAAATAAAGCTTTCTTCTGGTGGTATTTTTCACGACTCCGTTTTTAGTTTTTTGCGATATAAGCGAAAAAAGAGTGGAAATTTGGAAAAAAAAAAATATTTTCTTTATTCTATTATAAAAGAAATCCAATAAAATCAATTTTTTTCATAAATTTAAGCCAAAATGTATCCTGGTACATGTTTTTGCTAAAAAAAAATCCCGTTAAGTGCATAATAATTGGTTGGTGTGATCACGGACAGATGTACGCAAATGATCATGTACAGATGTGTGCAGGTGATCATGGACATATGTGTGCAAATGATCATTGGGAGATGTGATTTTACTGTTATATATGTGGGGGACATGTGTTTTGGGGATCATTACTATGTGGGGACCTGTGTTTTGGGGACATGTGTGTTTACTTTGTGTATTTACATGTATTCACTGTGTATTTTACATTGTGGGGACATGTGTGTTTTACATGTGTGGTGGCACTAGGTTGGTGATCAGTGAGTAAAAAGCTGTAAAAAACAGCTCATACTCACTGATCACCAGCCGGCTGCAGAGATCCGCTCTCCTCTCCTCATCGTCAACTTCCGTGTGCGGAGAGGAGAGCCGATCGCCTAGCAACCGGCTGTTTGTTTACATCACATGACAGCTGTGATTGGACGCGGCCGTCATGTGATCAGGAGGGCCAATCACAGAGCCCTCCTGCCGATCTAAGATGCGCCGCGTCCGGGTGACACGAGCGCATCGGGATCGCGCCGCTGCGCGGTCACGCACGCGCGCACGCACGCGCGCATGATCCCTCTCCTTCTGAGAGACGTTCCTGAATATCCCCTCAGAAGGAGAGAGCGCCCACCTGCCGTACATATGCAGTGGCCGGGTGGGAAGTGGTTAAGGCCTGGTTCACACTTATGCAGCTTGCAGTTTGCATAATCCAAGGGGCATTTTGCGTTTTTTCCCAATACACATTTTTGCCCTTGCCCTTGCCATAAAATGCACAGATGTGAACATGACCTATAGGAAACCATGTTAAATGGACTGTAGTGTGTTTTTGCAAAACTGAAAACGCACTAAAAAATGCATAGGTTTGGACCAGGCTTTAGGCCGTAGCCCTTTCCCCAACACCATTCTCAACTTTGCCATTCTCAACTCTTGTTGCTCTGTTGAAGCCAGTAGTCCAAACCTTGTCTGAGCTTCAAGTTACATGGTATTGGAGCTTATACAGGGTTGAAGACATCAGTCTCCTTCTCACGCAATTGTTTTTGTGCCCGGCAATTGGCTGCTTCCTGTATCTTGGGAGAAGGTCACATGTTGAAAGGCTGGCCGCAGGCTAGCCTGAATTTGTAGGAGGAGTCTGAGGGCTTTAAATCCCTCCTCCTCCTCCATCAGAGCCTTCGTCGGCTCATTTCTGGGTTCCCACCCACCCGTTCCCCCATACTTTCATCATTTCATTTACATTTCATACATTCATTCAGGGTATGCCCTCTTTTAGGCATACTGTCCAGCCAGGCCAAGGCACACCTCAGGCCTTGGTAGTTAGGGTCATCGTATTTCTGTATGAAGACTCTGACTACAAACTCCCTTATGCAACATTTATACAGGGAGTGAAGTTCCTGTTTAAGGAACTTTGGGTTCCTTAAAGAGAGACTTCACTTCCTGTATATTTTGTTTTGTTTCATCCCATGCTTACCCTTATCTCTGGGGTATCCTAAATGAACATACTTATCTGCCCAGCAAATACAATATTGTTCTGCTGTAATATGCTGTCAATGGCCTGTGACCCCGTCTTTCTTTCCAACATTATCGGGGGCTGGCTGTCTCCTCCGGGTTCTTGAACAGGGGGCTGGCTGTCTCCTCCGGGTTCTTGAACAGGGGGCTGGCTGTCTCCTCCGGGTTCTTGAACAGGGGGCTGGCTGTCTCCTCCGGGTTCTTGCACCTGGACAACAATGACGCTGTGCCAGGTCCATCCTCCAACCACTGTGTGTCGCTTATCCTGCGATGTGAAGGAGATATCACAGGAGGCTGCAGGAGTAGGAAGCACGTCATTCTCACCTAGGGGAGAATGCAGAAAGGAGACAGGCCAGACTAGAATAGCAGGTAAAATTGTAAATAATAAAAAATCTATTGAGTACATTGTGGATGGGAGAGAAGAAATACAATGGGGCAAAGCAGTTTTTTCTGAGCGAAGGTCTGCCTTATTAACAGGAACCTCAGAGAATTAGTCTCAATATTAAAGGCACAGCAGTCATATAACACGGGGAACAGTTGTAGATCCAAGGACATACTACACAGGAAATAAAACTTTTTCAAGGTGGACGATTTCCATTATAACTGCTTGAAAACCATTTTTTGTCTTTTTTTTTTTCTCCTTCCTTTGACTGTAGTGCCTCTTTAACTGTAATTACTCTTAGCGCCTTTGGACAAGTTAATCATTCTCTTTCTTTCTTTTTAATTTTTTTTTATTTCGGAAGCCATAAAAAACTTAAATGATGGACTTTACACCAGAGACAATCTTTAGGCATTTTTTTTTTTATTAAAATGAAAAATGAATTCTTAATCATGAAACATTGCAGTTTGTCTGGCGTAAATTCAACAGCTAATTATTCTCCCAGCCCGATGGCGGGTGACATAAACAGACCTTTTGCTCTGGGAGTGCGGTCTAATTACTGCGAAGCATCTTTGCCGAGTGTCCTCATCCCTCTTCATATTAAGGAAAAAGACACAGATCTCCCTAGCATTATAAATATAGCAACATATGGTGGCCATCACAGGGCAGACACCGCAGCGCAAATGAAAATAAACATCGGTACACTAATATAAATGTATACGTATGTTGTGGAAACATATATATTGCATTTTCACCTGTTTGCTCATGTTATGTTGGAAGGCTGGCCGCAGGCTAGCCTGAATTTGTAGGAGGAGTCTGAGGGCTTTAAATCCCTCCTCCTCCATCAGAGCCTTCGTCGGCTCATGTCTGGGTTCCCACCCACCCATTCCCCCATTGCTTTCATCATTTCATTTACATTTCATACATCTTCATTCAGGGTATGCCCTCTTTTAGGCATACTGTCCAGCCAGGCCAAGGCACACCTCAGGCCTTGGTAGTTAGGGTAATCGTATTTCCGAATGAAGACTCTGACTACAAGTCATGGTTTATTTTTTGACCAGTCATTTGGTAGCTGAGATGTCTGGTAGAACAAGTTTGTCGTTAGGTACTTGAATTGTAAGGGAACTGTACCCATAAGGGACATGATGGGGATTGACCAAGAAAATAAGACACTACACAAGCATGATCATTAGGAAATGCCCTGCATGGGCAAAGCACAGGTTTGCTCTAAAGCCAAACTCCAGCTGGCAAAAAATAATGGCAGCACACCCCCTCCCCTACATGTACGTACATAATATACTGCTTTTTATCATTTGAAAATAAAAATGTAATAAAGATGAATGCCTACCTTACACCTTGATCTTGTGGCAGCTGGTGGCCAAACTTCTCCTCTCCTGGCCCAGAATGTAGGCAGTCATTGCGTATAGTGCAGGACCCATTGCCACCAAGCCACGTGGCCAAGGAGATGCTCCCTAGAATAAACCATCAATGTACAGTGCCTTGAAAAAGTATTTATTCCCCTTGAAATTTTCCACATTTTGTCATGTTATAACCGAAAACTTAATTGTATTTTATTTGGATTTTATGTGATAGACCAACACAAAGTGGCACATTGTGAAGTGGAAGGAAAATGATAAATGGTTTTCAAAATATTTCACAATATGTGAAAAGTGTGGTGTGCATTTGTATTCAGCTCCCTTTAGTCAATACTTTGTAGAACCACCTTTTGCTGCAATTACAGCTGCAAGTCTTTTTGGGGATGTCTCTATCTCCACATCTAGAGACTGATATTTTTGCCCATTCTTCTTTGCAAAATATCTCAAGCTCTGTCAGATTGGATGGAGAGCGTCTGTGAACAGCAGTTTTCAAGTCTTGCCACAGATTCTCAATTGGATTTAGGTCTGGATTGGGCCATTCTAACACATGAATATGCTTTGATCTAAACCATTCCATTGTAGCTCTCGCTGTAGGTTTAGGGTCGTTGTCCTGCTGGAAGGTGAACCCCTTCCCCAGTCTCAAGTCTTTTGCAGATTCTAATGCCCCGTACACTCGACCGTACTTTCCATCGGAATGAACTCTGATGGACTTTTCAATGGACTTTTCGATGGAGTTCCGCTGAAACTGACTTGCCTACACACGATCACACCAAAGTCCGATTGTTTAACGCAATGACATACAATGGGACTAGTAAAAAGAAGTTCATTAGCCAGTACCCAATAGCTGCCCTTGCGTCATCGTTGGTCCGTCGGACCTGCATACAGACGAGCAGTTTTCTCGATAGGAACTGGTTTCCGGCGGAAAGATTTGAAACATGTTCTATTTCTAAAGTCCGTCAGATTTTTCGACAGAAAAAGGCAGATGAAGCCCACACACGACTGAATTTTCTGACGGTTTCGTTCCGTCTGAACTTTTCTGTCAAAGTCCAGTCGTGTGTATAGGTCATAACAGGGTTTCTTCTAAGATTGTCCTGTATTTGGCTGCATCCATCTTCCCATCAACTCTGACCAACTTCTCTGTCCCTGTCGAGGAAAATCATCCCCACAATATGATGCTGCCACCACCATGTTTCACAGTGGAGATGATGTGTACAGGGTGATGTGCTGTGTTTTCTGCTACACATAGCATTTTGCTTTTAGGACAAAAAGTTAAATTTTGGTCTCATCTGACCAGAGCACCTTCTTCCACATGTTTGTTGTGTCCCCCACATAGCTTCTCGCAAACTGCAAACGGGACTTCCTATGGATTTCCTACAACAATGGCTTTCTTCTTGTCACTCTTCCATAAAGGCCAGATTTGTGGAGTGCACCCTAATAGTTGTCCTGTGAACAGATTCTGCCACCTGAGCTGTGGATCTCTGCAGCTCCATCAGAGTTACCATGGACCTCTTGGCTGCTCCTCTGAATAATGCTCGCCTTGCCCGGCCTGTCAGTTTAGGTGAACGGCCATGTCTTGGTAGGTTTGTAGTTGTGCCATACTCTTTCCATTTTTGGATGATGGATTGAACAGTGCTCTGTGAGATGTTCAAAGCTTGGGATATTTTTTTGTTACCTAACCCTGCTTTAAACCAAACATATGTCATCTTTAATATATTGTCTAAATCTTAAACCCTACATACATATACTGTATATTGTACTTACTTGATATCTTTTTCTATCTAGAATATGTATATAAGCTCCTGAAGAAGCGGCCCCTGCAAAACACGTAGAGCTTCCTCAAATGTTACTATCTCTCCAGACGTGTTCCATAAATCTGGGTTTTTTAGGCACTGTATCCCTGATGTTAACGGCTACTGTTGGAGATATCAAGTTTTTCACTGTAGACTGTTACAGCATTATTTTTATATGCCATTTTAGAATTTATGTATAAAATTGTTACAAATAAAATTTTTGTTTTTTTATAAGTGGTGCCTATAAGGTCCATTTTTCCACTTCCAATCTTTATTTATCCCTGACTTGTCTGATGTGTTCCTTTGCTTTCATGATGCTGTTCATTCACTAAGGTTTTCTAACAAACCTCTAAGGGCTTCACAGAATAGCTGTATTTATACTGAGATTAAATTACACAGAGGTGGACTCAAATGCATGCCACACTTTTCACATATTTATTTGTAAAAAAAAATTAAAAACCATTTATAATTTTTCTTCCACTTCAAATTTATGTGTCACTTTATGTTGGTCTATCGCATAAAATCCAAATAAAAATCTATTTATGTTTTTTGATTGTAACATGACAAAATGTGGAAAATTTCAAGGGGCATGAATTACTTTTCAAATCACTGTATGCTGGGGCACTTTTTATTTTTGCTGCCACATTTTAAAAATTATAACAAGGAATCTACTAAGCCAAAAATATTGTAAAAATGAAAGAAGACTTCCAAGCAAGGTTTATTTTTACATCGATCAGGTATGCTCAATGCAGTTATATTGGTCCAAGCTGGACCATTGTAACTATGCACAGACATGTCTGGAATTCATCTTTAAGTTGCAGAAGAACGTTAGGATTTGATTGAGACCTGGAGCACGGAGGACCAGTAAACCTAAAATGAAAAAGACTACAATAATGTGAATAAACCAACTTATACCATACAAAACTGTATTGCTGCGTACACACGATCGAACATTCCGACATCAAAATCCTGGGATTTTTTTTCCGAAAGATGTTGTTTCAAGCTTGTCTTGCATACACACGCACAAATTTTTTTGTAAATTCCGATCGGCAAGAATGCGCTGACGTACAACGCGTATGACGGGACTAGAAAAAGGAAGTTCAATAGCCAGTGCGGCTCTTCTGCTTGATTCTGAGCATGCGCGGAAATTTGTGCGTCGAAATTGTGTACTCACACTCGAAATTTCCAACAACGGATTTTGTTGTCGGAAAATTTAAGAACCAGCTCTTAAATTTTTGTTCTCGGAAATTCCGACAAAAAATGTCCGATGGAGCCTACACACGGTCAGTATTTCCAACAACAAGCTCCCATCAAACATTTGTTTTTGGAAAATCCAATCGTGTGTGTACCCAGCATATGTGTGTAAAACTAGCCATACTTGTTCTGAAAATTATATACTTGTGATCAGGGCCGTCTTTAACATTGATTGGATCCTGGGCAAACATTTTCTTGGGCCCCCTTAAATGCAATTTCGCTCTCCACATGCTTTGAGACATACATTAAATAGCAGCTAGACTCAAAATCAGTTTATTGAATGAGATCAGGCAATGATTGCCATTTGTTACCAGAGGTTACAGTGTATCATTGACTGGCTGCTAGAGGTTACAGCAACCATTATGGGTCACTGTTTATTTCCTAGAGGTTACAGTACATGACTTCTGCTTGTTGATTGGTTGTTAGAGATTACTATACATCAATACTGCTCACTGCTTGGTTTCTAGAGGTTACTAGACATCTATACCACTCACTGATTTGTTCCTAGAGGTTACTGCATATCCTTACCACTCAATGATTGGTTGCTAGAGGTTACAGCGCATCATCTCCTCACTGCATGCACACTATTGACTGGGGAGGCGAAGGGACCCATCAATAGACAGAAAACTCCTAGGAATCCTAGGACTCCTGGGATCATTGGCAGTGCTGGGGGAGGGGGCGTTTGGATCAGTGGCAGTGGGGTGGGATGGGATTAGTTAGGAGGCAGTACACTGTGGCAAATTCTGAATCATGTAGAGCAAAGCTCGGCAGCATTAGTAACAGAACTTCACATTGAGATATCGGGACACAGCATGGTACTAAATCTTCAAGGGATAAGGGAATTTAAACCAGGATAGTTGGCAAGTATGAGGCAACTGCTTTGGGCCCCACAATAATTATGGGGCCCCAGGGCAGTTGTCCCTTTTGCCCTGCCTTAAAAACGGTCCTGCTTGTCATCTCTGTTAGAGCTTGTGTGCCTTTTGCATTTGAAAGGTAGCCATTTGAAAGTGAAACACAGCAAGAGGCTAAGTTTGACCTGTGTTTTCAGCAATGCAAATGCATCCTATTCTTTACAGGACCTGCTATGTATAAAGAAACCATGCAAAGCAAGTCAAAATTCTCATCCCACTCATCAGGGCCCTCTTATGGGCATCTGCTGACCTGCATTTGACATGCGTTTTAAACTTAGGAAAACAACGCCCATCTACCTAGCCATGTCATATATTGCTCTGTTAGCTGTCACTTTAGATTAGCAAATGCAGTAAGACAACTCTTCAGTGGGATCTTGGTGCTGGATGGTGTGGCACATCATGGGCCCATGAGTTGGGCCCCATCCACCTCTATGGTATATAAAGGCTTTCACTCTCCATTGGCCCAGGCGAGCAAGATGGCACTGCAAGCACTGGGGTGCAATCTTCTCAGAATTTGTAAGATGTACTAGTTGTAGACTACAGCCTGCGCCCTCCACAGAGGTGACTGAGGACTACAATGCATAACTGGCACACTTCTCAGCTACAGTATTAGCAGACATCTGTGAGCCCTTAGAGACCAGAGTGACTTGTTTGGGAAAACTGTACAAAGAGCAATGATGGTGTGCAAAGCAAGTAACAAATTGAAAAATAATCAGGTTACAGTTAATTGGGGTGCAAGCAGTGAGATGACACTGAGCTATAAATGACACTGTGATTTGTCTGTATTATAGCCTGAATATACCATACAGATGAATGACCATGTTGACGTGTTGGAACTAACATAATATGCATCATGCTGAATCTCTTGCTGTCCTCCCAGAGCACAAAAGGTTAAACATTTTGCCAGCAGCTTTTGGGTATTTTTGTGTCCCATTAGAGAGGTTATCTTTTGCTTCTTGCCCCGCAGTAGGGTTCTGTCCAGGATAAGGTCTGTCACCCAGACAGTCTGGGTTTTGAACCAAGTTTCCGGGTTTTTTGTCCCCCTGAAACCCAGACACAAATCCTAGTAGATGGTGATAGGAGGCTGTACATTCACAGGAGATAAGGCTCATGACTGCTGTATGATGGGAGGCTCTGCCACCTCTCCTTGTGATTGGCTTGACTGGCAGGAGCGTTGTTGTCTCAGGGACAAGAACAACTGTGTCTGCAGTGATGGCTGGTGGGAGAGCGGAGAGCGTGGAGCTTGGCGCTCCTTCTTCTCCACCCTGGAGACCAAACGTCATCTCGTCCACTTCTTCACACAGACCAGAGCCCCGACATTCTATCAACACAGCTTTATATAGTCAAGGCTGCTGTTAGAAATCAGGGGGCCCTGTTCAGCCTACCTGACAGGGCCCCGCCCCTCAAAATTATATTTTCATTAAAATGCCATGGCCATGATGCTATGCTTCACAGCCATGGGAGAAAGTACACCCCCAGCAAACAAGATTCAAGTGAAAAGCACTGTCCTGCAACCCCATGCTTTGGGGAGGGGGGGTGCATGGGGGGGGGGCTTTGGTGAAATATCAGGGATCTAAACAGAACTCACAATCTCACATTTGAGACAGTGAAAGGGACTGAGGATAGATGCCCCTGTCCCATTCCCTGCAGCCTCACTAAGCAGTGAATGAATGGGAAGGGTTCTGTGCTGAGCGGCTTCCTGTTCATGCATAGTAAACACAGTTTACTTAGCTTCAGTTATGAATGGACACAGGAGCAATCTGTAGCGATCACTCACTGTGTTCGTTCAGGAAGGAAAGGGGCTTCGAAATAGATCATATTTACTGGCACACTTCCTTGCCACTTTCTATCCTGAAACTGATCCTCCTGTGTGCCCCCAGCAGCTGCCAGCAAGAGAAGAGGGAAGTCGGTAGTGCTGCAGGGGAAGGGGGAGACACCAGGGGTGGGGCCCAAACAGCAGGGGGTACAGGTGCAGATACTGATCCCCCTGCAAGGCAACTATTTGAAGAAAAAGGAGGAGAAGCCGACAGCCTCACAGGGGGAGCCACAAGAGTCGTGACTCAGCAGTAAAGCAGTACAGCCATCCTTCCTGCTCAGCAGGTGCCCGGGCCCCCCTTTTGAACTGATGGGGCCTGGGCCCGGTGCCTTATCAGTGGCCCTGTAAACAGTGCACATGTCTGGTGGTGAGGGCAGTGGACTGAAGCTTGGGGTGTTCTCGGTAGGCTAGGTCTAGGTCTGCTCTAAGTAGGGTGGGATTCTTTGGGGTCTTGTGGCTAGGGTAGTCCGCTTTGGGGTGCCTTGGGTATGATGGACTGCTTTAGGGTGTCCTAGGTAGGATAGGCCACTTTAGTATGGTGGTGTGGATGGTGTGTTGCTATAGGTAGGGTGGGATACTTTAACCACTTGGGTACCGCGCTATTGCCGAATGACGGCATTAGCGCGGACCTAGATTTCCAGGACTACGTCTATTGACGTCGTCCTGGTTACGAGCGGCCTGCGCGCCCCCTGAGGGGCGCGCGCGGCGCGCTCTGTGATCGGCGAGTCCGTGAGACTCGCCTGATCACCGATCCGTGTAAGGGGTCGATCCCGACCCCTTATCACGTGATCAGCTGTCAGCCAATGACAGCTGATCATGTGATAGAACGGAGCCGGTAATCGGCTATTATTCCTCCTCGCGCTGACAGCGCGAGGAGAAAAAAAAAAAGCCGATCACCGGCGGCCGTGATCGGGACATCAGTCCCGATCACGGCCAGCAATGAAAGGCACCACATGCCACCTGCCAGTGCCCACCTGCCTCCCGCAGTGCCATCCTGAAAAATAACAAAGTAAAAGTAAGTGCCCCCCGTCTGTGCCCATAATGCCCACAGTGCCACCCCACAGTGCCACCCACAGTGCCACCCCACAGTGCCACCCCACAGTGCCACCCACAGTGCCACCCACAGTGCCACCCAATCTGCCTCAAAGGTGCTGCACCCCAGTGCCGCCCATCAGTGCCCAGCAGTGCCGCCCATCAGTGCCCAGCAGTGCCGCCCATCAGTGCCCAGCAGTGCCACCTATCAGAGCCACCTATCAGTGCCACCTATCAGTGCCCATCAGTCCCATCTATCTGTGGTACCTATCAGTGCCCATCCGTGCCACCCATCCGTGCCACTTATCCGTGCCACCCATCCGTGCCATCTTATCTGTGCCCATCTTTGCCCATCAGTGCCGCCTTATCTGTGCCCATCGGTGCCGCCTTATCTGTGCCTATTAGTGCCGCCTTAACTATGCCTATCAGTGCCCACAAGTGCAGCCTATCAGTGCCCACCAATGCAGCCTATCAGTGCCCACCAATGCAGCCCATCAGTGCCCACCAATGCAGCCTATCAGTGCCGCCTTATCAGCGCACTTCAATGAAGGAGAAAAATGACCCGTTTGCAAAATTTTATAACAAACTATTAAAACATGATTTTTTTTTTGCATCTTTTTTTGTTTGTTTAGCAAAAAATAAAACTCCGAGCTGTAACTAAATACCACCAAAAGAAAGCTCTATTTGTGGGAAAAAAATGATAGAAATTTCATTTGGGTACAGTGTTGTATGCCCGCGCAATTGTCATTCAAAGTGCATCAGCGCTGAAAGCTGAAAATTGGTCTGGGACTGAGGGGGGTTTAAGTGCCCAGTAAGCAAGTGGTTAAACAGTCAGTGAAAGGATGGGCTGCTTTGGGGTGCAGCAGATAATAAGTGGTGCTATAGGTAGGGTGGGCTACTTTAAGCTCCTCCCACTGTTAACACAATTTGGCCACACCTACTGTTTACTGTGGCCTGCTGTGTGCACTATATGTGTGTATACTACAAAAACAAATTGCTATGCACTGCTAAAGTGTTCAGATTTGGCTTGAAGAAAGGGTGGCAACCCTTCCCCACAGACATAACTGTAAGTGGAGCAAATCTATTAAGGTCCATTCACAGAATGAACACATGCACATTAATGCGCATTACAGGACTTGTTTTAATGTGCGCTGCATTAGACAGCGTGTTCATTAACAATGGGCCGCTAACACACTACAACAAGTGAAAAAATGCCTTTTTAGCAGTGCAGCATACCACAACACATGGCAAGTAAATGGTAGGTAAATTACTGACGGGGATGATAAGGGACTATATCCAATAATTTGCTCATGAAAACAGTATCATTAGTAGTAATCAGTATTGGTTTACAAAGGGTCGTTCTTGCCAGACCAATCTGTTAACATTCTACGAGGAAGGGAGCTGTCATCTGGATAGGCGGAGGCTTGTGGATGTGGTGTATCTGGATTTTGCAAAAGCATTCCATACAGTTCCCCATAAGCGCTTAATCTACAAGCTGGGGTCTGCAGACATGGGCCATAAGGTTTGTTATTGGACAGAAAACTGGTTACAGGAGCTCGTCCAAAGGGTAGTGATAAACAACGTGTACTCAGACTAGTCTGGAGTGGTAAGTGGGGTACCCCATGGTTCTGTCTTGGGACCAATTTCGTTTAATTTATTCATAAATTATATAGAGGATGGGATAAATATCTCAATCTTAGTTTTTGCAGATGACACAAAAATAAGCAATAACTTTACATCAGGATATAGAAATTTTAAGGAAAGACCTGAACAAAATAATGGGGGTGGGTAACTACATGGCAAACAAGGCTTAATGTGGAGAAATGTAAGGTAAGGCACTTGGGGGATAAAAAAATAAATGCAAACTACTCACTAGGGGGAATCAAAGATGGAGCAAGATCTGTGTGTCCTAGTGGAAGGCAGACTAGCATGCAATGTCAAGCTGCAGCTACCAAAGCTAGCAGAATTTTAGCATGCATAAAAAAGGGATATACTCCATAGATAAAACTGTAATCCTGCCACTTTATAAAACTCTGGTTAGGCCACATCTGGAGTATTGCGTGCAGTTCTGATCACCAATCCCCACAAGGAATTTCCTGGAGCTGGAGATAGTCCAAAGAAGGGCAACGAAATTAATAAGGGGATTGGAGGACCTCAAGTACGAGGAGCAACTACAAGAACTAAATGTATTCTTGCTGGAGAAGACATACTTGACAGGGGACATAATAGCGATTTACAAATACCTCAATGGTGATCCCAGCATAGGAAAAAAAAAAATTCAGTCTCAGGGAGTGTAAGAGGACACGGGGCCACACAATGAGATTGGAGGAGAAGCGGTTTAACCTTAAGCTGCGCAGGGGTTTTTCACTCTCAGGGTGGTAACAATGTGCAATTCTCTTCCACAATTGGTGGTGTCAGCGGAGAGAATTGATAATTTTAAAAGACTCTTGGACGTGCATCTTAAAGAACACAACATACAAGGATATGGGAAATCAATATCGACACTGACACACCTACACAGGTTGAACTGCATCGACTATTGTCTTTATTCAACCTTCCCTACTACAGTATGTAACTATGTAAGTACTATGTGGTGTGTTGCTGTGCTTAGCAACATGGAGAAGGTGGGTTGTCACAATGCACAAGTGTGAATGAACCCTCAAAATAAAGGAAATCCTTTCTTAGATAAATATCCTGACAAGTGCCCTCACAGTAAGATTTATACTCTGTTTCTGTTCTGGTGACAACACAAAATGTTTTCCTTCACTTTCAGTCAGGACAAATATAGAGAGTGAATCTACCCAATAGGGATACAGACAGCAAGAAAAATCTCACACAGGTTTCAACTCTTTCCTACTTCATTCAAAAATAAAAGGGGGTAAAACTCCTATTTTTAGCTGTCTGTGTTTTGCTGGGGAGATTTCCCACCACTTCTTATTTTGAAGACGCAAAAGAAAGCAAGAGGAAATCCCCCCCAATGTGAGGTGAACTTTTATCTAGAGAGGGGTAAATCTCCCCAGCAAGGACACAAACAGCAATCAAAACTTCGAAGGTCCAACCCTTCCCCAATCTATCCAAAACAAAACAATTTGCCGTAATGTTCACTTTAAAGCCCTAAATTTGTATATTTTTTTAAATCATCCTCATGGAAAGTTTTAATATTAAAAAGCAACTCTTGCTGCAGTTCTTACCTCCTCTCAGGTGTTGTCTGCTGCAGGAATTCCTTTCTGCCACTAGGAAGCAGACCCTGCTCACCATGATCGCCAGAAGCCATAATTATAAAGGGGATTATCCTGGGCATAAAGAATACAGAGCAGTGAAAGGAGGAGGTCGAGCTGAACAGAGACAACCGGACACTGAGGGACTCCATGCACTTGACCCCTTTGGGGTGCAGGGATTTGGTGAGTGGGGACCCGAGTGGGTGAGCACGGAAGTCACTGGATTACCTTGATCAAGCACTAAAGTCACCTTTAACCTGTTTTATTATCTACTATCTACCTTCTAGTTCCTGTGAACTGACACATACTGACTGAGCACATCATTTATATATACATGGTTGAAAGCTTCATGTGGCACATAAAAAAGTTTTTTGTGCACATTTCTTGCACTTTTTGCACATGTTATTTGCACTTTTGTGCACTTTGCACTTTATGGACACAAGAGATATATGGTTTTGCACTAACTTTGGACTCTATTGATTATTGATTAATGGTGGATGTTGCGCCTTGTTTTTCTCTTATACATACTGTGGACTAGTTGGTTGATAGAGGAGCTTCCTTATTGAGTATTTGCACGTATATATACAATTTTTGATACTTTTATTATTTTTTATTTTATATATTATTATTATTATTTTTTTATTATTATCTTTTATTCATCTTCCATTTGTTCAATTCATCTCGATACTCTGTAATTTCCTTATATAACATTATGTGGTAGTGTGAACGTATAGTACGGCGTGTTCAGTCCTAGCCTATATAGAGTGTATGGTGCACACTAATACAGGGTAACCCAACCATCCCAACCCACCTGAGAAGGACCTAGCACTGCTTGCTGTTTGTCAGACATCTATCCAGCACCACCTCGTTAGTCCGACAACCCGCGCTTCGTATCAGACAGTTGTCCCAAGTGATCCGCTGCAAGTATGCCTCTCCAGGAGCCCTTGTCCAGAAGGCATTGTATCAGCCTGGTCGTGGGTGAGAGGGCAATTGCCCACCTTTGCAAACCTTCCTTTGTTGCTCTATTGGGACACTGTGTACAGACAGCTTTACCCTGGGAAAAAACTTTACTGCACTTCTATTTTAACACTGTACATAGACACCTATAACATCAACCATTTCAAGGAATACTGTTACCTTGTTAGTGCAACTTATTGGATACAGTGGATGAGCTCTTACTGCCGGTGAAGACCATCAGGCCTGCAACTGGGACATTACTACTTAAAGGGCCCTCATACCATTCTTGTTTTATTGATTTCTCATTAGGATTAAAGGTTAAATAGGCCGCCCTGGGTTCCCCCTTTAGAAGTCTTGCCAGGCTTAATGCTAAACTCTTGATTATCCTTTCAGGTCACGTTTTCAAGTGGTAATCCATTGTACATACTGTAAGTGTATATAATATACTGTATTGCCAAATTGTCTTAACTTGTATTATTGTAGAGGAATTCTTCCGCTGAGCTAGGATTGTTATCCAAAGCTCAGTTGATCTATTACCTGCTCTGTGCAACAAAATCTTGTTTGAGTTATTTCAGCAAACGTTAATAGAGTATATACTCATTCAGTTGTTTGACTTATTACTTCAAGGTGGTGCAAATATGTCTGAACCCAGAGTGTCGGGTGGGTTGGAATGTTCACAGGGTCATGGTGGTGCAGATGAGCAGGTCAATCTAAGCAGCCCCCGAGGGGATCGTGCTACAAAATTAAGAAAAAAATCCCTGATCACCAACCTCCCAGAGTAATACAGTGTCATTATGGTTACACTAAACTACTCCGATGAGAGAATGTGAAAAGAAAAAAGAAATAAAATGCTAAAATAAGAAAGAAATGCTAAACATAGAAAAAATGACAAATTAAAAATTACATTTTGTTTCCCTGATCATCGTCCCACCAGTCATATGATGATACTATACTGCACTGGTGACAGTATGTAAAAATAAAGAAATTATATAATTTCTTAATTTTCCTAAACATTGGTGTTTATTTACTAAAGCTAGAGAGGGCAAAATTAGTCACATTTCTGCATATAAACCAATAGTTTGTAGACTCTATAACTTTCACACAGACTAAATAATATACACTGGTTTGGGCTATTTTTACCAAAGAAATGTAGCAGAGTACATTTTAGCCTACATTCCTGAAGAAATATTATTTGTTTGCAAAATTTTATAAAACTTTTTTGTTTATATAGAAAAGAATAAAAACTCAGTGGTGATTAACCTCCCTGGCGGTACGATTATTTCGGATTTTAGGTGCTAAATGTGGTACCATTATTTTGCATGAAAATTTGGCGTTTTATATTGTAGTCCTGTAATTCTTAGGAATAACTCACTTAAATCTGTCCAAACCAGAGTCTAGCAAACATCCCTGGTATAATAAAGTTTGAAAAATGAAATCATAAATTATAATATAATAAATAATTCTAAATAATTGTACCAAATAATAATATAACAATAATAAAAATTATTCAATAATGTAATCAAATCAAAAACACTGAAATTTGCTCAGTTGCAGAATTGTCACTGTCATTACTTTTCAGTATTTGATGATGGATCTCCCCACAAATCGCTATCGCTCAATTCTGCGAGTGATTCCAATTTATTATCGCTGTTTTCTAGCTGGTCTAAAATCATTTTTGATGTAAAGGGACAGTTTTGGTTGCTATGGACAATCTCCAGTTTCCAGGCATAAAGAACAGTTTTTATAATATAAAACTGCATGCAGGGCACTGGAGAAACCACTAGGGACAAAGGGGATGTGAAATATTTACATACAGTAATGTAATCTGTAAGATTACATTATACTGTATGTAATGTGTGTGTTTCACTTTTTGAATTTGGCGCCGATCTCTGTCCCCGTGCATCGCAACGCTCGCAGGGAACGGAAATCGGCTCCGTGATAGATCGAGCGAGACACGGCGAGTCCCGAGTCTGGCTCGGGGTTACCGCTTTTGGTATAAAAATTCCACCCCGAGCCAGACTCGGGAAGACCGTCAAGGGGGTTAAATACCAGCAAAAAAAAAGCTCTATGTGTGTGAAAAAAATGATATAGATTTCATTTGTGTACAGTGTTGTGTAATGTGTTTCGACGGACTAAGTAGGCCATACAGTCCGCCCGTGTGTACGCGGCTTAAGTGGCGCATTTTTCCGTGTTTAAAACAGTCCCTGCACAAAATGACATTTCTAAAGGAAAAAAGGTAATTTAAAAGTACTAGTGGAATGAATTGTCGGTCCCGGCAATACAGTTAAAAGTCATTGGAAAAAATGGCATAGGAGGATTCCTCCAGTCCATTACCAGGCCCTTTGGGTCTGGTATAAATATTAAGGGGAACCCTGAACCAAAATGAAAAAAAAATGCATGGGGGTCCCCCCAAATTCCACACCAGGCCCTCCAGGTCTGGTATGGATTTTAACCCCACACCAAAAATCCATAACAGACCCTTATCCGAGCATGCAACCTGGCAGGCTGCAGGAAGAGAGGGGGGGGATGAGAGAGCACCCCCATCCTTAACCGTACCAGGCCACATGCCCTCAACATGGGGAGGGTGCTTTGGTGAAGCCCCCAAAGCACCTTGTCTCCATGTTGATTGAGACAAGGGCCTCACAACCCCTTTGACAAGATCAGCCTCCCTCCTGTGTGAAATGGTAATGGGGTACCCCTACCATTTCACAAAAAAAGTGTCAAAAGACAAGACATGACTTGGGACAAGTACTTTATTAAAAAATAAAAATGTTCCACGAAGTCCATTCCTCTTCTTCTCTCGCTCCACCAACAGACTGAAAGAAAAAAACTTGCACGCCGCCACCGATCCACCTTCATGGGAGGCACCTGCCGTAATGACTGTCCTCTCAGGTGACAGTTCTTTTATAACTGAGGGCGAGGCCACGTGGTGACGTACCCGGGTGACCCCGCCTCCCTCTGATGCACGGGGACTTCCCAATGGCTTCACCGTGGTGTCAGAGGGGGCGGGGCCACCCAGTTACATAACCGTGTTTGTACTTTGGACTTTTGTCTGATGGACATGTGTACACATGATCGGAAAATCCGACAACAGACCGTTGTCCGCGGAAATTTTTAAAGCCTGCCATCCATTTGTCCGTGGAAAATCCGACCACAGTTGTCCATTGGAGCGTACAAACAGTTGGATTTTCCGACAACAGTCTGTCAACACACAATGCCTGTCAGAATATCCGATCGTGTGTTGAGGCTTTACTCACTCTTTACTCAGGACTTTCTAAGATTGTATATTTTATGGATTCATTTGCTGTGTGATTCACTCAATGGGACTTTTTTTAGTGTATATGTCATTATACATATTTGTTCAATTTAGATAAAAAGTATTTGCTAGCGCAGCTCATTATGTTTTTCTGTTATGTTTAGATGTATTTTACTTTGAGTTGCATCACTAGTGGTAAGTTTTCAACAGCGCAGTTCTTTTCTTTACATTTAAGAATAATAATAGACAGGCAGATCTATTCTTTAGATTGTCAGGCAGGGAAACATCTGGACATCAATTTGGTATCCATTGCTGCTTCTCATCTAGCCCACCTGAAGAACTGCACCAGTACATGTACAGCTAATATCTATCTTCCTTACCTCTTGAGAAGACATAAGGATCAGTCGGGTTGCAAGGAGACGTTGCATTAAGTTGGAAAAATTAGCGATAACAAGCACATTTATTATTCCCTAGGATAGCTTTAAAGCTGTAGTAAACTGCTGGCTTTTTTTTTTAAACTTGTGTAGCACTAACCCCCGAAGGAGCTGCTGGTTTGATTGGGCTTACCGTTACCTTCTTCACCTCGATTTGTGTCTAGGGGTTTCCCGTGGTAGATGGCCCAGAAACTTTAGAGACTGACGACAGATCCGCTTAAAGGGATTTTTATTTGCAAAAACGTAGTTATCGAACAGTCTCTTAGTATAGGATCAGAGTGTTAGGAGGAAAGTTCAGGTACTCTTAGTGACTCTTAGCCCTTGTACACACGGTCGGAGATTCCGACAACCAAATCCGTAAAATTTTGTCCGACGGATCTTGTCCGAAACTGTTGCATACACACGGTCGGACAAAGTTGGCGGAAAATCCGATCTTTCAGAACGTGATGACGTAATTTCGTTACGATGGTACTACGTTCAGGCTAGTAGCCAATAGCTTTGATGTAGGAATTTGATCTGAGCATGCGTGGCACTTTGTCCGATCGGAATTCTCTACACATGATCGGAGTATGTTCGATCGGAGCAGTTTGTCGGAAAATATTTCCATCAAGTTGGAAAATTTGGTCCGACAGAAACAGTCCGATGCATACCACACACAGTCGGAATATCCGACAAACCGCTCCGATTGGACACATTCCGACGGAATCTCCGACCGTGTGTACAAGGGCTTAGTGTCAAAGTCAATAATAAAGGACTTGCTTACTTCGACTAAATCCAGAGAATAGCCATTTACAGCTAGATGTTCACTCAAGTGGGATAGTCCCTCTCTCACAAGGCCTAGCAGCCAACAAGGTGCTCAAATCAGGAATAAGTCTCTGCCACAGACATTGTTGTAGAACATGTAGGAAACTAGGACTTGTAGAACACTCGTGTGGTACCAGTATCTTTCAGTCAGTTTGGCGATACCCACGAGATTGGATTCACTTAGGTCCCTCAGCCTCACCAGGCTCTTGCTAAGAAGCCAACCCATACGTGGTACGTGGCCTTCTTCTGAAGAGTCCTCCCCTGGATAGCCACGAAGTTGCTAAGCCTCTCCACAACCAGAGACAGCACCGGACCACCTCGGAACCCTTTCCTTAGTTTCCTTGCCTCTGGCTAGCCAGCTCCGAGACATAAAGTTGGGTGGACCTGCACCCCAGGCCATAGCCTTCCTGGGGGCTGGTCAGGAGGACCAAGCCCATGGAGTCAGAACATACTTCAAGACCGGAACCCCGAACCACATGACATCCGCATCTTAAGTACCCTCTCCCAGAAAGCACAGCAAGAGTGACACTCCCACTGGGCTGGCTCCGAGAGAAAGTAACCTTAAAGCACCCAAACAGACTGTGGTTCCATGCCTGCCAGAAGAGACAGTGCTCCCTATGGCCAGGCTGAACACCCTATAGTCCAGTCAGACTGATGCTGAGGTCCAAATTTGAAATAATTATACCCAAACCAATCTGCAGTTCAGGTGTAACATTAAATTTCTAAAAAAACATAGCGCATGCTCTTCAGGAGCTGCCGCAACACTTGCAAGGCAATGCATCGCATACTAGCACATTATGTAAAACGTACCTTAGATTGAAGCCCTCCAGCGACACGCTCTTCACCTGGCCTTCCTTTCAAGTTCATGGACTCTGGCTGTGTAAGTAGCCAGAGCCGGGGTCACGTCACTCCCAAGCATGCGCATGGGAGCTGCCGTTTATGTGTACAGGACTTTGAAGGAACAGAATGGGTATGCTGTTCCTTCAGAGCGCATGCACCACTGTTTCACCCGGACAGTTAGGCCGCGTACACACAGATTGTTTGAAACTTGGACACAATATTCATAATGTACTGTAGTTCCCACGGGCCCCATATCCATGCATGGACAGGAGAAAAGAGAGGGCTTGATCTGCTTCTCTTCCTCCCACCTCTACCCCTCTGTCTGCCCACCCACACTGCATTCCCCGGCATTCTGTGCCTCAGTAAAGGGATGTGTGGGCTGGAAATTTGAAGCTCAGCAACCAGCAGACATTTTGTGGATGAAAGGTGTCAATGCCTGAGCCTCCATCCCCAGGTGAGTGAGCTCACCATCCAAATGTCTGTGACTGTTCCCCCACCCCCCTCTCTCACTTTTCTCTTCTGCCTCTGAGCGAGAGAGTACACTAAGGTAAGAGGGACTCAGATATAAGGGGTGCCCTTTGGACTCTGATGTAAGGGGGGCTTAAGGAACCCTGATTTAAGGGGGAATGCAGGAAAGTCTGATGTAAGTGGTAGGTTTGGTGAGCAGGAACCTTCTTAGATTAGAGTTCTCATTTACTTTAGAGTCTACAGCGTTCCCCCTTAAAAACATTTTTTTGATTTTGCACCAAAGTGTTCGGCATTGGCTTGAAGAAAAGGTGGCAACCCTACAGCTGAGCTCTGATCCATCAGCGCTGAAGGCACCTGCAATGCTGATCAGTAAATTCTGATGGCAGGGAAGTAACCATACTATTAGCCCTTGTACACACGGTCAGACATTCCGATAACAAAATCCATTGGGTTTTTTCAGACGGATTTTGTCCGAAACTGGTGACACTTTGCTACACAACAAGGGGCTAAGAGTTCCTGGCTGTAAAGGGCCATTGCTGGGAGCCTATCAGATCAACTAACAATGATTCAGCTGGAGCCAGCATGCAAGTGCCATGCAAGAGGAAAGTTGTGGAGACTGTATATAGACTGTATATAGACTGTATATAGGAGGATGTCCCTGACGTTGTTGCCAAAGTTTTGCTGAAGTCAAGTGGGCATCCTATAACCTCCCATCCCTATCCAAGTTATTAACTCTCGATAAATAACAAAAACAAACGCAGGGACTGTTCTCTGTCTCTGGAGTGCCTGTGAAAATGCAGTGTGCCTGGCTGTGCAGGGTGGGAGATACCAGTTCATCAGCAGTCCCTATGGGGATGTGCTATAGCTGTGTATAACCTGGGGCCAGTCACTTCACTGTGTATATGGAAGGGATTACACTGACTTTAAGGAAGCAGAGCTCACATATGTTCTGAACAAATGAAGCTGTCCTCAAATATTGCACATATATGTAGTGGTGACACTTTGGACAAGGTGTCTGTCATGTACAAATTTAGCTTTTGCCTTAGAACAGTAAAGGGGTTCTGAGGGTTAATTGTGTAGGTTTGACATCAGTTTGGCTGGGCTGGGTTAGAGTTCTGTCTGGTCATGTGTACAGTGAGGTGCACATGACAGGCTCAGAACCAGGCCTGGTTGGACGCTTTGGGTATCAGCGTTCCCCGGAACCAATCAGTGGGTGTGCCAGGGCCCCGCTGAGGAGTCTGGGGGAGGGTACTTAAGATGTGGAAGTCACCTGTTCTGCGTTCGTTCTATGAGGCCCTAGCGGCCTGTTTCTGACTCTGGACCGGGGTAGCCCCACGAGGGGTCCCGGTCACGGGAGCGTGTGTCGCTCCGCAACATGCTTCGGTTGGTTAGCCCCAATAAAGCCGCCTGGTCTGGGGTAAGGATCCGTCTGTTCCGAGTCTCGAAACCGGCTGGTCCGAGACGCTATTAATAAGGGAGGATTCAAGGCGTCCGGGTGTGCTCTCGGCTTGGAGGGGCACCGCAGCTCGTGTAAGCGACTGGGGGAGGACTCTTCGGAGGAGGGCCAACAAGCTGGCATCCCAAGAAGTGCCCGGTTGCTGGGTTGTGAAGGACACTGACGAAGCCACGCTTTTCCAGTACTGCCAAGGAGACAGAGAATGTTCCAGGTACTGAGGAAAAAGGTTCCTGTTCACTTTCTGTTACCAATTACTCAAGGTCAGAGATTTCACAAGTTCTGGATCAAAGTGCTGATTGCCATAATCTCTGGCTAGAGATTTCTTCAGCTTTGAAGTGCCCAGCTGCGAGTGGCTACTCTCTGGGTGGTATTAGAGACTTTCTGATGATTAGCAGTTCAAGGTGCCTGAGTTTCTTCACCCTTGCCCTCTGTTCCCATACGTGTTTATTGGATGTTACCCCTGCAAATAAAAACCTTTCTAAAAGGACTTTTATGGTGTCAGCATCCAAAGTTGTTGGGTACTAACCCTGGGAACCGCTAGATGTGGAAGAACCAGCCGAGCGGAGGTAACCGGTAAGCCCAAAAGTCAGGGCTGCCATGCTAAGGGTTATGGCCGCTACATATATAATGACAAATCTATAAGTCCAAACAAGGTTTGTAAAACACACACATTAATTAGTTCATTTACTTCAGGCTGACCACTTTTTTTTCACATTTTCAGACTGTTCTTTTTTTTTTGGTGATCATCTACTTCCTGGATTGAAATGCTAGCTCAGAGATGAAACAATTATGTAAATCCTGATGCTTGTGCAGTTCCTGGCTGTTTTCAGAAATGTCTGACACAGATCATCCCCTGCTGCAGCCTCTCACCTTATGACTTCTTACAAAGTTACAATGTTGCAGCCTGATCACCAGGTAGAAGAGATTGAGGGAATCTTTACTCCTGCCTGCAGCAAATGAAAGACACCATTATGGCCTCATTCACACGAGGCGGATCCGCTTCCACGGAGTCCGCCTCTATGCACCAGCTCAGCGGGAGATCTCTCCATTGATCTCCGCTGAGCCAGCGGATGACAGGTCCCTCTCTGCTCACTGAGTGGGGAGGGGCTTGTCGGGTGCCGCTAGTTTCTGTGGAGAGATCGGATGAAAGCGGACAGCATGTGCGTTTTCATCAGATCTCACCCGATCCGATCCACCAGCGACAGATCCGAATGTAGGGGCATCCGTTCTGCTTTTAGCAGATCAGACTGGGTCGGATGTCAGTGGACATGTCACCGCTGACATCCATATAAAGACCAAAATTAGCTGCGCTACCTACCCCCACTGAGGCTATTACTGTTTGTGCAAGGAAATTAAAATTAATCAGATAATTGATAACATGACAAATGACATGACAATGACAAATTAATAAAAAAATTATATTCATAAACAAGGTGAACCAGTGAACCACAACCAATGAGAAAAAGTCCAAACAAAAAGTCTTTATAATGGAAGAGATATCTCTTTAAGTGGGTGCCAGTCAGCCGTGTGATCCACCTTCACCAAGCCAGAAACCCGTGAGTCAACAGTGGGAAAGCACGCTTACCAGAAAGCGGTATGTAAACGCTCATTGAATTTGTCACCCGAACTGCACCAATCATGACTCCTATTGCGGAAACACTTTTGAATGGGCCATGGAGATTTCCACATAAGCAGGCAATGGTTTAGATGGTAACTCGAAAAACACAAAGAAAGCCTCCCATAGCGTAAACCAGGCAGGATATTTTTATTTAAATAAACAAAATATACTCACAAACATAGCAGTAAAAAAGCATGAAATGCCGGCCGGCATGCAAACGCCCGTTCAGAAGGTCAACGTAATTGCGTCAGCACATCTGGACTACCCGACGCGCATTTCGTCATAAGGTGATGTTCAGGTCCGCCGTCAAAACTGACAGGTGGACCTGTACGGTCCGACAGGGTGAAAGGGGCCTAAGACAAATTGGAAAGGAAATGGGAGAACCGACTCTCCCATAGGGTAATGGGACTTTAAAGGGTGATGTTTGCCCTTTTGCCTTGATCACGATCCGATGCCCACCAGACTAGGTCAGTAGCTCTGACACTATTGACCGTTTTCCGGATGCTGGTCTGACTTTTCCTGCGATGCTGTGGGCTACACACAGTCAATATTATGTAATTGATGAGCACTTATGTTAATAGTATTATATTATATATGTATTTTGAGAAATTTGAAAAACGTAATTGAAAATTATGTAAATGTGACTATAATGATGTTTTTTGTAAACTGACTGACATATTTCGATGCATGTAGAGTTGCCCAGAAGAAGCAGACTCACGGCTCTGCGAAACATGTCAGAATACTCCATGTACCAACATGTCGCTCCGACTTAGAAAAAGGTTCCTGTACGACTTTGGGCGCGACTTGAGGCGACTTGCATTGACTTCTATACAGAAGTCATTTTGCAAGTCGCCGCAGCGGTCGCGTCTGGGTCGCCTGAGGCAGTCGCGCTGTAAGTCGTAGCTGCCTCAGTGTGAACCGGACCTTAGGCTTCATGTACACGGGACGTTGTTTAACCTCTCCTGAACTATTAAACTTGGCAGCTAGAAACCGGCATCTAAAAGCGCCCGTTTAGCTGCGTTTACATGCCGCATTTAGCCGCGTTTGCGTCTAGAAGCATTTTTGTTCAAATGAAAAACGTCTGTAAACGAAATGCAGCCAAACGTGAGTTACCGCGTTTCAGCAGCGTTTACAAGCTGTTTCAAGCATTTGGCGTTTCAAATGCCTCTGAACATCCGTCCTGACCCCATTTTTTTTTTTTTGCTTTCCAAAAAAAGCTTCTAAACTCAAATGTCTAGAGATGACTATAAACGACCCTGTGTACATGTACTGATAACATAACATAGAGGAGAGTTCAGGAAAAAATGCCCAACTGTTCCTAAACGTCCGTTTGCCAGCAGCCGTGTACATGCGGCCTTAAAGTCTCATTACCCTCTGGGAGAGTGGGTTCTTCCAATTCCTTTCCAATATATGTCACAGGGATGTGGATGTGATCTATTGTCCCTAGAACAGGTCTAACAACCTTACACGTATACCATTATGATAAAGGCACCGGTTTTAGGAAAAGTTATAACATTGCTCTATATTGTCACATATCAGGATTTCGTAAGCTAAGGAAAAGTAAGTACAGTTGACAGAAAAAATCAATAATTTGTCAAACCAGTAAGGCCAATCGACCTTGTTATTGCATATGAAAAACATGCTAACTGCAGTATCATAAATGGCCCTTTGCCCAGAGACATGAACACGTGTAAAGCGTGTCTGTAGAAAGCCACATGAGCCCATTTATATGTTTGCGGCAAGTTCTGCCAAAAAATCAGACGTCAGAAATTTTGCAACGCACTACGATGCATTGCCAGGGGTTGTGGAGCATAGCACATTGGGGTGCCATTCAAAACAAAAAAGGAAACATGTGTAACGTGCATTACTGCAATACAGAGGCATAAAAAGGCCCTTCGTTATTTTATTTTTTTTGATAGCTCTACAGGTGCCTGGAGCTGTGTAACCATGAGGGCCCATTTATACCGCAAATTACATGTGATGGTGTTGAATGGCACTCGGGCAGACCTGCGTTCAGTTCGCTGCAATCAAAAATTATGCAGTGCGGTGCATTACAAATTTTATGAAATTTTCAGGATGTTTTGGTACTGCCTTAACTCAGAGCACATTAACATGTAACATAATGTGCGCTAACACATTTGTAGTAATGCAACCCAAAAATGTAACTAGGCCTTAAAGTAAAGCTGCAAGAATAATCGCTAAGAAGCGTTACCGTGATTTTTTTTTCCCCGTTGCGATCTTGACAAAAGTGTTTCAGGATTCTTTCTATGCAAAGAATTCTCTCTGCTCTTCTGAAGCCACAGTCATCAAAAGAAAGAAAGATGGGTTTACTTCCTCTTTGATTCCCTGCAAAGGTAAAGCATAATGGACTACTATGCATCGCATCGCATAGTAGCCCATTATGTGTCACTTACCTGACACAGAAGCCAGCGAAGTCACCGCTGTCCCCTGTAGTCCGGAGCGTCCATCTTCTCGGTGGGTCTCGCTGCTCCGGCGCTGTCATTCGACGGAGCCGCAATGACATCACTCCCGCGCATGCGCATTGGGAGCCGCCACTAGCGACACATCACCGTTAACAGCGGCACGCTCAGTGCGCCGTAGACAGCAGTGCCTGTCTTTTGGCAAATATCTCCTAAACCGTGTAGGTTTAGGAGATATTTCTTGGACCTACAGGTAAGCCTTAATCTAGGCTTACCTGTAGGTCAAAGTGGTTTGTAAGGGTTTACAACCACTTTAAGTATAGACCTTGTAACAATTTGTCAAAGGAATAGACTTTGTGTGTAAATGAAGAAAGTTTAAATACTTAAACACTAAACATTTTTCTGACATTTGTTAGTTTCAAGTTAAAATAATTTTTTTTTGCTAGAAAATTACTTAGAACCCCCAAACATTATATATATATATATATATATATATATATATATATATATTTTTTAGTAGAGACCCTAGAGAATAAAATGGTTGTTGTTGCAATATTTTATGTCACACTGTATTTGCGCAGAGGTCTTTCAAATGTAAATTTTTGGGGAAAAAAATACTTTAATAAATAAAAAAATTAAAAAAATAACCAGTAAAGTTAGCCCAATTTTTTTTGTATAATGTGAAAGATTTTACGTTGCGAGAATCGTGATCTTTTTATTCTAAACAAAAAAATTTTGATTCTCATTTTGGCCAGAATAGGGCAGCTCTACCTTAAAGGTTTGTGGCTATAGTAAGTGTACTACAAAGTAGTATGGGAGGTCTAGCCGAAATCCATCCCTGATCATTGTGTGCACCCACGGTGCGGCCAGGATCCTTTGAAGACTTCCTTTTGCTTACACAAGTACATAAACTCTTGGCAAAGTTGCGTTTTCAATGCTTAAATGAACTCCTGAACACAGATGTCCCATTTGTGTTTCATTAGTATGGCGTTTTCTCAGAGGCTTTGGTCCTGAGCGCTGAGCAATAATTACCTGGCACACAGACATTCCCTTACCAGCTGGCCGGGGACCTCCTCTTCTCTGACCAAGACCCTCACGGCTGTCAGCCCTTTCCAGTCAACTGGACAGCTCAATCAGTGTGAAATATGAAACATGCCGGAGCAGAGACAGGCTGCATTAATACGAAGGCTTTAACCCTTCTCTTGCTGTTCCCTGCAGCGTCCTTTATACAAAGATCCAGGAAAAGCACGCAATTCATAATAAAAGCCCCAAGAACAGAGAATGTAATTACCTGGGTCTGCATTTTGTATTTGTGTGTACTGTTTAGCAGATAAGTTACTTGTCTAATTTATGTTACAAATAATGTAAGGCCACTTATAGCTTCCACCCATGTCTCTTTTAAAGTTCCTCTTTCCTGCACAATGTCCTTCTTTTATGCATAGATCTGTATACACAATAAGCAATTTCTATTGTTTTAAAGCTAAACTCAGGGATAAACACAAGAGGTATGTATTTTCTTGCTTGAGTCTTGGTGTGCTTTGTGTTATTTCAACCAGATCTGAGCAATCCGGCGTGAGACATTGGGATTTATTTACTAAATCAGGGGAGTGTAAAAATCAGGCCCTCTTCTACATAGAAACCAATCAGCTTCCAGGTTTTATTGCCAAAGTTTAATTTAACAAGCTGAGGTTAGAAGCTGATAGGCTACCATGCACAGCTGGACTCGATTCTGAGTGCACCAGCTTAGTAAATCTATCCTATTGCATCTGTGCAGAAACTTCCTATAATAAAGACCGCTCACTGCTGCTGTCAGGCCTTGTATAGAGTGTCTGGTCTTGTCTCCGCCCCCTTCTGTCGTTTTCTGCAGGCATTCTTTAGTGGGTAGTTCTGGCTGGTCCCCTCCCGCAGCTCTACTCTGTGCACAGGCTATCTTCGAGGTAATAACTGGGTTTGCAAAGGCACTTGTTGCAAACAACATGGATTTATATCCTTTGTGGCTATTTAAGAATATATTTAAGGCTTACCTGTAGGTCCAAGAAATATCTCCTAAACCTACACGGTTTAGGAGATATTTGCCAAAAGACAGGCACCGCTGCCTACAGCGCACTGAGCGCGGTGCTGTTAGCGGCGATGTGCCGTGAGTGGAGGCTCCCGTGCGCATGTGTGGGAGTAACGTCATCGCGGCTCCGTCGAATGACAGCGCCGGAGCGGCGAGACCCACCAAGAAGATGGAGGCTCTGTACACAAGGGGACAGCGGTGACTTCGCTGGCTCCTGTGTCAGGTAAGTGACACATAATGGACTACTATGCGATGCATAGTAGTCCATTATGCTTTACCTTTGCAGGGAATCAAAGAGGAAGTAAACCCATCGGGTTTACTTCCTCTTTAAGTGTTTGTGTGCCTGGAGTTCAGCTTCAAAGTGTATGTAAACTTAAACCATGAACTTAAATTTTTTCCCCCTTGAAGTCTGTAAAAACTGAACTCCAGGGATTATCCCTACAAGGGTTTAACACTTTTTAAGTCAAGGGGGTAGATGACGAGTCTCTATGACTTATCTTAACCCCTATTCCGGCTTAGTGTATTTAGCTTTTACGTTAATTTTCAGCTATACAGCTGAATTCCAAGACAAGCAAATATTCTTCCTTTAAACTCGGTGTGATTTGTGTTTTTCTTCCAGATCTGTGCAGAAATCCAGTGTGAGACTTTCCCTCTGTGCAGGAACTTCCTGTAATAAAGTCCGCTCACTGCTGCTCTCTCTCCTTGTGCAGGGGGACTGGTCTTGTCTCCTCCCCCTCCTGTCATTTTCTGCAGTCAGCCTGTAGCTGGTGGAGCCTTCTGGGCCACTCCCACACCTGTGCAAAGGCTATGCGGAGCATACTGACATGCCACTGCTACCTTTACTAGGTATATACTGTGTTTGCAAAGGCATTTGGTGCTCACAAAGTGGATTTTTTAGCCTTTGTGCCTACTGAGGAACATATTTCAATTAAAGTTTTATCCTGGGAGTTAAGATTTAAGAGCATAAATACATGTGGTCGTGTTTGAACAGTTCTCTTATTTATGTGAATGAGATGAGTCTGAACAGTATAGTTGTGCGGGAAATCATGGCAAAGAGATTGGATCCAAAACAGGGGCAGTTGGAAACTATCCTCTTGTGGTTTGGCCTTGGCTTTTGCTCTACAGTGACTAGATAATCCCTTTAGTTAGTGGCACATTGGATTTACACAGGGTGTAGGCCTGACTGAATTTTGGCACTGTAAACTGATTAAGCTGGTCACACGTCTTACAGCTGGAGTGTAGGTTGAATTTTACAGAAACATTGATACCTATGAGGTTAGCTATGATCCTATACAATTCTAAAAATGGATGAGGTTGTTTGAAAAAGAAACTGAATGAGATTTATTAATATTCAATCCAACAAATAAGGTCAGCATTTTGATGGTTACATGCTATAATCAACAAAAATAAAACAAAAAGCAAATAATAAAAATAAATGTGCAAGAAAAGGAGAAGAAGAAGAGGAGTAGAGTATACGGGGCGTGCGTCTGAGAAGCGCTAGATCGAGAGAAGCGTACTATCAAACTTAGAAGGTTGGGTATATGCAACCCACGGTTGCCAGACTCAAAGTAATTTGCCATGCGCGTCTGAGAGTATAGCCATCAACTTCTCATTCACTATGATATCGTTCATATGATTTTTGATGACCGCCTCAAAGCTGAGTACAGGAGTTTTCTACGCCTTTGCAAGGGTTAGCTAAGAGTTACAGTAAAAAGAGCCAGTTGATGCTCCAGGCAAAGCAGTTCAGCAATTGGTTAGCCAAGAAGAACTTCGTAGGGATCCCTTTTGAGATTGACATGAAATAAACTGCAGAGAAGAGTATAGACCAGGGGTGCCCAACCAGTGGCCTGGGGGGTGGGTGGTTTTTTGAAGCACCTGATTAGAGCCAGAGGTTTTAATAGGCTTCAAAATAAGATGGGCTCGGGGAGCAGAGAATGCTAACTGAGCCCACCCAGTTGTGTGAGAATAACGAATGAATATTCACTACTCTCACTCCGAATCTCCTCTCCGCCAATCAGGAAGCGGGTCTGTTTCTCGTTTCCCGATTGTCCGAAAGTAGAAGCATTCTGATTGTCCGCCAAGGAGGAGGAAGGAAACAGAAGCTGCCAAGCAGGGAAAAGAGAAGCCGCTGTGATGTCCACCACCCCTGATGCCTGCCACTTGTGATGCCCGCCGGCGTGATGCCTGCCACTCGTGATGCCTGTCGCTCGTGATGTCTGCCACTCGTGATGCCCGTCCCTCGTGATGTCTGCCGCTCGTGAAGTCCACCACTCGTGGCCACCATCTGCCGCTCGTGAAGTCCACCACTGAAGTCCACCATTGTTCGCGAGGCCCGTCACAGTGATGCCTGCTGCTCGTGATGCTTGCGGAGGAGAGCATGGGAAGATGCTCGTGATGTCTGCCATGGAAGGAGATGTGCTCCCCCAAAAAAAATTACCACCAGCCGCCACTGTATGCCAGTCCTCCGGTTCCAGCTGCCTCCCCAATTCTTTTTCCAATTGAACATAATAAGGTCTCAAATTCGTTTTTTTGGAAGAGATTATGGATAATAAATCAATGATATTAGGCCCGGGGAGTGGGGTTCTGGCTCTACAGAGGCTCTCAAAGGGGGTCAAAGTGTATGGAGTAGTGCGGGATTTTATGAGCTGTTGGAGAAAGTGTTCAAGCTGTAGATAGCTATAGTATTCTCATAAAGCAATATTATGAGAAGAGCGTAGGACATCAAATTACATTATCCTAGTTGGGGTAGGTAAAAAAATATTTCTATAAATGTAAGCATATTTTAACATATGGTGCTCTTGTACATATCTACGTACCCTTCTTCAGGACAGTAAGCAGGATTCTATGGTCAGAATCCCAAGGATTTGTCAATTTAAACTAAATATGAAACCTAGCTGGATAACATTTAGTTTTCTGAAGCATAGTTGCTATTTTTTATAATAAAATATTATTTTTTGACTTTTGTATCACTCTCTTTCAGTGCTGCTGATCTCCTGAACCCTGTCTGCAGCAACTTCCTGTCTGCATGATGTGGTCCAGCAGTGGATCAGGACAGGCATCTTGATGGTGACAACAGCAAAACCTAATTCCACAATAAATCAGAATGGCCACACCTGGTCTCCATTGTAAGCGCATGTGACAGGGTCACAACGCAATAGTAGAAATACACATTTTGGATAGAGTAAGTGTGGGTTACAACACCATCAGTTTTTCCTTTTCACCTGCGTCCCATTTGGGAAATTTCTCTTCATTTCCTGTCCCATGGCCAAAACAGGAAGCGAGAGGAAACCCTCCAACATGAGGGAAATTCCAGATTTCCCCTTTATTAGTGTTCGGATGATAACCCGAAATTTGGGATTTTCTTTCATCTTCACTTTCAGTGATAATGTTAAGCAGGACTAATAGAGAGGGTGAATCTCCCTAAAGGGGACACAGGCAGCAATAACAACTGGCAGGTGTTCCAATCCCTCTATCCAAAACTAAAAAAAGTTTTGTCTTTAGTTCCATTTTAAAGTGATTGTAAAAAAAAATTTGAACCCCTTACAGCCAGCCCTTTAAGAGGTTTAGGATGCCAGGGCGGGGTTTATGATCATGTGATCGCCATGATTGGCTGTCATGGCAGTCACGTGATTGGAAAGCTCTAGATTGCAAGTAGCGATCGGGAACTTTACGTTAGCCGCCGGTAACTGTGTCGGGAGCGTGCAGGGCACGCCCAGGACCACCCCCGAGAGGCTGCATATTTGCGTGCGGCCAGCACCAAGGGGTTAATAACAAACAGGTTTATACTTACCTGCTGTGTGCAGTGGAATTGCACAAAGCATCCCCGAACCTCCTCTTCATGGGTCCCCCACTGGTGCTTCTGGCTCCTCCTCTCCAGCAAGTGCCTCCATAGAAAGCCACTTTCTATGGGGTCAGTCATGCGAGCTTGTTCTCGAACCTCGCTGTCTGCATCTATAGACAGGGATAGCGGGATTCGGCCATGCTCCCCCTTCTTCATCACTGGCTTTGATTGACAGTCATTGGCTCCCGCCTCCTCAGCAAAGCCTGTGAGACCACAAAGTGAGGGGAGAGAAGAGCTGCAGATGGGCACAACGCTGGATCAAATGAGGGGGGATACTGATGCCTAAATATTTCTTACTTTAATGCAGGGAATGTATTAAGATAAAAAAATGTTTAGGCTTTAGAACTCTTTAAGGCTAGGGGTACACATACTTTGCTAAAGAGAAATGTCACTGTTCACCTAGTCATTAGTAGCACACTAAAACCAATGTAATGATAATAATATAACAGCCAAGAAAAGTTATATCTCTCAGTAGCAAATAGATTTAGGTTAGATTCATATTTGTTCATTGTGGAGATTTGTGGAAAATCGGGCTTGTTTCCACAAAAAAATTGCACCTTTGCAGGCACACAACAATGCAATTCTTAAAGTGGAAGTAAACCCTGATGGGTTTACTTCCTCTTTGATTCCCTGCAAAGTTAAAGCATAATGGACTACGATGCATCGCATCGTAGTCCATTAAGTGTCAATTACCTGACACAGGAGCCAGTGATGTCACCGCTGTCCCCTGTAGTCCGGCGCATCCATCTTCTCGGTGAGTCTCACTGCTTCGCCGCTGTCATTCGGCGAAACCGTGATGATGTCACTCCCGCGCATGCGCACGGAAGCCACCACTCGCGGCATATCGCCGTTGACAGCGCCGTGCTCAGTGCGCCTGAGTGCTGCTGTGTACGGCGCATGCGCCATAGACAGCGGTGCCTGTCTTTCAGCAAATATCTCCTAAACCATATAGGTTTAGGAGATATTTCTTGGACCTACAGGTAAGCCTTAATCTAGGCTTACCTGTAGGTTAAAGTTGGTTGTAAGGGTTTACAACCACTTTAAGCCTAGTACACACAGGCTGAATGTCGGGGGGGGCATCGGCTGGTTCAATAGAAGGTGGCCAACATACGGCCCATGTGTACGGCAGCTGGTCCAACAGTCCGTTCAGCTGGCTTCTGTCAAAGAGGCATGACCAAAAAACGCCTGTATATCGGCATCCGATCAGCGCTCCCGGCCAATAGCTGAGAGCACTGACCGGGGTATTCTGGTGGTGGGGGGGCTGTCCCCTTGTCAGAACACAATAGCTCAGTGGAGGAGATCGCTGTACTAACATCAGATAGTACAGCGGCTCCTCCCGAGCTCTTCAGTTTTTTTTCATTTAGCCCTGCTGGGTTGAACGAAAAAAAAGGAATAGTGTCTACCAGGCTTTAAAGGTACCTAAGTGAACTTGGTAACAAACTACCATGTGTTTTGGTGGAGCACGATTATAAAAAAAGGTTTATGCTCTTCTTTTGTGGAATTTTTGCTCATAGCGCAGCCCATGATTTGGCTGCATAAAATCATGCAAAATGGTGCAAAAACACAACTCTGTTCACACCTAAGCAGGTGCAACGTTGAACCTGCATAGGTGTAAACAGACCCTTATTGGTCAGTGTAGCCCTAGCTTAATGCAATTTTTGGTCCACTTATGTACATACAGTACCTGCACCATCATGCAGTGTGTCATGAGGTCACCTCTGTTCATCAGCTATGGTCTACAGACAGCACTGAGTGGATAAATCACATTCATCCAGCCATAGAACCTGTGTACAGTAAAACCTTGAAATGCGGGCATAATTCGTTCCAGAAACATGCTTGTAATCCAAAGCACTTGTATAGCAAAGCAAATTTCCCCATAAGAAATAATGGAAATGCAAATGATTTGTTCCACATCCATTTATTCATAGGTCCTTCAGTTTGTAGTCCATATACAAAGAATATAGCCATGTGACCAGGTTGTGTAGCCATAAAATGTTCATCCACAAATGGAAGCCTCCACAAGGGGAATAGAAGCAAAATCTAGCAGGCGCTACAGAGCATAAAAGAGAAGAGAGGTGCCTCTGAGTGTAGCAATATGGTTACATTTAATGAAGGTACAACATTTAGAAACTCACATGGTTGATGATTAAAAGAGGCACATCTTAGCCCTTGTACACACGGTCGGAGATTCCGACAACCATATCCGTCGGATTTTGTCCGACGGATCTTGTCCAAAACTGTTGCATACACACGGTCGGACAAAGTTGTTGGAAAATCCGATCTTTCAGAACGTGATGACGTAATTTCGTTACGACGGGACTACGTTCAGGCTAGTAGCCAATAGCTTTGATGTAGGAATTTGATCTGAGCATGCGTGGCACTTTGTCTGATCGGAATTCTCTACACATGATCGGAGTATGTTCGATCGGAGCAGTTTGTCGGAAAATATTTCCAGCAAGTTGGAAAATTTGGTCCGACGGATATTCCGACAGAAACAGTCCGATGCATACCACACACAGTCGGAATATCCGACAAACCGCTCCGATTGGACACATTCCGTCGAAATCTCCGATCGTGTGTACAAGGGCTAAGTATGCAGGCATCTGGGGTAAAGCTGTCCATATAGACTGTCCTCCGCACCGCCGGCTCTCACCGCTGCTAGTCTGCAATTGTGACCGTGAAGACCACCCTGCATTGGAGTGATCCGAAAGCAAGGCTTGAACCACTTTTGGAGCGCAGCGTGGAAGGGAGGACGTTGATGGCGGTGTGGAGGATGGTCTATGTGGATAGCTTTACCCCGGATGGCTTCATACTTAGATGTGCCTGTTTTAATCATCAACTATGTGAGTTGATAAATGTTGTAACTTCATTAACCGTAACCATATTGCTACACTTAGAGGCGCCTCTCTTCTCTTTTATACTTTTATACTATTTTAAGTCAAAATGTATTTAAAAATGTTGCTTGTCTTGCAAAACGCTCTCAAACCAAGGTTTTACTGTACTTTATCTGGGTCCCTGATTGAGCGAATAATCTGGTCTCCCTATGTTGCTGTTGAAAACCTTTAGCATTTGAGAGGTTAACTGAAGGCAGAGAAATTCCCCCAAAACTTGTAATTTTGCAGAACCATGATGCAAAAAAAAAAAAAAAAAAAAGTCAGCATGGGGAAAATGATACAGTGCAGAAGCAGACACAAGTACCCAGGGGATCAATTATAAAAACACTCGCTCAGCGAATTCTATTCAAATGAACACCTGAAGAAGAAGTCTCCGAGGTTTAGGAAGCGTGCGGATGTTACTGGCTAAATGATAGGCCAATGAGCGCCATCATTGTCTGTTAGTTGCGTGCGGGTTTAACTTGACACTAAAATACTCTTTGTGGAGGAAGCTTCTTCAGCTCTGTTCCCCACTTTCATCCTTTAAAATTCCCTTAACACTTTGTGATCTGAGACAGAGAGCCTGGCGCACCTGAACCTTCAGCCTGCTGCCGCCGTTCACACCTATGAATATTCACGCAGTGCACTCAGAGCCCGTGCCGCCAGCCCTCGCCTGAGAGTTTGAAAAACAAGAATTTGCATTTGCCCGCAGGTCATTGTACACAGGGCAAGCTAATTCTGTCTTAAAGTGCACCTGTCACCAAGCATTAATCATTTCTGCTTTAACTGCATATTACCTTTTTATCAATAGCTTAGTTACTTTTCACATAATGTCCTTCATTGCCACCAAAATGTCTTTCGCTTCTCACTCTAGTTTTATTTAGGTTCAAACTAAATTAAGAAATAATGATAATAATACAGCAACCAGGAACCCAACTGTCACGATTTTGGACCTAAATTCTTCTATGCTTTCTTCGACACTTACTTCTGGTACTGGTCTAATGTACACAGCTGTATAAATGTACGTGTATTTATTTGGTGCAAAATGTCAATATTGCAGCCAGATTCCAACAGTTATGCTATGCTTTGTGATTTTAGTTGGTAGTAATGCTGAGAAAGTTGGGTAAGTAATCTAAATGACAAGATACCCAAAATATCTTTCAGGATGCTAGCATTTATTTTCAGCAGTCCATAATTTGGAGGGACAGTTTTTTGGATTCAGATCCCTATTCCCTCTTTCCTCTGCACCTCTTTGTGGCTTGTTGCATCATTGATCCCTATGCGCACATTTTATATAGTTGTGTTTTATTTTCCTGAATGTGTATAACCAATACCTTTTTTTTTTTTGCTTTAGATAGAATTTAGAAGGATTACAACCCCTGTCAGGATTTCACGTCTCTCAACAGGACTTGAGGCAAAATTTACCTGGGGGAAACCTGTTCTGCCCCATATACACGATCGGATTGTTGGCCAACAAAACCATGGACTTTTGTCCGAAGGGCATTGGCCCAAACTTGTCTTGCATACACACACAGCCGCAAAATTGTTGGCCAACAATTACGAATGTAGTGACGTATTAGCCCTTGTACACACGGTCAGAGAATCCGTGTCGTCGGATAATCCGACTGTGTGTGGTATGCATCGGACTGATTCCGTCGTAATATCCGTCGGACCCAATTTTCCAACATGTTGGAAATATTTCCCGACCAACTGGTTCGATCGGACATACTCCGATCATGTGTAGAGAATTTTGATCGGACCAAGTGCCACGCATGCTCAGATCAAATTCCTACATCAAAGCTATTTGCTACTAGCCTGAATGTAGTCCCATTGTAACGAAATAACGTCATCACGTTCTGAATGATCGGATTTTTCGACAACTTAGTCTGACCGTGTGTATGCAACAGTTTCGGACAAGATCCGACGGACAAAATCCGACGGATTTGGTTGTTGCAATCTCCGACCGTGTGTACAAGGGCTTAGACGTGCTACATGTTTTTTCAGATCTTTAGCACCACCCTTTGGTCTCCTTCTACTAATTTAGTGTTAGTAGATGTTTGGTGAGTGTTGATTTGCTCTTTTCTTTTCGGGTTTTTCATTTAGCGCTTTTCAGTTTGCGCTTTTCAGTTTGTTTCCGAACGGCCGTTCTTCAATCAGACATGTTGCGGAATCGGAGGAGATAACGTGTTATTTATTGTTGCCTTGGAGTTATTGCTTTGACATTATTTGTTTGGTTGAATAATGATTTGATTTGGTATATCTTCTATATTTTTGGATGCATAGAATGCACTTTTTGGTTAAGTTCTATTGGCAGATAGCATGTCTAATTTATTTATTTTTTTGTGTTGAAAATATATTTATTAACATTTTCATATAAAACACAGTGAACAACATGAGAGCACACAATCCAGGGACAGTCATAAACAAACACGTGTAGGGAGTCAGCCCAATGGCTATCGCCCACAGCTGGACTTCTGTAGTGTTAAGCTAGGGTGAAGGACCATCCTTTTGGCACAAGAAATTGTTCTGGCTAATAAGCCTTGGTGTTCATAATATAAATTAACACATTAGTATATTGTACAGAGTAAAAGAAAAAAGCCAGATCGGAGAAAGGAAAGAAAGAGCGGAAGAAGAGGAAAAGGGGAAGGGGAGGGATGAATCAGAGAGCAACAGGGAGTAAGCAGAGGAGAGAAAAAGGAAGAAGTACAGGGAGAGGGATACGGGGAAAAGTTAAAGAAGAGCTAAAGAGCTGCTGAGGAGACATTTTTTTTTTCAATGCACATTAGAAAAATTGTGGCGCATAATACTTGTTTTACTTTAAATGACAGTTTGGGAGTAGGTAGTTACATTTTAAAAAATACAATGTAAAATTGTCAAGGTACACCAACATAGCTGTATCTTTTATCTTAAAAACTATGGGATAATGGTGTTGTGGTAACTTGCCCAAATAAAAAAAAATGCATAATAAATATTATTCTTGATATCACTAGAAAAAAAAAGCCTTTGAAAATTTGTTTGCAATAACTCCATCAGTATCACCAGCAAAGCAGCTTCATTATTATCCCATTAAAGAAGAAGAGAATTGTGGAGATTTCATAATTTACCACGTCACGAATGTTAATTCTCCATTATGAAAGCTAGTTTACAAGACTGACCGCTTCTGCGTCTGAGCATGCGTGTTTGCACTTTGGACTTTTGTCCGACGGACTTGTGTACACATGCCAGGACACTCCGACAACACAAATTTGTTGGTGGAAAAATTGAGAACCTGCTAGCCAACATTTGTTGGCAGAAAGTCCGACAACAATTGTCCGATGGAGCGTACACACGGTCGGACTTACCGCCAACAGCCTGACATTGAACATTTCCTGTCAGAAAGTCTGATCGCGTGTACAGGCCTTTCATGTAACAGTGTTAAAGGACTGGATTTCTCCTAAATTTGGAGAGGTTTAATTTTACTTCTCGTTGCATCTCTGGGACAGGTAGCCAAAGTAAATCTTCCACAGGGAGCAGAAAATGAGGCAACAAAACCTGAGAGGCATTTTATCAATTGCATGCTCTATCCAAAACTAGATAGAAGAAAATATTTTGGCTTTAGATGTAGTCTGCTAGCTAAAAAATTAAATTTCTTGTGTTCGAACTCTAGCAAAGTAGTCAACGGGTTCCTATCAGAATCCTATAATAGGTTCCAGAAACTTGCTCAAACTATAGAGCTCCAGAACCCTGCACTTTCTAATTTGCAAAGTCCAACCATTATTTTTAAAAGAGAAGTATCTTTATCTTCTGGGTCACAGGAGTTTACTTACTTTTGCTCTCCTGTGACTCGGAGTCATCTGAGAGCTGGCTAAAGCATGCTCTCAAGTTGATGTCACAGAACCACTCCAAGTTCTGGAAGGATCACGACATATTGTTGGGATCCCCTCTGATGCCTGATCAGCAGCTGGCCCAGCCAGCCTCTCAGCACGCCGGTGAGAGCCGGCACCAGCTGTGCCCACCTCTCTCCAGTCCTACACTCTGCTGGAAGAGCAGACAGAGAGGGGAGCAGTGACAGACAGTCACAACTCTCCACTCTGAACAGACCAAGAACTTAGCAGTCAGTGGTCATGTGATCACTCAGTTCTTGGTCTTAGAGCCGACTGGGGGATGACTGCAGCATCACACTTCTCCTATTTATAATTCTCTTAGTATATCACTTTTGCTGGCTGTTACAGGTATCTGTGAATTAGTGAAGTTCTATCTTTTGCACCTGAAGTCTTGATGGTCCTTTTTATTGTTATATGAAATTATAATTATATGGCTGAGGGGTTTAAAGCAGTACTGAATCCCAGTGGCAGCTGGTGGTAAAAAAAAAAAAACTCGGGGCGGCAATACGTCCACCTTCACTCCAACCCCCTGGTGGTCAGCCGGATCTTTAGCACCAAACCCCCCCGTTCAGTTGATCGGTCGGTCACCAGCCCCGCACTTGCCCCATCTAGGGTGCGGGCTTCCTCTGGGCAGGAGACAGCTGGCAGGGACTTTACCTTGTGTCTCCTCTTTCATCTGGATTCATGGCGTAAACGGCTTCCCCTGCATCTCTTCCCTCCTCCTCCTTGGCAGCCAGTAGGATCACTTTTCCTCTCGGCCAATTGGGTCTCAGGATATGCTTCTTGAGCTGGGATTGGCCAGGAGGAGAGTCAGGAAGACAATAGCGCCAATATTTCCCCAAAGCAGTTACATTCAAGGCATGGTTTTCATGACAACTGTCACATTTGCTTGTGCTCGCAACTAAACTGTGAAGCCATCAAATAGCTGGTGTCATTAGTAATCATGTGTGCAGCACCATGGCAACTGTAGATCTAAACAAGGCTAAGATGGCAGTATAAAGGATTGGAGGTTTTCGTTTTGCTTTAACAAGGGTTTATCAGATTTGGTTTGCTGGTTGGACTATTTGTTATGGGCACAGACAAAAGAGGACCTATCATATATACCTCCCCATCTGTGTCCTCTATGTTCTTACAGATATCCTCCACCATGTATCAGCTGAACTCCTTGCTGGTAAGCCTGATAAACCCTTTTTTACTTTTTGGGGCCTTCATAGTGTTTAAATGTTAGGACTGTGAAATCAGGGAGTGTAAGGGATCAGTACACCATGCTTGGCTTTCGTCCACTATATTGGGGTAATACAGTGATCTACACCCAACCCTCTGTCAGCCTGTGCATGTTAGGATTCCAATGGTAGTCCTAAAGAGGTTTTCCCCTTCTATTGAAGTGATAGTAAAAGCTATTTTTTTCTAATTAAAATAAAAAAGATGTTATACGTACCTGCTCTGTGCAACGATAATGCACAGAGCCATCCCTTACCTCTTCTTTGGAAGTCTCCAGCCGGTCCTGTCTGCTCCTCCTTCCTCCAGGTGCCCTCTCAGCAAGCCGGGGGCTAAGGGAGCACCCATGTGGGTGTACTCCTGAGCTAGGCTGTGTGTGTCCATAGACACAGAATGTTGGTAAGCCATGCCACTGCTCCCTCCTCACAGGAGTTTGACTGACAGCTGCAAAAGCCTATGGCTCTCACTTCTTTCAGAGTCTAGTGTGAGATCAGAAAGAGAGGAGAGTGGTACTGCAGCTGAGACAGCATTGGATCGATGACCCATTCAGGAAAGTGTTTAGGGACAGGGGATGGAGGTAGTGGGGCATTTTTTTCCTTAATGCAGATAATGCATTAAGTTAAAAAAACATTATGAGTTTGGAATCACTTTAATCCTCAGTTCACACTATGAACCGCATGTGAATCACACAGGAACCACACCACACATTTCCATTTAATTCAAATGTGATTCAGTGCAGTGCGATTGTTTAATTTTCTTGTACAATTTTCCTTTAGATTTACCTTAACCCTTTCACACTGACTGTAAGCAAATATGCAGGATTGACTTTAAGGGGTTGTACCAGAATAATGCATGGAGCTGCATGCATCGCGCCGGTACCATTTTTTTTAGAGCCAGCGTCAGCTTGCGCAGTGGGTGTCTGGCTGTGAAGCCACAGCCGGGTGCCCACAGTTAGAATGCCAGCGCCTCCGAGCGGAGGGGGAACGAGTGGGGCATCACTGGACCCTGGGACAAGTAAGTGTCCGATTGTTAAAAGTCAGCAGCTGCAGTATTTGTAGCTGCTGACTTTTAATTTTTTTTTTATAGGGGAACTCCTCTTTAGGCTCGGTTCACACAGGGGCGACTTGTCCAGGCGACTTAGCCGCCTGACAAGTCGCGCTCCGTTCTGTACTATGGAACCATTCTAATAGGAGCGACTCAAGTCGCTCCGACTTAGAAAAAAGGTTCTTGTACTATTTTTGGGGCGACTTCAGGCGACTTGCATTGACTTCTATACAGAAGTCGTTTTGCAAGTCGCCGCTGAAGTCGTTTGCAGGTCGTGTCTGTGAGTCACGCTGCAAGTCGTGCCGCCCCTGTGTGAACCGAGCCTTAAGTTGAATTTGTAATTAAGTTGGAAAAGTTAAGTTTTTTAAGTGTAGCTTCAGCCAAAAAAAAAATGTTTACGTTTTTGGATAGTATAGGGAAGGGTTAACATTCCTGTAACATTTGTTTTGCTGTCTGTGCCCTTGTTCAGAAGATTTCACCTCACTTTCTGTCCCAATGACAATTGGATTTTGAACATTTTGGCTTGTTGTGGAAACAAGGATTGATAATAAACTTTCAGTGGAGACACCTTTTTCCCATGATAACTCTTATGCCGCGTACACATGATCGCACATTCCGACAACAAAATCCATGAGATCCAACAGATGTTGGCTAAAACTTGTCTTGCATATACACGGTCACACAATGTTGTCGGAAATTTCGAACGTCAAGAAAGCAGTGATGTACTTCAAGCCAAGAACATTGAAGTTCAATAGCCAGTGCGGCACTTCTGCTTGATTCCGAGCATGCATGGAACTTTGTGCATCGGAATTATGTACACACAATCGCAAATTCTGACAATGGATTTTGTTGTCGGAAAATTTGGGATACAGATCTAAAATTTTGTCTGTCGGAAATTCCGATGGAAAATGTCCGATGGAGCCTACGCATGGTCAGAAAAGCTCCCATCAAACATTTTCCATCATTGACCGTGTGTACGGGGCATTACAGGAGTGAATTTCCCTTCCTAAGGGTAGATTTCCTCTAACTTCCTGTTGTTTCCCTCTATTTGTAAGTATGAGTCGGATGTATATAACTTGGAGACTGCCTGTAGACTAGAGCTGCACGATTCTGGATAAAATGAGAATCACAATTTTTTGCTTAAAATAAAGATCACAATTCTCTCATGATCCTCGTGGCATAACATCATCTTTCACATTATAAAAAAAAAAATTGGGCAAACTGCGGGTGACGTGCACGCGTTCAGAGCATGCCTGCTCCTTCATCAGGCATGCCTGATGCCTGATGAAGGAGCACGCATGCTCCGAACGTGTGCACGTCACCAGCACCATTCCATTGAGATCGGGAACTCCTCGAGTGACGACTTCCTCCTGCACTCTGCAGTCTAAGCCTGGGACACCGGAAATCACTGGCGCCGCCGAGCAAGACCTTGAAGCACTGCCTGGATGTTCGCTTTTTTGGATTCCTGACATCTACCTGATTATATAAGATGTGCCTGTTTTCACCTTACCTTGAGTAAGTGCATTATCATTTGATTAAACGTATCTCAATACTGCTGTATTTGATTGGCGCTGCTTGTTCTTTTATATATTTCTCCCAGAGGTTCTTCTATCCATCAGCATGCTGCCTTCACAGTACCAGCTACGCTCCCTGTGATAAACCACCCAGGCTATTGACTCCCTCTAAAAAACTTCACATCCCCATCAGAAGTCTTGTGTACAAAAACTTTATTTTTATTCCATTACTGACTTTCTGCTACTTACCCTTTCTGGCATTTTGGACTATATGTTAATAATTTCAGACATTTTAACTCTTCCCCTATTTCGTAGATGATACAACCGTGCATGGTAGAAAACACCTTAGCGCAACAATTATTGTGTTTTTTCCTGATACACCCCTGGATGGTTAGCAGTTCACTTTAAAGTGTTGTTGATTGCTCGGTAGTCAGGTGCAGCGCAGTATACATGCTTTCAAACTTGTTGCTTAAAGCGGTAGTAAAGCGGTAGTAAACCCAGTTTCAAAAAACACTTACGTTCCCAGCATGCCGGAAATGCTAACTTTCACATTGGTTGTGCTCTAAACCAAACTTTCAAACCATCCAATGGCTGGTTTCATAACTGATCACATGTGCAGCATTATGGCAGTTGAAGAATCATTTGAGGCCAAGATGGCAGCTTCATTGACTGAAAACAATAGAAGGGTTTACTTCCACTTTAAATGCATGTTTAAATATACAGGTTTGGAAAAAACATTACCATGGGTGCATTTTAAGGAGTTGTATCTCCAGTATAGCATGCGTTTTGGTCTGCAGAAGCTTATTTTTTTTTCCCTGTTCTGAAAAAACATAGAGGCTGCATTGGATGCATATGTGCTTGGTCAAATCCTTCAGGACTTGTATGGAGCCAAGTGCAGTTAACCAGGTGCATGCTTGCAAACTAGCTAAAACACACGGTGGCTAAAATGCACGGTTGCTGAAATACACGTTTGATAAAACACGTTTGCATAAAAATACATGTTTTTGGATAAAGATACATAGTTATAAATGTTTGCATAAAGATACATGATACATGTTGATACAGGACTGCTTAAAGAGACATGTTTGCATAGATACGAGTTGCGTAAAATATATGTGGCATAAATGCATGCTTGCTTATTGCGTAAATGCATGATTCCAGGGGTGCGTATTGCATAAATGCGTGTTTACATGGATGCACACATTCGTGTTTTTGCCTAAACGCATAGTTGCATAAGCACATGCTTCCATAAATGCATATTGCTTAAAGGGGTTATAAAGATTAAAAAAAAAATGTTTTAAATAACAAACATGTTATACTTACCTCCACTGTGCAGCTCGTTTTGGACAGAGTAGCCCCGAACCTGCTCTTGTGGCGTCCCTCGGTGGCTGTCTCTGCTCCTCCCTGCTTATTTGCCTGGGATTACATGCATGTGTGCTTGTTTGCCTGGGACTACATACATGTGTGCTTATTTGCCTGGAGGTACAAATGTTACCGGCCTCAAAATGTGAATTAAGAGAGCCGATGATTGTAGACGCGATGAGATAAGGTGATCAGCTTGGCATGGACTGCAAAGAATCACACAAACAGCATGAGATATGACCACTGACTTTATGGCTGGAAGTAGTTTAATTTTTACATAACAATACATCTTTTACATTTTTATAGTCACATGTTTATAACCATTAACAATATATATAATACCGATTTTAACTAAAGTATTTTAAAACATAGTTACAACAATGAACATTACTAAATTTAATAACATATATATCCCTGTTATTCAGTGTTATAGATAATTATCTTTATCTCTCTGGTACATTTTAAGTGTGCAATAATCATACTAGCAATGCATTGCTTTAATACAAATATTTTCATGGTAGTACTCTTTTTTAACCACTAGATGGTGCACATTGCATGTCTGTATGATGCAATACATAAGCTTTACATACAATAGGTTTTTTTCTATATTAAATAACAGAAAACATGTGCTTCTATAAATCTATGCAATTTACAACAAATCAGGTTTAAATATACCTATTTAGAAAGGTCCAGTGTTTATCATAGACATTTGTTCTGACTAATGCAGTATTTTCATGTTCTTATGCACTTTTCACTTGTTTCTGACACATGCTGTTCTAAACTTCTAATTACAGCAAAACTATAGCATAAAATCTGCTGAGACTTTTTCTGCATCTGCTCAAGATGTTTAGGAATCTTTCTATCACAGGTTAATACAGATTAGGAACAATTTAGAGTACATACCTGCAAAGAATCACACAAACAGCATGAGATATGACCACTGACTTTATGGCTGGAAGTAGTTTAATTTCCAGTCACATGGTGTGTGGCCTTATATAGACTCTGTTTGTGTACCTTCTCTGCCATCTACTGGTTATTAATAGAATAGAAGGGAGATGTTTAGAAATATAAAAAAAAATGAATATGTACTTTGCTTTGGGGTGTCTGTTTTGTGACCATATAAACCCCAGTCCGTCACACATACATATGTGTTTATTTGCCTTGGGTAACACACACATGTGTTTATTTGCCTTGAACTGCATACCGTATTTATCGGCGTATAACACGCACTCCAAGTTTAGGAGGGAATTTTAAGGAAAAAAACTTACATTAAAATGTCCATTAATGCAGCCTTATCAGTGTCCATCATTGCAGCCTTGCCCAGTGTCCATCTGCAGCCTTGTGTCTTTGCAGCCTTGTGTCTTTTCAGCATTGCCGGCTATTTAAAATTGGTGCCAATCTCCGCTGACTGTTAGCAGAGAGGAGTGAGCCCCTGACGACAAACACAAAGCCAAGTGTACTTGGCTACTCTCGCAGTCCTGGGCGTGACTGTGAGTGGAGCCAAGGCTAGCCAAGTACACTCGGCTTTGTGTATGGCGGCGGCGGTCGCTCCGCTCCACTCACAATCAGAGGAGATTGGTGGAGATCGACAGGGATCGACATATAACACGCACCCATGATTTCCCCCTGATTTTAAGGGGAAAAAATGTGTGTTATACGCCAATAAATACGGTACATAAATGCATGAATGGCAAGAATACTTGTATACCTGCACGTTTGCATAACTTAGGTACCTACATAATGGAATGCCTGGGTACCTGCATATTTACATACGTAAGGGGTTGCAAAGCAGTAAACCAACATTGATTTAGGCCTGCATCCTTGGAGGACTGTGTATTAGGTTGGCTAATATAATTGCTACGTTATTTACTTGTTCATAACAGTTAAATGGTTCCAGAAAGGAGAGGCAGCCAGGGGAGGCAGGTGCACCGCTCTCAAGTTCAGTGATCTGGTGGTGTCCACATCCTCCGATGGACAGTGGTGTCAGAGGCTTCTGAGCCACTGTGGTGTTTGGCATTGCAGTACTTTCCTGACACCTTCTTTTTTCATCAGCTGGACTGCGGCTGCATCACCTTTACCATGTCTGAACTCTGTTGATCGAAGCCTAAGCAGGATCAAGCCTCGTTAGTATATGGATGTGAGACTGTCCCGGATTACCAGATGCTGTAAGCTTTTCCCCACCTGTGTGAGGGAGGCATCCGAGGCTGCTGTGTTTGAGAAGTATCTACGAGAGGTAGATTTCGGGGTCCATAGTCATCGACACATATCTTCACGTGCCGTTTTTTTCTAGGCTCATAAAGGGTTTTTTGCAAATTGCAGTGCAAATACATCTTTTTTATTTTTGGGACTCTGCTCTTTGGGCTTTCCACAGCTCCGAGGGTTCACAAAGCTCCCAGCCCAGTGCTGGTCTTGCTGAAAATGCAGATGTGCCAATCTCAGTTTACCTCAACAATCTTTGTTCAGGAAGCAGTCTGCTCCAGAGTTTCCTTTGATACATTTCTGCAGGAGGAAGTTGCATCTAGGTCAAGGCATGTTCCCTACATACAGTCCTACTCCAGGTCTTTGATAGAGGATAATTCTCTCTGTCTGGAATATGAAGATCCAGGCATTGGATTGCCAAGGGGGCTTTGTTCCTGGGGTATTGCAGAGCTAAAATTGGTGGTTGATGGTTCGAGAAGGGATGGGCAAGCAAACCACTTATGCCAGTTTCTCTTCTTCTTTAGTTGGTTTGAAGGTGGATATAGTTCAGTGGACACAGGAGAAAATACTGCCCATCAATAAGTACGCCTTGATCTGGATGTTGGGACAAACCAGTTGTAGGTGTAATCCGGATATGCCTCTACAGGCTTATATATCAACCACCAGTCATGAGTCATGCGGCTCAGGAAGGTGAACTACATTCTGTCTGAGACAGTACAAGTGCTGTCTCTATCACTAGTACATACTCCAGGTATAAAATAATGGCAGGGGGAAGTCTGCAGGTGGATCTACTAGATTCCAAGTTCCACAACAAGTGGGAACAGGTTGTGTCTGAGACGAAATAGGGGCAGATGCACTGGTAACACCTTAAAGAGGATGTAAACCCTGATGGGTTTACTTCCTCTTTCATTCCCTGCAAAGGCAAAGCATAATGGACTACTATGCATCGCATCGCATAGTAGTCCATTATGTGTCACTTACCTGACACAGGAGCCAGCGAAGTCACCGCTGTCCCCTGTAGTCCGGCGCATCCATCTTCTCGGTGGGGTCTCGCAGCTCCGCCACTGTCATTCGGCGAATCCGCGATGACGTCATTTCCGCGCACGGGAGCCGACATGCGCCGTAGACAGCGGTGCCTGTCTTCGGGCAAATATCTCCTAAACCATATAGGTTTAGGAGATATTTCTTGGACCTACAGGTAAGCCTTAATCTAGGCTTACCTGTAGGTCAAAGTGTGTTGTAAGGGTTTACAACCACTTTAAGGACCAGCTCTCCCTTATTTGATACTTTCCCTCTGTTTTGACCTCTCCCACATCTTTTGAGAAGAATCCGGGAGGAGGTAACACTGATAACAGTGTTAGCCAAATTAGCCCAGGAGGGATTGGTACGCTGACATAGCGAGGCTTGCGGGGGTTGCTCCTTCAACACTCCCAGTCCAGCGGGACCTAATGGTCTTGAGCCCTGTATCTCAGCACTGTTAAGCCCTGGAAGCTGGTTTTGGGAACCTCGATTACGGGACTTGGAAATATTTTTTTCCTGGGGGAAGCCAGGAAGTGGCACCGACGGGAATATGAGTGGGAAATTTTATTTTATTTCTCCAATCAGTAGGGGAAAGGAGATTGGCCTGAAGTACCATTAAGGGTTCGAGTTCATCCCTATCCATTTTTTCCAGAGGCCATTGTTTCTTACTCCTGGATTCATACTTCATACAGCGGGTAGCGTAGATAGTCCCACATGTCAGGCCACTCTTGTGTCCTTGGCAGGGCTGGTGCAAGCAATTTTGACACCCTAGGCGAGACCTAATTTTTCCGCCCCCCTGGCTCCACCCCCTTTGCCCTGCCCATGTATGCCCCACCTTTTTAATGAAGCGCCCCCTAAAATGTTGCTCACCAGCGCCGATAAAAGTCAGCCACATCAGCACCCATCAAAGTCAGCCTCACCAGCGTCCATCAAAGTCAGCCTCACCAGCGCCCATCAAAGTCAGCCTCACCAGCGCCCGTCAAATGCAGTCTCACCAGTGCCCATCAAAGTCAGTCTCACCAGCGCCCATCAAAGTCAGCCTCACCAGCGCCCATCAAAGTCAGCCTCACCAGCGCCCATCAAATGCAGCCTCACCAACGCCCATCAAATGTAGCCTCACCAACGCCCAGCAAATGCAGCCTCACCAGTGCCCATCAAATGCAGCCTACCAGTGCCTATCAATGCAGCCTACCTGTGCCCATCAATGAATGTTTGCTTGCTTCCATTTATTCGGAAGTCAGGACACAGACACAGGCCTCTGCCGCTTGCTGAGCCTCTGACACTATGTGGGAACGAAGCAGCAGCTGCCTGCTGATGCTGAGAGTTGCTTGCTGCTGAGAGAAGAGAGTAGGAACACCAGTGGCCGGGGCGCCCTAGGCAGCAGTGCGCCCTAGGCGACTGCCTAGTTTGCCTAGTGGTAGCACCGGCCCTGGTCTTTGGGACTGGGATTAGCTGTCTTTACAAAGGCCATTTTTTGAAATTAGGAGACTGTTAGTCCCTTATCTCAGAAGATGGCTTCTTTGGTTGCTATCACTTCACTAAGTGGAATGTCAGAGCTAGCGGCTCTTTCATGCAATGAGCCATTCTTGGTTGCACATCATAAGGTGATGTTGCGTCCTAATCCATCTCTACTGCCTAGAGTGGTTTCTAGTTTTCACTTGAATCAGGACACTGCCTTGCTTTTTTATTTTTCTTCTAATCCACAGTCGGCAGGAGAAGATCACTACCTACTCTAGAGGTAGTTCAGACACTCAGGGTCTACTTGAGTTGTCGGCACAGGTCAGGAATCCTGATTTGTGCAGCTAGGAGAGCCCAGGAAGGGCAGGCAGCATCCAGGTCAAATGTTTAGCAGTGGATCTGCCAGTTTATCAATCATGCCTAAGATTTTAATGAGCAAAATTCAATTTTTTTCTGGGGAGAGATTCTCTACCAGGTGTGTGGGAGTATCTTGGGCCATCCGCCATCAGGTGTCAACGGTCCAGGTGTGCAACACCACTATTTGGTCTTTACGTTTATACATCCACAGGGTTGAATGTCAAGAACATGGAGCAGACTGCCTTTGGTCTCAGCGTATTACAAACAGTAATAGTGGCAGTTTCTGCGATGGTGTCTCCCTCCCCTCAGGGGCATTGTTTGGGGACATCCCATATAGTAATGACTGTTCTGTCTCCCGTGATGTACAATAAAGAAATTAGGATTTTTTCTACAGCTTGCCTGTAAAAATCCTTTTCTTAGAGTACATCATGGGACACAGAGCTCCCTCCCCTCTTTTCTGGGACGTTTATGCTTACTACAAAACTGAGGTACGTCCTGTATAGGAGGTGTTATATAGGGGAGGACTTCTTGTTTGATTGATTTACCAGTGTCCATTCACCAGTAGGTGGCGTATAACCCATATAGTAATGACTGCTCTGTGTCTCATGATGTACTACAAGAAAAGGATTTTATAGGTTAGCCGTATAAAAAATCTAATTTTTTTTACATTTTCCGGAGTCGGTCAAATCTCTTTTTTGGCCCATTTTGCCTGAGGAATAGAAGTTGCCTAATATTTATGCGCACCTTGATATAGGGTGTTGATCTCCTCAGGCTACACCTTCCCTCAATACACAAATACACATCACCTTAGATGCTTAAATCCAATAAATATTAAATAAGTTTATACAGCTAGGAGTTGGACAATATGCATAAAAATTAGGATTTGGTCAAAATACTCACTTGCCTACTAATTGTGCACACAGTGTAGGTGTCGGAACTGTGTATTTAGATATTTGCCTGAAGTTCAGCTTTAGGTCAAACCAAAATTATATGAGAGGTAGATCCTTGTTTTTCTTTTAACTACATGCCGACCAGCGGACGACGATATAAGTTGGCACAATGGCATGGCTGGGCAAATGGGGAAATCACAGCATTGTGGGTGCGCACGTGCCGCCGGTGGGGCCTCCATATCCACTGGGGGCCCGCAATTGTGTCACGGAGGGGCAGAACGGGGAGATGCCTTTGTAAACAAGGCATTTCCATGTTATGCCTAGCAACATGACAGAGATCTACTGCTCCCTGTCACCGGGAGCAGTGATCTCTGTCGTGCTAGTGAGGCAATCCCCCCCACAGTTAGAATCACTCTCTAGGACACAGGTAACCCCTTGATCACACTAGTGTTTAACCCCTTCCCTGCCAGTGTCTTTTACACAGTAACCAGTGCATTTTTTAGCACTGATCGCTGTATAAATGACACTGGCCCCAAAATAGTGTCAAAAGTTATAGCAAAAAGTATCAAATACAGTTTTTTTTTCAAAATTGTCACTTTTTTTGTTTATTGCGCAAAAAATAAAAAACACAGAAGTGATCAAATACCACCAAAAGAAAGCTCTATTTGTGGGAAAAAAAGGACGTCAATTTTGTTTGGGTGCAACATCGCATGACCGCGCAATTGTCAGTTAAAGCGACACAGTGCTGTATCGGAAAAAGTGCTCTTGTCAGGAAGGGGGTAAATCCTTCCGGGGCTGAAGTGGTTTAAAAACACACCAAGGGCCCATTCTTATCATACCAAGTGGGACTGTGCTAGAAACCCTTGCTCTGTTTAGTCCTGAGGCCTTTTTTTCCTATTAGGCTAGTTCACACCAAAACATTGTGGTGGTGTGCTTAGAAAAAAAAATTACAGTGTGCAGTATGACCACGCTAAAGCCAATAGAATTTAATGAGATGTCACTTCGTGATCAGCGCCACTGTTGTTGTACCGCAGACCAGTGACTGTGTTCCAGAGCAGCTGCTGGTGTGAATGGGCCCGAATACTGTCAACTTTTATTTTTCTTGCCTTACCACATTGTAGCTGTAGCACTTACCCCCGAAGGAGCCGTTGGTTATTTTTGGGTTACCGTTACTTCCTATGGCACGTCTAGGGGATGTCCCGTGGTAGATGACCCAGTAACTTGAGACTGACAATAGATCCAGTTGAATGGATTTTATTTGCAAACTCCAACCATTGAACAGTCTTTAACTTGGGATCAGAGGGTTGGAAAGGAAAGTTCAGGTACTCTCAATGTCAAAGTCTATAAACGTTAAGGAACTTGCTCACTTTGATTGCATCCATAGAATAGCCATTTGCAGCTGGATGATCACTCAGGTTGGACAGTCCCTCTCTCACAAGGCCGAGCAGCCAACAAGGTGCTTACTCAGGAACAAAGTCTCTATCACCGACGTTGTTGCAGAACATGTAGGAAACTAAGCTTTAGAACACTTGTAGGATACCTGGATCTTTCAGCCGGCTTGGTGATATCCACAAGTCCAGATTCTTTTGGTTACTTCAGCCCTTCCAGGCTCTTGTTAAGAAAACCAAACACACTCATGGTAATCTTCTAAACCAGGGGTAGGGAACCTTGGCTCTCCAGCTGTTTTGAAACTACAAGTCCCATGAGACATTGCAAGACCCTAACAATCACAGGTATGACTCCTAGAGGCAGAGGCATGATGGGATTTGTAGTTTCAAAACAGCTGGAGAGTCGAGGTTCCCTACCCCTGTTCTAAACAGTCCTCCCCTGGAATGCTTGAAGTTCAATGGGTCTCTCCCGAACTGGAGACGGCACCCAACCACCTCAGAATCCTCCTTTAGTTTCCCTGCCTTGGACTAGCCAGCCCCGAGGCATTCAAGTTGGGTGGATGCGCACCCCAAGCCATAGTCTTCCTGGGTGCTGGTCAGCAGGACCAAGACCAAGTACTCAACACTTCATACTGGACCGGAAACCCCGAACCATGTGACGTCCGTGTCTTAAATACCCTCCCTGTGGCCAGACTGAACATTTCACAGCCCAGTCAGACTGACACAAAAGTACAATTTAGAAAAATAGGCCCAAACCAAACTGTAGTCTGGGTAAAGTTTTAACTTTGAAAAACATAGCGGGTGCTCTTCAGGAGCCCGGCGCTACATAGCATTTTCTGCAATATGACAGGTACTCTTTAAGCAGGTACAATTATCACTGATACTGATTATGAATCTGAAATCCCCAGTTTGTCACACCCACCTATCAGGAGTTTACCTGTACTTAAATTACCAGCAGAATATTGTGCTTTATGAGAACATAGTGCCAAAGAATGAATGCAAATGAATAAATTGTGTGTGTTTTTTTTTTTTTTTGCTGCATTAGTATTTGCAGATATGAAGATGCAAACACCAGGCAGGCAAAGAATAAGGGGAGCCAGAGCTTAGATAAATAAATCAGCATATATCACTCTGGAATGCAGAAGCAGTTTATAATTGTGGAAATGTGGTGTTTGCATTAAGCATCAAAAGAAACTCCACGGAGTATCATAAATGTTAACATAGTGTGCTAATCAGTGTCATTTAACAGGCTGCAAGCTTTGAAGTTGGCTCGTCCAGGTGGGGGAAATCTGTAAGCAGAGGTGGGTAATGAGAATATTGTAACTTGTTAAAAATGTGCTTTGCAGAAAAAAAAAAAAAAAAAGATGCGGTATCGTTACTGGCCTGGAAGAGGAGCAGGGTGTAACTTTTAAAAAGGTTAACATTGGGGTTCTTATAAAGAAAAAAAAACAACTTGGGCAACAGGGATGTTTCCTATAACACCTACAGTGGATATAAAAAGTCTACAAACCCCTGTTAAAATGTCAGGTTTCTGTGATGTATAAAAATGCGACAAAGATAAATCATTTCAGAACTTTTTCCACCTTAAGGCCTGATTCACACCTATGGCATTTTTAGTGCTTTTTTCATTTTGCAGATTTCTACTACAGTCCATTTAACATTGTTTCCTATGGAACACGTTCTGTAGTACAAATCTGCAAAATGCAAAAAGCACTAAAAATGCCACAGGTGTGAATCCAGCCTTATGGCCCGTACACACGATCAGAATATCGTACGAAAACGGCCGTCCGAGGAAGGATGGTACGACTTTCGGATCGTATGTACACTACTTTCGACAGCCGATCACGACCGTTCATCCGATATTATTCGATCAGGCATGCACGGAAATTTTCCTCGTATGATTCCGGATCGTACGATTTTCGTTTAGTCAGTATAGTTGTTGTCCCAAAATACAATACAAATACATTACAACACATGACATCACTAACGATTTTTTTTTCTACCGTACGAGAATTTTCGTGACTTTATTTAGCTATTCAATTTCTACTTGCGATAATTAGCCGAAAACGGTCGGGAGATCGGTCGTACGATATTCGGATCGTGTGTACGGGGCATTAATGTGACCTATATACTGTACAACTCAATGAAAAAACAAACTAGAATCTTTTAGGCCTGGTTCACACCTATGCATTTTTTTAATGCGTTTTCAGTTTTGCAGGAACACTACAGTCCATTTAACATGGTTTCCTATGGATGTAGTTCACATCTGTGCGTTTTATGCCAGGGACTTTTTTCTGGTTCCGTAGACTTCAGTAGATCAAAAATGTGTATTGAAAAACGCAAAATGCACCTGCAATATGCAAACTGCAACCTGCATAGGTATGAATCAGTCCTAAGGGTGGATTCTTACCTATGCATTTGTAGTGCTTTTTGCATTTTGCAGGTTTGCAATACAATCCAGTTAACATGGTTTCCTATGGAACATGTTCTGTGCAAAATGCAAAAAGCACTAAAAATGCATAGGTGTGAATCAGGTCTGAGGCTGGGTTCACACCGCTGTGGGTGGGAGACCCGGAATGTGATTCGCACCGCACTGCAGTGCAAATCACATCCGATCTCTGTGCGATGCGAGTTCAGCCATACAGATAGTATGGCTGAATTCGCATCGCATCCGGCCCAAACTCGCACAGGACCCTTTTTTTGGTCCGCAGCAGAATCGTATCGCATGGGTGTTCACACCATGCGATCCAATTCCTGTCCGAGTTTGCAGATCGCACTGCGATATGCGGACTGATCTGGGGGTGTCATTAAGATTTCATTGACACTCCCAGCAGTCCGCATAGGGCAGTGTGAACTGCCGGCGGGAGGCATGCAATGCGGGAAAACGCCGCGGATTCGCGGCGTTCCCGCATCGCTCCGGTGTGAACCCAGCCTTAGGCTCGATTCACATCTATGCATGTTGCATTTGAGAGTTTCTGCAGTGCTTTTTGCGGTGCTTTCCGTGTTTTTGGACACGTGTTTTTGCCGCGTTTTGCGTGGTTTTTTTTGTTTTGTTTTTTGCGGTGTGGTTGCTTAGCAACCAGCTATATACAGTGTAAAAAAAAGAAAAGAAAAAACAAAACAAAATGCAAATCGTGGCCGAAAACGCCGTACTTGCGTTTTGGATGCAGGTCCATTGACTTCTATTACATGAAGAACGCTGCATTTTGCATGAAAAAAAGTCCCCGACCCTTTCCAAAAACACAGAGGCACAAAAATGCATTGATGTGAACATGTTTCGTAGGAACCCATGTTAAAAAAAATCCCTGCACTTCTACAAAATGCATCAAAAAACGCATTAGGCTGGATCCACACCTATGGCAGTTTTAGTGCTTTTTGCATTTTGCAGATTTGCACTACAGTCCAATTAACATGGTTTCCTATGGAACATGTTCTGTATAGCAAATCTGCGAAATGCAAAAAGCACTAAAAATGCATAGGTATGAATCAAGCCTTAGGTGGGGAAGTAAAAATATAAAAATGCGGTTGCATAATTGTGCACACCCTCTTATAACTAGCTTTTTTCAGAATTGAGCAATCACGTTCAAACTCATGTTAAATAGGAGTCAGTACACACCTGCCATCATTTACAGTGCCTCTGATTAACCCCAAATAAAGTTCAGCTGTTCTAGTAGGTCTTTCCTGACATTTTCTTAGTTGCATCCTACAGCAAAAGCCATGGTCCGCAGAGAGCTTCCAAAGCATCAGAGGGATCTCATTTTTAAAAGGTATCAGTCAGCAGAAGGGTAGAAAATAATTTTCAAGGCATTACATATATCATGAAACACAGTGAAGACAGTCATCATCAAGTGGAGAAAATATGGCACAACAGTGACATTACCAATAACTGGATATCCCTCCAAAATTGATGAAAAGATGAGAAGGAAACTGGTCAGGGAGGCTGCCAAGAGGCCTACAGCAACATTAAAGGAGCTGCAGCTACCCTGTTTCCCCGAAAATAAGACCTAGCGTGATTGTCGTTGATGGCTGCAATATAAGCCCTACCACTCAAATAAGCCCTACCCTGTTTCCCCAAAAATAAGCCCCACCCTGAAAATAAGACCTACAAGGACTTTAACTAGGGCTTGTTTGGGGAGTAGGGCTTATATTGCAGCTATCACCGACAATCACTAGACTAGGTCTTATTTTCGGGAATATTTCAGGGTATATCTGGCAAGTGCTGGCTGCGTGGCACATGAGACATCAATCTCCTGTATTCTTCATGTATCTGGGCTATGGGGTAGTATGGCAAGACGGAAGCCTATTCTTACCAAGAAAAACATCCAAGCCCGGCTAAATTTTGCAAAAACGCAAATGAGGTCTCCCAAAAAGCATGTGGGAAAATGTGTTATGGTCTGATGAAACCAAGGTTGAACTTTTTGACCATAATTCTAAAGGATATGTTTGGCGCAAAAACAACACTGCACATCACCAAAAGATCATCATACCCACTGTGAAGCATGGTGGTGGTAGCATCATGCTTTGGGGCTGTTTTTCTTCAGATGGAGCAGGGGCCTTAGTCAAGGTAGAGGGAATTGTGAACAGTTACAAATACCAGTTAATAATGGAACAAAACCTTCATCTTTCAGCAGGACAACGACACAAACAAAGCATACATCCAAATCAACAAAGGAATGGCTTCCCCAGAGTCCAGACCTGAATCAGTTTGAAAATCTGTGGGGTGATCTGAAGAGGGCTGTGCACAGGAGATGTCCTCGCAATCTGACAGATTTGGTTTGTTTTTGCAAAGAAGAGTGGGCAAATATTGCCAAGTCAAGATGTGCCATGCTGATAGACTCATACCCCAAACAGACTACAGAGTGCTGTAATAAAATAAAAAGGAGCTTCAACAAAGTATTCCTTTAAGGGTGTGCACACTTACACAACCATATTATTAAAAAAAATTTTTTTCTTTGAATATTGTCAGTTCTGTATCTATTCATTCTCTGTAAAAAATTCTCTCAATAAAAATTACAATTTAAAAAAAAAAAAAAAAAAAAAAAAATTTTTTTTACTTCCCTCCACCTAAAATATTTGCTGTTCAACTGAGTTGTACGGTTTATAGGTCATATTAAAGGTGGAAAAAGTTCTGAAATGATTTATCTTTGTCTCATTTTTTTTCATCACAGAAACCTGACATTTGAACAGGGGGGTGTAGACTTTTTATATCCACTGTAGGTTACCCCTTGGCAAAAAGTACAGATAAAAAAATAAAAATAATGTATAGCACCTCAAAACCAGGACTCGATTTCAGCACTGGAGCCTGCAGACAGTGACACACACATTTTGAGACCTGCTTTATATTGCTATTCAGAGGGCATTTAACAGGCGGCAAGGAGGCGTAATGTTGCCTCCTCAGTGCTTGTTTTAAACTTGCAGACCAGGCCTATTTTGACACTTTTTGTTTACAAAAATTTTTTGTATTGTATTGTATTTTTACAAATACAAATTTGTATTGTATTTTTAGCTAAAAAATTGCTTAGAACCCATACATACTGTGTAAATAAATATATATATATATATATATATATATATATATATATATATATATATATATATATATTATTTTTTTTTTTTTTTTGCAGAGGCCCTAGAGAATAAAATGGTGGTCATTGCACTTTTTTTTATGTCACATGGTATTTGCGCAGCAGTTTTTCGAACGCTATTTTTTAAATACATTTTAATGCAAAAAAACACAATATATAACCTAATGTTTGGTAAAATATAAAATATGATGTTATACCTAACTTGTCACGCTTTAAGATTGCACACACTCGTGGAATGGTGCTAAAGATTGATTGATTGCCATGCCTGACACATGTCCTTAATTTGATGGTGCGGCATTTCCTAAATACGTACCCAGGGTTGCAAGATGTGCTAAAGCTGGCCAGAAGAGTCTGCAGCCATTTCAGGCGGTCATACACAGCCAGTGCTCGGTTGGCTGAAATCCACCTGCTTGTAAACTGGCTGATTTGTGACATGCCCACCAGGTGGAACTCGACTTTGTCAATGCTGCAGCAGCTATACATGCAGCAGAGGGCCGTTAACGAGCACCTGTGTGAATACGGCATGACAACAGGCTCAGGCAGCCTGATCATTAAGGATGCATGCACTGTATTGTCATCATTTGAGGAGGCCAAAAGGATGGTGAGCTGTGACAGTGCATGCATCAGTGACACAATCCCTGTTGTGTTCCTGCTGGAGCATATTCTGCATGGCATTATGGACAGGGCACTGGAGGCAGAGCAGCAGGAGAAAGAGGAGAACTTCCTTTCCTCTCAAGGCCCACTTTATCCAGACACCATCATTCCTGTGTCACAGAACACACAGGAGGAGAGAGGGGAGGAGTATGAGGAGGATGATTCTGGCACTTTCATAGGCTTTGAAGAAGAGGAAGACATGTGTCAATCTGTTATCAATGGCTTTCCAACCCCAGGAACCTTGGGAGTAGTACGTGGCTGGGAGGAGGAAGTTCCCGATGCTTTCCTCCTAAGTGACCCCGAGTAGTCTGCTTCTCAAGCCCTGGTACATTTGAGGTGCATAGGCAACCTCATGCTTCAAATCCTGCCAAAGGACCCAAGAATACATGGCATAAAGGAGAAGGATAATTACTGTTTGGAAACCCTCCTTGGCCACCATTGTAAGGGGAAAGTCTCAGAACTCATCCTGTCCCCACAGGGAGTGCAGGAGATAAAATCTCTTGAGGACACATTAAAGAGGATTTTATTGAAAGTTTTTCAAGAGAGGAGCGTTGCAGAGTGAGGCATTTTGGAATTATCTTAGTCCTCGCCATCCAGGGCTGTCACCTTCCACATCTCATCGGCAGCGTTTGCATCACATTGTGGATGAATACATCGGGGCCAAAATAGAGATGGAGAGCTTTCCAGCTGACCATCCACTGACTTACTGGGTCATGAGAATAGACCACTGGCCAGAACTTGTCCAGTATGCTATTGAGTTGTTGGGCTGCCCTGCATCTACTATGCTTTCAGAATGGGCATTCAGTGCTGCAGGAGGTTTCATTACTGATCATAAAATGCGGCTATCCACAGACTCCGTGAACCGTTTGTCATTTATAAAAATAAATCAGTCCTGGACTACCAGCTATGAAGCCCCTGATGCCGATGTCACTGATTAAGTATTTTTGGGATGTGGAATCTCTGCAGGACTTTGAGGCTGCCTAGCTTTGAGGTTCAATCATTTCATCTGGAAGAAGTACTATGGGACCCCCCCCCCCTCCCCAGGCACTATACTGGAAGGAATTTTTAATTTTTTTAAATAAAAAAATCGCTGCTCATTTAAAAATTATGTTTTTCACAAACTTTTTTTTTATTGATACATGTCCCCCAAGGCAGGACCCGGACCCCTATAACCATTATATGCCCAATAACTTGCATATAAGCCTTCAAAATTGACACTTTTGATTTTTGACATTTGGGTCCCATTGACTTTAATGGGGTTTGCTATTCGGATGCAAACTTTTGCAGTGTTCAGAAGTTCTGGTGCGAACTGAACAAGGGTCCATTCGGCCCATCCTAACTAATATAGTTTAAAATATTTAAATACTGTGTAAATAACTGTATATTAGATGACTTTTCCCATTGATGATGTGCAAGGTGTCTAAAGATGATTGTGTCATCCAATAAACACCAGTTAGACCCAGTACATTCAGTGATCAACACTCAGTAACAGACCTGGCAAGACATGTCCCCCATCATCCTCTGCATTGAAACACTTGTGTGACGAGGGGCGTGGCTGTCACTGAGCTCTGCCTGCGCGGGGCACTCGAGGGGGACATCAGGAACCAACATTTTCACAAAAAGACCCAGAGACATGAGCAACCCAAAATAATATGGAAATCCGACAGAACACTGATATTCTCTTTCTTCTATAATTATGTGACCAGGGTTTCACCCACTTCCTAAAATGTTCCCCCTGGCAATCTTTTAAGCCCTTATACACACCTTTTTTTCCCCCAAAGTCTTCTTGCCAGTTCATTGTCATCACTTCAGCTTCTCCCAGTATTAATGGTAACGGGGGGCAGGCATTCCTCCAGGACTAATCATCGCTCATTAAATTATGTTTGAGCAATGCACAGTCTTTGAGTACTGTGAGCCCAGCCTGCATAATGACGCACTTCCTAGGGGGGAGTGTAAACAACAGGCTGGGTAAATATCATAAAATGAGCATTGTACCCAGTACCAGACTGATTTTGGAAAGTTGAAAGAGGTTACAAATAGTTTAAGAGCCAGCCATGCACAGTTAGAATCAAGGACAATCTGCACGATTCCCCCATCAACACAGACAGTGCTGAGAGGGGAATATTCCTAAACACGAGGTGACGTTAGCGCCCAACAGGCTGAGCGATGTGCTAACGTCACCTCGTGTTTAGGAATATTTCCAGGAAAAACGGGTCTGTCCGTGGGCGTCCGGCCGGTGCAACGGACTCAAGGCTGATGATTTCTGTATAAACTGTAAGTGCAATTTTATTTTTTGGATTTTAGTAATAAAAGGTTTTTACACTATTTGGAGCCTTATTTCTCTTCCATGGTTTTGGTGCATCCCTCTTGAGCCCCTTCAAATTTATGGGAGAGATCCTGTGGAAGCGTTTTTAGCAATTTATACACTGAAGCGGTGGTGTAAGGAGAGCATCAAGGACTTCTTTGGAGTGGGAGACAACCATATATTCACACGTCTTCTGTGATCCTCTGTAGTGGGGGGGTCATGAATTTTCGGTAAGAGGCAAATTCAGACATTCGGTGGCTGATTGAACACTGTTCATCTGTGGAGGATCTTATTCACATTTGATTCATTATATAAGGATTGTTTCAATATTTGCATAGAGACTTCTTAATTTCATTCACTGGGTGTTTTCAGTGTTTTTTTATTATTGTATTATGTAATACAAATAGAATGTATGTTCTAGTGTTACAATATTCACATATATTTTATTTAAGGGCTTGATAAAGCCCATAATCTATTGTCACTTTATATATTCACATATATTTTGGTTTATGTGAGGTTTAGCGCAGCTTCTATATTTTTTCTTATGTTCAAATACTTATTTTACCCACTGAACTGCAACTCGATTTATAAAATTTGTATCACGTGTGTTTTCCCGGATTTTTGGTTGATATTCTGTCTCTATCATTTAGAATAGACCTATGATACAAACTATAGACCCTTCATTTCTTTGTAAATTAGAAAACTTTCAAATCTGCTGGGGATCAAATCCTTATTTTCCCCCCACTGTATATGAAAGCTAAAGATTTAAAAATATTAAATATTACTTTTAAAATTACATTAATATGTAACATTTTAAAGGAGATTTTAGTAACTGGGTTTATATATACTTATCATAAAACAAAGGTATGTGGTGCTTGAAAAATATCTATAGGAGGTCTTACGCTGCCCAGGACAAATGTGCATCTCCACTGTATCATAGTACCTGCTGGGAAATGTAAAGCAACGTATGGATAAAATACCTTTCAATTTAGCCAGAGACAGCTACATTGTTTTGGGGGTCCTGCTTATGCTAATAAATACATGCACCTCAATTTCATAAAAAAATAAAAATAAATAAAACGGTTTCTAATTAGGTCCATCTGCTGGCCAGCAAAACAACTATAGATCTATGTAAACAAAAAACAATATATCCTTTTCCATAATAGATTGGTGATGTCTCTTTAAACATAGATAGATATGCGTAAACGTGAAAAAAAAACAATTTTCAGCCCATGCATGCTTAGAGTCAGGCCTGCTTATGCATGATGATATCCTTGCTAATTGCAAATAACAGCAAATAATCCCTTATGCTTTGCATCTCATGGATCAAATCAGCATTTTTGTATACACCTGCTTGGCCTTCACCAAGCACCGGGTTTTGATTGGGGAAAAAGAAAAGCTTCAAAAGTCGACATTTTACTTTGTGTGAAAATCACTTGTACTCTCGATGGCTAAACATAATTATGTTATAAAGAGAGTCGTTAGCTGGCTGCGCACTTCTCACTTACCTCTGCAATTGGCTCGGGCAAACTGTAACTGTCTAGAAAAGTATTCCTCATTTCTAGAGGCAAACACAGAGCTGTGCGAAAAAAAAGGGAAAAAAAAAGAAAAAAATGTTTAAAACATGTAATTAAATAAGACTTTTTTTGTTTCTTTGTTTTTTTAAATACTGTCACCAGTCAGTATCCCTGATCACCACCACACCAGTGATATGATGACACTGCACTGCACTAGTGACAGCATGTAAAAAAAAAAAAAAAAAAGTGAAAATAAATAACAATTTTATTTAATTTTTTAATTTTGCAAAAAATTCTGACAAAAATTACAACATCAAAAAAAGTTGTCATGTCTCTTAATAAATACCTTGGACTGTCATTTGAAGGATATTTGTACTGTCCTGGCATTTCAAGGGCCTCAAGAAATGAGATGGGTTGTCAGTTCATCAGAATTGATCACTTTTCAAATATACTGTATGCTGTATACCATAGTTTGTAGGCACTATAATGTTCACACAAACCAATCAATATAGACTTATTGGATTTATTTTTTATTTTTTTTAATCAAGGACGTGTAGCAGAGTACATTTTGGCCTACATCTATGAAGAAATTTGATTTTATTGGATATCTTTTATCCCGGAAAGTAGTAAATCTCTTATTTCAAATATTTTTGGCCCTTTTTCATTTATATGACAAACAAACAAAAAAAAACTGGTGGTGATTAAATACCTCCAAAAGAAAGCTCTATTTGTGTGGAAAAAATATATAAATTTAAATTGCTTACAGTGTTGCATGACTGCGCAATTGGCAGGTTAAGTAGCGCAGTGCAGAATAGCAAAACTGCAAAAAATGGCCTAGTCGTGAAAGGGAGTAAAACCTTCCAGAATTCAAGTGGTTAAGATCTCAGACAATTAAACTTAATTCAACTATATTCACAATAGAACATTGCAACTTGCTGCTGTACCTGGTAATGGGTTGTTGAGTACTTTGTAAAAATGCAGACATGCTGCATTGTTATGCAACGGACCCCAATGCATTTGCATAGTGTGAACAGGACACATGGAAAACAATTGTTTTCTATGTGCCCTTGCATTGAGGTTGCATTGATCAGTGGTGAACACTAAATGTTCCTTGCTACAGTATTCTACTGTTAAAAATAGATATATAAACACAGTGTAATGTGCCAACCATTTACAAAATAACCTACCAATATAATCGACAAAAGTGACATGTACATAATAAATAAATCAAAATGTGAAAAGTTAAAATGTGTATTTATTTATTACGCATGTAGCACCGGTACTCCTAATGAGTACGTGCTATGTTCGTAAAAATTTAGTTTTTGCCCAAAACTATAGTTACGTTTTGGGGTTAATTGTGCTAAATTGTGCTTTGGCATCAGTTTGGCTGGGCTGTATTAAGGTTCTGCCTGATCAAACCCTGATGGGTTTACTTCCTCTTTCATTCCCTGCAAAGGTAAAGCATAATGGACTACTATGCATCGCATCGCATCGCATAGTAGTCCATTATGTGTCACTTACCTGACACAGGAGCCAGCGAAGTCACCGCTGTCCCCTGTAGTCCGGCGCATCCATCTTCTTGGTGGGGTCTTGCAGCTCCGCCGCTGTCATTCGGCGAAGCCGCGATGACGTCACTCCCGCGCATGCGCACGGGAGCCGACGCGCGTGACAGCTCCATCGTTGAAAATGCCACGCTCAGTGCGCCTGCGCGCCGCTGTCTACGGCACATGCGCTGTAGACAGCTGTGCCTGTCTTCGGGCAAATATCTCCTAAACCGTGTAGGTTTAGGAGATATTTCTTGGACCTACAGGTAAGCCTTAATCTAGGCTTACCTGTAGGTCAAAGTGTGTTGTAAGGGTTTACAACCACTTGAAACCAATCTTTTTTTGTACAATTCTCCTTTAAGGGGGCGTAGCAGGGGGTGTGTCTTATGCCTGCATACTTTTGCTGATAGGTGTCCCTCATTTCCATCTCAAAAAGTTGGGAGGGTATAGGACTGCATGGAAGAATATAAAGGTAAGTCCTATTCTGAGAGCTTGCATTGTAGACTTATTTGCCCTGATGTCAATTTAGAACCTTCCCCTCTTCTCTAGACTCTTGAAAACAGAACTCCAGCCTACACAAATAAATACATTTATGGGAACTTTTTTTTCTTATAGAATATCTGCATTTCTGTTCAGTCACTTTTGGGGTTCACACACATTGTATAGTGACTCTGTTGTAACATTGAAGATTTCTCTGTCACCTCTTTGCACACTGGGCTTTGAAAGGGCATTACCACAATGTGAGGCTCATTCTCTTCCGCTTCATTCTCCCAGTACCTGAAAAAATATATAGATTGGGCGCTTTACACAAGGCAATAGAGGCAATATTAAATCAAAAGCATTTTAACCACTTCCCAACTGCCCCATAGCAGTTTTACTGCTGTAGGGCAGCTCTCCTGTGCAGAATCACGTATATGTACACGATTCTGCACTCCTGCCTGCAGAGGCTGCGCATGCGCCACCGGCAGGCCAGTTCTGATGTAAGTATTCACAGCAGAAGCCAATCTGCAATCTTCTGGGCACATGCCAATACGCAGAGAACTGAGCTATGCCTATATAAACAAGGCAGCTCTCTGTTCTGACAAGAGGGAAGGAATGGATTCTGGGTTTCTGCAAAGCAGGGACTAGATTCCATTATTTCCCCTAGTGAAAGCACCCCACTGTACAAACAAAAAACACTGGCTAGGCACATCGCCCTAGATGTTTAACCCCTTCCCAGCCAGTGTCATTAGTACAGAGAAAGTGCATATTTTTAGCACTGATAAAATACATACATAAAAGAATAAAAAAAAATCACAAGAACACTACAGGAAAAAAAAAAAAAAAACTACCTTAATTGCTTGCCGACCACTGCACATACATATACGTCGGCAGAATGGTACAGGCAGGTAAGTGGGTGTACAGGTACGTCCCTTTACATTTGCCGCCTTTGGGGCGCGCGCCTGCGGGTCCCGGGAACTCGATTGTTCTCCGGCGGCCAGCGATTGTGGTGTGGAGAGGTAGAATGGGGAGATGTAAACAAGACATTTCCCCATTCTGCCTTGTGTCATGACAGAGATATACTGCTCCCTCTCATCGAGAGCAGTGATCACTGTCATGTCCTAGGTATCCCATCCCCCCCACAGTTAGAATCACTCCCTAGGACAGACTTAACCCCTTCATCACCCTCTAGTGGTTAACCCCTTCCCTGCCAGTGTCATTTACACAGTAATCAGTTCATTTTTTTTGCACTGGTCGCTGTATAAATGACAGTGGTTCCAAAATAGTGTCAAAAGTGTCCGATGTGTCCGCCATAATGTCACAGTCACAATAAAAATCGCAGATCGCTGCCATTACTAATAAAAAGATCATTTAAAAATGCCATAAAACGATCCCTTAGTTTGTAGACACTATAACTTTTGCGCAAACCAATCAATGTATTTTTTTACATATTTTTGGGGGATATTTATTATAGCAAAAAGTAAAAGATACTGCTTTTTTTTTTCAAAATTGTCGCTCTTTTTTTGTTTATAGTGCAAAAAATAAAAAACGCAGAGGTGATCAAATAACACGAAAAGAAAACTCTATTTGTGGAAAAAAAAGGATGTAAATTTTGCTTGAGTACAACGTCGTACAACCGCGCAATTGTCAGCTAAAGCGACGCAGTGCTGAATCGCAAAAAAATGCTCTGGTCAGGAAGGGGGTAAAATGTTGCGGGGCTGAAGTGGTTAACCGCTTGACGACCACCTCACGCCGATATACGTTGGCAGATGGGCTCATACAGGCAAACTAACATACCTGTACGTTGCCCTTTTAGAGGCGCCCTGCGGGCGGTGCGCACGCGGCAAGATCCGTGAGTCGGATCCTGAGTCTCGCGGACTCGATGTCCGCGGGGATACCTGTGATCGCCTCACGGAGAGGAAGAACGGGGAATGCTAATGTAAACAAGCATCTCCCCGTTCTGCCTAGTGACAGTGTCACTGATCATAGCTCTCCGTGAGCGAGAGCAGAGATCAGTGACGTGTCACACGTAGCCACGCCCCGCCACAGTTAGAATCACTCCCCAGGACATACTTAACCCCTACACTGCCCCCTAGTGGTTAACCCCTTCACTACCAGTGTCATTTACACAGGAATCAGTGCATTTGTATAGCAATAATTGCTGCATAAATGACAATGGTCCCAAAATGTGTAAAAAATTTCTGATGTGTCCGCCATAATGTTGCAGTCACAATAATAATGGCTGATTGCCGCCATTACTAGTAAAAAAAAAATTATTAATAAAAATTCCATAAAACTATCCCCTATTTTGTAACTTTTGCACAAACCAATCAATAAACGCTTATTGCGATTTTTTTTTACCCGAAAATATGTAGAAGAATATGTATCAGCCTAAACTGAGGAAAAAAAATATTTTTTTATATATTTTTTGGGGATATTTATTATCTCAAAATTTAAAAAATACCGTGTTTTTTTTCAAAATTTTCGCTCTTTTTTTTGTTTATAGCACAAAAAATAAAAACCGCAGAGGTGATCAAATACCACCAAAAGAAAACTCTATTTGTGGGAAAAAAAGGACATCAATTTTGTTTGGGAGCCACGTCGCACGACTGCGCAATTGTCAGTTAAATCGACGCAGTGCCGAATCACAAAAAGTGCTCTGGTCATTGGCCTGCAAAATGGTCCGGGGCTGAAGTGGTTAAAGACAGCCCAAAAAAAAAATACTCGAAATTAATAGATAAGAAAGAACAAAAATACAAGAAATAAACTATACTACAAGAAATATATGAACCTTTCTGAAAGACATCCCAAAAAACACATACTTCAAATTAATAAATGTGTGCCTTTTCCAGCAAATTTCACATAAGCCGATGTTAAAAAGGGGTACTTTCACCAAAATCACTCCGTTCTTCCCTAAATGCTGACCTCCTTCAGAAAATACTCAGGGACTCAGAACTGAAGCTACAGATACAGCCAGACAAGTTCAATTTCCAGAAAGAGGTCATCGGTCACATGCCACAAAATTCTCGTTTGACCAGATTCCTTTAATGCGTAACGTCGCTTCCCCACCTTGTTGGATGTTGTGAGGTAGATTAGTGAAATAACCCATTTTTGTAGATAGCAGGCATTCGCTGACTTATTGTTAGCCCTTGTACACACGGTCGGAGATTCCGACAACCAAATCCGTCTGAGTAATTCCGACGGATAAATTCCGGAAGAGGTCCGGAAGTGATGTTGCATACACACGGTCGGACTAAGTTGTCGGAAAATCCGATTGTACATAACGTGATGACGTTATTTCATTACAACGGGACTACGTTCAGGCTAGTAGCCAACAGCTTTGGTCTAGGAATTTGATCTGAGCATGCGTGGCACTTTGTCCGTCAGAGTAGGCTACACATGATCGGAGTATGTCCGATCGGAGCATTTTGTCTGAAAATTTTACCGGCAAGTTGGAAAACTTGGCCCGTCGGATATTCGGACGGAAATAGTCCGATGCAGACCACACACAGTCGGAATATCCGACAAAACGGTCCGATAGGAAACATTCCGACGGAATCTCCGACCGTGTGTACAAGGGCTTAGAGTGTGTGCCCCAACTAAATTAAAGCGGAGGTCCACCCTAAAGTGGAGCTTCCGCTCATTGGAACCCTCCCCCCCTCCGGCGCCACAATTGGCACCTTTCAGGGGGGAGGGGGGTGCAGGTACCTGTACAGTACAGGTATCTGCACCCACTTCCGGCGTAGATTCTGCAGAAGCTACGCCCCTTTCCGCAGAATCTACGCCCCTTTCCGAAGGTCCCCCGCTGCCTGCTGGGAAACACACGGATCCCAGAGACAGCGGGGACCATCCTTATTGTATAGCGCGATTCGCGCATGCGCGGTAGGGAACCGAGAAATGAAGCCGAAAGGCTCCACTTCCTGATTCCCATACCCAAGATGGCGGCGGCAGCACCCGAGAGACGATCGAGAGATCGGCTTCGGGTGCGGACATCGCGGGCGCGCTGGACAGGTAAGTGTCATTATTTTAAAAGTCAGCAGCTGCAGTATTTGTAGCTGCTGGCTTTTAAAAAAAAAAATAACGGCGGACTCCCACTTGAAATTTCATTTTCTAAAGCATTGTCTTAAATCATCAGAAATTATGCTGATTTATTTTAATAAAATCATTATTTTGACTTTTTTTTTTTCATCCTCTGTTGTATCTTGAAGTTTCTAATCTCTTGCAGCCTCTTTCCAGCCACTTCCCATCTACATGCACTACAGCGATGGGTGCACGACATTTTTCAGGGTGGGTTTCCTGACATTAGTAACAGTGGATCATGTCTGTGTGGCGTGTGTTGAAATGGCCACTTGTGGTCTATTGTGACAGGGTGACAACGTAGGAGCACAGTTATTAGACAGGGCAAAGTGTTGTCACAGGAACAAGTATTATTGTAATTAAAGCTACAGAGTTAAAAACTTTGAAAATTACTTTTTTTTTAAATGACATTAACATGTTAGAATGTTTATGAGAATTTAGAGGTTGTGATTTATATCTACTTTGAAGTGTATGTTAACCTTGTTACTATGTATGAATATGTATCATACCACCCAACATTTTGAGATGGGAATGAGGGACACCTACTAGCAAATGTATGTAGGCATAGGACATGCCCCCTGCCACACTCCCTAAAGGAGAAATAACCCCAAAAGAAAGGTTAATTAAATCCACAAGTACTTTTTTTTACCACTACTATTCCTTTATATTGGCTTTTTTGCAGCAATTTAGGAATCAGATGAAAGGTTTAGCGCTGGGAAACACTTTTTGAAAGATAATAAGTGCATTTTATATACAACTTTAGAGATCAGACCAAAGTGAGGGGCAAATGAGGAGGAATCAGGGACAGAGGGACATTGCTCCGAATCAGGGACAGTCCCTCGGAATCAGGGACAGTTGGGAGGTATGTATGTAGGTCTGTTCTGGTGTGGTCTGTTTACGCCCTTGGGCTTGCTGCTTGGAGGTACAGGACGTGCTTGGACCCCCATAGTCAGCTTTGCCACCACATCCCCTCACCTGCCTTGATCTGTAGATGGACAGTGGATCTGATCAGAATGAAAGACGGGAAAAAGGTGCACAAATTGAATGTGGTTATAGTTAAAAATAAGTAAATGGCAATATTACAGTGTGCATTTTCAGGAGTGTCTTCACACACAAAAAAAAAACTTTAATTGATTATAAATATCTTCTGGAGATAAGTGTGCTGACTGGTTGGGAAGGAAATCATTTGTGTTTGTTTCTGTCATTGTACAACGCGTGGATTATGATCCTGGATCCATTGCAGCTACAAGCTCTATTTGAGATCGAACAGTGACACCTGCAGTTTCAGTAAATTACTGGCTGTAGACAAGGAAAAGGGTCTACTCTTCATGAAGAACAGAACCAGATTGCATTGTGTATTGTTACCTGCAAAGGAATTCTAGGCTTTCATTTGACACTGAGGTCAAGTTCAAGGGTTGTGTTCGGGACCGTTTTGTTTTGGCAGCTTCACAATACATTGTTACTGAACAAACAGACCCCTTTGAAGAACACTTAGGTTGTTTATATGTAAAGTCACATAGCACTGCATAACTATGATTTAATTATTTTTTTTAATTACTGTTAATATATCTTTATCACATACCATTCCACACGGATTTATTCCCCTTGTTAGTTTTCATTTCCTTCTCATTTATGGGTACAGCTTGAGCTAAAACCTATTTAGTTAATAGAAATAAACATTTTGGTACAGTAAATACTTTATATGGTGTTAGATGTCTCTTAGATGTATAACTTTGTCTGGAATTTTCTGTTCCAATCGCCAGTTTTCCTGATAATTGGCTTGGTTACTTTCTGCATGGAAATGTTTAAATCTGAAATCTCTGAATACAAAAGTGCCAGTACGTTTTACTGCATAGGTTATATCAACACACACTGAACATACCTGAAAAAGTAAGTTGTCATGTGGCAACAACTAATATATACTAACCTCTAATTGAAATATTATTTGTTCTACATTTCTTCTTACCTTCCTTCCTTCCCTCCTTCATTTTGTTCTTTCTTTCTCTGACAGATGGTAAGTTCTCAGCTCTGCCAGAAATACAGTGCTCACATGTATGTGAGTTTATTGCATGTGAAAATCTAATGACTTCACACCTCAGAGGTCCATCTCTTGATATTTACCCCTAAATGTAACCTAACCCTTAAATATTATCTATCTGTTCTATTCTTTCTTTCTTGCTTTCCTTTCTTCCTTTCCTTCTTTCCTTCCCTCTTTCCCTTCCTTCTAATTTGCTTTCCTTCCTTTCCTTCTAACCTTCCTTCTTTCCTTTTTTTTCTTCCTTCCTTAATTTTTTTTCTTTATTTGAGCCCTGGTAAGTTGGTTCCTGTCTCTCCCTAAAATACAGTGCTCACCTTTATGTTTCTTTTGTTTTATTTATTTTCTTCCTTCCTTCCACCCCTTCCTTCCTCTCTTTCCTTCTACCCTTTTTTCCTTACTTCCTTCTGTTCTCCCTTCCATCATTCTTTCTTTCTCTGAGCCCTGGTAAGTTAGTTCTTCAGCTCTCCCTGAAGTAAAGTGCTTGGGTGTATGTGAGTTTATTGCATGTTAAAATCCAATGACTTCAGAGCTCAGGGGTTCTCGCTTGATATTTACTAACCCCTAAACGTTACCTAACCCTTAAATATTATCTATCTGCTGTATTCTTTACCTTTCTTTCTTTCGTTCTTTCTTTCTTTCTTTCTTTTTTTCTTTCCTTCCTTCCCTTTCCTTTTCTTTCCTCCCTTTCCTTACTTCCTTCTTTTCTTCCTTCCATCGTTCTTCCTTTCTCTAAGCCCTGTTAAGTTAGTTCTCAGCTCACCCTGAAATACAGTGCTCATGTGTATGTGAGTTTATTGTATGTGCAAATGCAATGACTTCAGAGCTCAGACATCCATCTCTTGATATTTATTAACCATCAGTTGATATTTACTAACCATCAGTTGATATTTATTAACCATCAGTTGATATTTACTAACCCCTAAACTTAACCTAACTCCTAAATATTATCTATCTGCTGTATTCTTTATTTTCTTTCCTTTCCTTTCCTTCTTTCATTCTTTCTTTCTTTTTTTTTCTTCCTTCCTCCCTTAACTTCCTCTCTTTCCTTCTACCCTTCTTTGCTTACGCTCTTCTCCCTTCCATCATTCTTTCTTTCTCTGAGCCCTGGTAAGTTAGTTCTCAGCTCTCCCTGAAGTAAAGTGCTTGGGTGTATCTGAGTTTATTGCATGTAGAAATCAAATTACTTCAGAGCTCAGAAGTCCTCTCTTGTTTTTTTTCTAACCCCTAAACCTAAACTAACTCTTAAATATTATCTGTCTGCTGTTTCCTATTCCTTTCTTTCTTTCTTTCTTTCTTTCTTTCTTTCTTTCTTTCTTTCTTTCTTTCTTTCTTTCTTTCTTTCTTCCTTCCTTTCCTTCCTCCCTTTACTTCTATCCTTCTTTCCTTCCTTCCTTTCCTCCCTTTCCTTCTATCCTTCTTTCCTTACTTCCTTCTTTTCTTCCTTCCATCATTCTTTCTTTCTCTAAGCCCTGGTAAGTTAGTTCTTGGCTCACCCTGAAGTAAAGTGCTTGGGTGTATGTGAGTTTATTGCATGTAGAAATCTAATGACTTCAGAGCTCAGAGGTCCTCTCTTGTTATTTAGTAACCCTTAAACGTAACCTAGCCCTTAAATATTATCTATCTGCTGTATTCTTTACCTTTATCTTTCCTCCCTCCCTTTGCTTCTACCCTTCTTTCCTTCTTTTTCTTCCTTCCATCATTCTTTCTTTCTCTGAGCCCTGGTAAGTTAGTTCTCGGCTCTCCTTGAAATACAGTGCTCACGAGTATGAGTGTTTATTGCCTGTGTAAATGTAATGACTTCAGAGCTCAGAGGTCCATTTCTTGATATTTACTAATCATCAATTGGTATTTACTAAACCCTAAACTTAACCTAACCCTTAAAAATTATCTATCTGTTCCTTTCTTTCTTTCTTTCATCTTCCCTTACTTTCTTTCCTTTATTTCTCTGACTGCTGGTAATCTAGTTCTCAGCTCTCAAAGAAATACAGTGCTCACGTGTGTGAGAGATTATAACATGTGGAAATCTAATGACGTCAGAGCTCAGAGGTCCATCTCTTGATAAACTTAACCTAACCCTTCAAAAGTCTCTATCTGCTCTGTTCTTTCTTTCCTTTTATTCCTTCCTTCTTTCTTTTCTTTTCTTTCTTTCTTTCCTTCTTTCCTTCTATCTCTCTTTGTTTCCTTCTATCTTTCTTTTCCTTCTTTCTTTCCTTCTATCTTTCTTTTCTTTCTTTCTTTCTTTCCTTCTATCTTTCTTTTCTTTTCTTTCTTTCCTTCTATCTTTCTTTTCTTTTCCTTCTTTCTTTCCTTCTATCTTTCTTTTCCTTTTTTCTTTCCTTCTAGCTTTCTTTTCTTTTCTTTCTTTCCTTTCCTTCTATCTTTCTTTCCTTTTCTTTCCTTTCCTTCTATCTTTCTTTTCTTTTATTTCCTTCTATCTTTCTTTTCTTTCCTTCTATCTTTCTTTTCTTTCCTTCTCTCTTTCTTTCTTTCTTTCTTTCTCTGAGTGCTGGTAAGTTAGTTCTTGGCTCTCCCTGAAATACAATGCTCATGTGTATGTGAGTATATTGCATGTGCACATGCAGTGACTTCAGAGCTCAGAGGTTCAGCTCTTGCGTGTTGCCTATTTGGGTGAATTGTTCCATTATAAAGGAATAATAAAAGTTAGGTATAGTACTTTCCCAAAACAGGAATTTATTGGTAAAACCTGAGGGGAGTTAAAAAAAAAAAGTATGTACATACGTTTAAACAAAATCCTTTGTTTTCCCAATGTTAAATGTATTGTTATTCTTGTTATTAATAATAATCATCATTAGTAAGACGCATGTAAAATTATTTCCATCTCAATACAATCCACACCGATTTTCTGTCATTTGCTGCCTCCTCTGCACAGAGAATTGCAGAATAAGGTTTTTGAAGTCTGTGTGCCCATCCTGTGTTCTTTTTTGGAATCAGAAATTCACTCAAATTTAATTCAAGTTGTCAGTGAACAATGACAGGTTCACATTTGCCCAAGTGCTCATTGTGATGGAAGTTGGCCACATGCATGCGCACAATATGGGAACTGGATGTGAGAGCGTTTTCATTTGCGCACAAAGCCATAGGCATCATGCGTGTTAATGAGTTTTCAATGTGATTTATACCATTTATAGGATTTTACCAAATTTAAAAAAATTTAAAACATGGAATATAATATGTATGAAGCAATTAGCTCCCCATCACCTTTAGCATGTTTATTAGTAATTTAGTAGAGTTGTCAATATTCTGGTATGTACAATTAAAAAAAAAAATATATATATATATATATATATATATATATATATATATATTTTTTTTTTTTTTTTTTTTTTTTATTGTGCCAGGTAATATATTGCAAAAATTATAAAATAAATTACAAAAATATTATATACCATAACATTTTTATTTCCACGAAAAACTATTTTATAATCAAGGACAGATCCTAGGAAACAGTGGGGATTCATGCTCTGGTTTGGGACTAGGTGGTAATGTGTGTGTTCGCATTTTTAATGTATTATACAGTATGTGTGTGTGTTGTGGGCGGGGTGGGGGGTCTTCGGGATCTACAGCGTCACCATGAGTCGGTTTTAGTAAATCAACTCCCACCATCCAAAGCACAAAAGAGCTGATTTACTAAAGTAGTAAATCTCACTCTCTTTCTCTCTCCCCACTCTCTCTCTCCCTCTCTTCCACTCTCTCTCTCCCTCTCTCTGACTCACCCTTCCACTTTCTCCCCCCCCCTCACACCTTTCCCCATCTCTCTCTCGCTCTCTCTCTCTCCCTCCCCCTCTCACTCTTCCACTTTCCCTCCCTCCTCTCTCTCCCTCCCCCTCTCTCCCCCCACACTTTCTCTCTCTCTTCCACTTTCTTTCCCCCTCTCTCTCTCTCCCCCTCTCTTCTACTCTATTTATCCCTCTCTCTGTCTCACCCTTACACGTTCTCTCTCTCTCTCCTGCTCCCCTTCTCACACCCCTCCCCATCTCTCTCTCTATCTCCCTCCCCCTCTCTCTCTCCCACTCCCCCTCTCACACCCCCACCTCTCTCTCTCCCCCTGTTCCCTTTCTCTCTCTCCCTCCACCTCTCACTCTTCCACTTTCCCTCTCTCTCTCTCTGTCTCACTCTCCGACGTTCTTTATCCCTCTCCCTCTATAGCCCCCTTCCTTCCTTCTTTCCCTCTCTCTCCCTCTTTCATGTTCTTTCCCTTTCTTTCTTTCCTTCCTCCTTCTCTCTCTCTCTCTCTCTCCATTCCATGTTCTTTCCCTATATTTCTTTCCTCCTTCTCTCTCTCTCTCCCTCTTCCATGCTCTCTCCCTTTCTTTCTTTCTTTCTTTCTTTCTTTCTTTCTTTCTTTCTTTCTTTCTTTCTTTCTTTCTTTCTTTCTTTCTTTCTTTCTTTCTCCTCCTCTCTCTCTCTCTATTCCATGTTCTTTCCCTATATTTCTTTCCTCCTTCTCTCTCTCTGTCTCCCTCTTCCATGTTCTCTCCCCTTATTTCTTTCCTCCTTCTCTCTATCTCTCTCTCTCTCTATTCCATGTTCTCTCCCTTTCTTTCTTTCCTCCTTCTCTCTATTCCATGTTCTCTCCCTTTCTTTCTTTCTTTCCTCCTTCTCTCTCTCTATATTCCATGTTCTTTCCCTATATTTCTTTCCTCCTTCTCTCTCTCTCTCTCACTCTTCCATGCTCTCTCCCTTTCTTTCTTTCCTCCTCTCTCTATTCCATGTTCTCTCCCTTTCTTTCTTTCCTCCTTTTCTCTCTCTTTCTCCCTCTTCCATGCTCTCTCCCTTTCTTTCTTTCCCCCTCTCTCTCTCTCTCTCTCTATTCCATGTTCTCTCCCTTTCTTTCTTTCCTCCTCCTCTCTCTCTCCCTCTTCCATGTTCTCTCCATTACTTTATTTCCTCCTTCTCTCTCTCCACAGCACAAAACAGCTGATTTACTAAAGTAATACCTTTCTATCTCCCCCTCATCTTCACCCACCGCACCTGATTTACTAACTGTTCTCTTAGCACCGTGAATGTTGGTATATAAGGTTAATCTGTGGTTCAAATAAAAAAATAAAAAAAATAGGATTTTTGCAAGCACAGGACTGGGCATTCAAGGTAAACACAGATCGATTTATTTTCTAACGTGCACTTTGCTTAGTCTTGCTAGTAAATTAACCCCAGTGAGGCTAATGTAATTAAGTAATAACTTGCACCCTAGCCTCTGTTCACTTTAATGAGGAGCTATAGTTTTTTTTAATGTTTACTAATGTTTTTTAATGTTAATGTTTAATGTTTATACATAGATAGATAGATAGATGTGTGTGTGTGTGAAAGCTGTCAGTTGCATTTTACTCATCTTATAAATGAATTTAATGAACATTGTTTATAAAAATAACATGTCATTTTCTATCACTTATGCAGGATCTACTTCCTGCTGATTGTCTTATCTCAGTACAGGTCAAGTCAGCATGATCTGTGTGATTGGAAATAATAGACTCACTAATGAGGCGAAACACCCACAGTGTTTGTGAGAGACCCAAATATCACATTGGAGTTGATTTACTAAAACTGGAGCGTGCAAAATCTGGTGCAGCTCTGCATAGAAACCAATCAGCTTCCAGTTTTTTTTTTTTTTTTTTTGTCAAAGCTTAATTGAACAAGCGGAAGTTAGTAGCTGATTGGCTACCATGCACAGCTGCACCAGATTCTGCACGCTCCAGTTTTAGTAAATCAACTCCATTTGAGACCAGCAGCTCTGTATTCAAAGCATAAAAGATGTACTTATTTACTTCTAATAATAGTGGCATTTGGAAATGCTAATAAAGTCCTTTTGATTCAATCACGGAGCAAATTTTACCATTAGGGTTTCTTTAAATGCCCAATCAGGTTCAGAGGAAATACGTTTTTTTTTTTTTTTTTTTAAACAGACCTCGCAAATCTTATTGGGTGCTTGAATCTGTTATAGTAAAACTGACCTCTTTATTAAATCGGTCGCAAAGAATGTGTATATTTTGTGAAAATTCAATAAAATAAAATTCAATTGTGGGATTATACCAACAATATCAAAGTTAGAAAAAGATTCAGATTCCTTCTACCTAAAAGTATTAAAACATATCATTTAAAAAAAAAAGACTCTCGATCTTCGTGAACTTGAAGAGAATTTCCTCATATGAATAACTCTGATGGCAAATGTAGCGTAGATATCTTCGCGGTACGCATGACAATTAAACAAAACCTAGGTTTAAAAAAATTCTTTTGACTCTTGCATATATCAACGCAGATAAAGTATATTTGAGAGCACTGCTAAGGTTAGCATTCCCTCCCTTTTTCTTTTTTTCCCTTCCTTTCATTTTTTTTTTTTCTTACAAAGTACCATCTTATGACATTTTATGGAATGTTTAATCTTATCATATTTATGTGGCTTATTCCCAAATGTTACAAAGTAGACATAGCGCTGTATCTCATGAAAAGTTCTATAGGTAGAGACTGGAGAGGCTATATTATATAGGTTTTTATAACTTCTTTCTGGAATGACAAATTTTTGTCTGTTGTGTTACTTGACCCACTTTTAGCATTTGATAAAAATGAACGGTATTTTCTTTTTTCAAAATTGAACCTGTAGTTTGATTTTTTTTTTTTTTTTGGTATGCTCTTCGCAGTATGCAAATTCCTTTATGTTCCACGTCTCGGAATGAAAAAAAAAAAAAAAAAAAAAAAGATTCCTTTGTACGGTCCCTCAGTGTTCCCGCGATTCCCTGCTCAGTGGCAGATGTGCTATGCTTAATGGTGCATAGACAAGACACATTCCCTAATCCCTAAATGAACTTTTCTCTAAATATATACAAGATAAGCTTTATAGGTTCCATTTCACCACCAGGCTATTAAGTCTACCACAACTGAATAGTTAAAGCAAAACAAAAGCCATTGTCAAGCACCTGTTCTCAAAATTCAGAGTCGGAGAAGATAAAAAAGAAGAAAGTGACTTTGAGGGGTTATTTAATAAGGTGGTACAAAGTGCAGTAACCCCCAGCAACTGATTGGGTTCCAGTTTACTATGGCTCAGTGAGAAAAAAAAGGAGAGATTGGTAATCAAGGGTTTCTGCACTTTGCATATAGACATTGCACTTTATTAAAAAAAATAAAAAATAAAAAGAAAGAAAAAAAGAAACAGTGTGCACTGCCTTTATTGGCACAATTCATAGCAGTCCTAGAATGGTAATTGGGCAACTGTGATAACATCATATTGGCTGGCGTCATCGAAACTGAACTGTAGGCAGAAAAACTTTTATTCAACCCCTTTGTGCCGAAGGGTAAAACAAATATTAATGCCTAGCGCCTGGTACAGACGATCGGATTGTTGGCCAACAAAATCATTGCATTTTGTCTGAAGGGCGTTAGTCCAAACTTTTCTTGCGTACACACGGCCACACAACTACGTTGTTTTTCAGCTCTTTAGCGCCACCCTTTGGGCTCCTTCTGCTAATTTTGTGTTAGTAGAAGTTTGGGGAGTGTTGATTCGTGCTTTTCTTTTCGCGCTTTTCAGTTCGTGTTTTTTCATTTCGCGCTTTTCAGGTCGTGTTCTTCATTTTGTGCTTTTCAGTTAGTTTCTGAATGGCCGTTCGTCAACCAGACATGTTGCAGAGTCGGAGAAGATAATGTGTTATTTATTATTGGTCTTGGAGTTATTGCTTCGACATAATTTTTTTGGTTGAATAATGACTTGATTTGGTATATTTTCTATATTTTGGATGCATAGAATGCTCTTTTTGGTTAAGTACTATTGCAGATAGCATGTCTAATTTTATTTGTTTTCTTGTTTTAGACCCCCTAGCGGTAATCCCGAGTCTGGCTCGGGTTGGGATTTTACTAACAGGAGCGGTAACCCCAAGCCAGACTCGGGATCGCTTCGCTGGATGCAGGGGAAGACACAGGGAGTTACTTACCTTGTCCCCTGGATCCAGCGATGTCCGCCGCACTGTGTGAGCGAGCTGTCCTCCGCTCGATTCACAGTGTCGGATGCCGCCGAGCTCCGTTCCCTGCAGCGTTACGGCGCATGGGAGCGGAGAACGGCGGCAAATTCAAAAAAGTAAAAACACACATGTCACGATCTAGGATGAGGCCGAAATGCTGAGAGGGCTCCCCTTGCGGCCGAGCGCAGTACAACCCTGAAGTTGACACAGGGATGTAGTGCCCACAGTAGCACAGGTTGCCAGGTAGCAATAGTAGAGACCAGGTAACAGATGGACAAGCCTGGATGGACAACTGTGCTTAGGAGATCCGAGAGTAGGCAGCGGAAATCCAGAGAATGGTCAAAACAAGCCGAGGTCGGGTGCAGGAAGCAGATCTGGAGCGTCAGGTACAAGCCAAGAGTCGGAGCCAGGAGAACAACAGGAACGGGTCAAACAGGCCGGGTCGGTACACAGAAGATCGGATAACAGGAAGCACAGGTACAGGTTCACAGGAGAGCTGACGATAATCCAGCAATGCAGGAGTGTCAGGCGAACGTTTAAATAGGCAGCCTGACCGGGTCACGTCGCGGGCGCGTCGGAGCGATCGTACGTCTACGTCTAGTACGTTGCGTATTCGTGGCATCGCCGCGTAAGCCCGCCCGGTTAGCCGTCGCGTCGGTCGTACGTCTAAAAACTACTTTGCGCTTGCGTAGGCGCCGACGCGCGTTAACACGGACGTATCTTATGAGACTGCGGCTATTTCCCTGACAGTGCCCCCCCCCAAGGGGCAGCCTCCGGATGCCCAACCGAGCCCACTTTTCAGGATACCGGGTGCGGAACCTACGTAAAAGTTCAGGAGCATGTACATGATCGGCAGGCTCCCATGAGTTCTCTTCAACAGGATACCCCTTCCATTTAATTAAAAACTGGATGGTCCTACCTCTCCGACGACAGTCGAGGATGGACTCAACCTCGTATTCGGTTTCTTCACCAACCTGAACTGGAGGCGGAGGCATTTCTTCTCTTCCTGAAAATGGACTAAAGGTAACAGGTTTAAGGAGGGAAACATGAAATATAGGATGGATCTTAAACGAATCAGGCAAAACAAGTTCAAAGGCTACGGGGTTAATCTCCCGTTTGATTTCAAAAGGACCCAGAAATTTAGGTCCCAGTTTCCGGGAAGGAAGAGGCAGTCTAAGATTTGTTGCTGAAAGCCACACCTTATCCCCTGTCTTAAAGATGGGGTTGATTCTCTCCCTTTTATCATACTGCTTCTTGTATTCCTCCTGGGCCCTTCTCATGGTGTCTTGAAGTATTAGATAGTTCGAGTGAATGAAATTTACTCGGTCTTGAACTGCCGGGACGGATGACTCAGGGATGGTGTTAGGCAGAAATGAAGGGTGGAATCCGTAGTTTGCCCAGAAGGGTGACTGGTTGGTGGAGGCGTGCACAGAGTTATTATAGGCGAATTCCGCACAAGGTAGCAAGGAAACCCAATCGTCCTGGGAGAAGGAGCAGAAGCATCGCAGGTATTGCTCTAGTGTTTGATTGGTTCTTTCGGTTTGTCCATTACTCTGTGGGTGATAGGCAGATGATAAACAAATCTTAATTGAGAGCAATTTACACAGTTCCTTCCAAAATTTAGAGGTGAATTGTACCCCTCTGTCTGATACAATACTATCAGGTACCCCGTGTAGCCGGACAATCTCTTTAATAAAAGTTTTTGCTGTATCTAGGGCAGAGGGAGTCCCCTTAAGCGGCAAGAAATGTGCCATCTTGGACAGGCGGTCCACGACCACCAAGATGGCCGTAAACCCTTCAGAGGGAGGTAGTTCCACAATAAAATCCATGGAAATTTCTCTCCATGGTTTCTCCGGGACTGGCAGTGGTCTTAGTAGACCCCAGGGTCTGATGTTAGGTCCTTTGTTGCGCTGGCAGGTGGTGCAGGAATCTACGTATGCCTTACAGTCCGCCTTTAAGGTAGGCCACCATAGGGACCGCCGTACAAGGTCCATCGTCTTCCGCACTCCAAGGTGGCCTGCAAGTGGGTGATCGTGGAAGGTCTTCAATACTAGTAACCTGGCCTGCTGGGGAACAAAAACCTTGTCCTGGTGCCATAGAAGCCCTCCTTGACTCCTCAGGGCAGAAGCTTCGGTCTCCGTGCACTGTCTAGTAGCCAGTTCAATAGAAGATTTCAGGTCTGGTTGTATTAACAAGAAATTCTGGGAGGACAAAATTGTACTAGGTGGGGCCCCCTCGGGGGTATCGGGGAACATCCTAGATAAAGCATCCGCTTTGCTGTTTTTAGATCCCGGGCGGTAGGTGATATGGAAATGGAATCTTGAAAAGAACAAAGCCCACCGGGCCTGTCGGGGTCTTAGGCGTCTGGCCGTACGGAGATACTCCAAGTTTTTGTGATCTGTGAAAATTAGAATGGGGTGAGCGGCACCCTCTAGGAGGTACCTCCATTCTTCAAGAGCGGTCTTGATCGCTAGAAGTTCCCGGTCCCCTACATCATAGTTCTTCTCTGGGGGACTCATCTTCCGAGAGAAGAAGGCTACAGGGTGCAGTAAGGCTTTGGGACCTTGGCGTTGGGATAAGATCGCCCCGGTGGCCACCTCCGAGGCATCAACCTCTAGTACGAAGGGTAAGGCGGGATCTGGGTGTTGCAGGATGGGCGCAGAGGTAAATAGGGTCTTGAGCTGCTCAAAAGCGGACTGGGCTGCTGGGGACCAATGGAACTTGGTGTGCTGGCGAGTAGTCAAGGTGATGGGGGCTACGATGGTGGAGAAGCCCCGTATAAACCTTCGGTAAAAGTTTGCGAAGCCAATAAACCTCTGTACACCCTTCTTGTCAGCAGGAGCGGGCCAATCCAGAATGGATTTCACCTTCTGCGGGTCCATGGCAATTCCCCCTGTGGAAATAATGAGTCCCAAGAAATGGATAGATTCCTTCTCAAAGTCACACTTCTCGGCTTTGGCATATAACCCGTGAGTTCTAAGAATACTTAGTACTTTCCTAACATGTACTCTGTGAAGCTCTAGTGAGGGTGAAAAAATCAGGATGTCGTCAAGGTAGGCGACAACAAAGTGGTCAAGGTACTCCCGAAAAATATCATTGATAAAATGTTGAAAGGTTGCCGGGGCATTACATAGTCCAAAGGGCATGACCAGATATTCGAAATGACCAAATCTTGTTCTGAACGCGGTCTTCCACTCGTCCCCTTCCCGGATACGGACAAGATTATAAGCCCCACGTAGGTCAAGTTTTGTAAAGATACGAGAGGTACGGAATCTCTGGAGGAGTTCAGGGATAAGCGGAAGAGGATACCGATTTTTGAGGGTAATATTATTTAATTCCCGATAGTCCACACATGGTCTTAGGGTCTTATCTTTCTTCTCCACAAAGAAGATACCTGCTCCGGCAGGGGATGAAGAGGGACGAATGAATCCCTTGGCCAGGTTTTCGTCGATGTACTGTCGTAGAGCCTCCAATTCCGTCTCCGAAAGGGGAAATATCCGACCAAAAGGAATGGGGGCCCCAGGTAGTAATTCAATGGGGCAGTCATAGGGGCGGTGAGGAGGTAGAGTATCGGCTTTCCTCCTATCAAAAACGTCTCTGAAATCCTGGTAGATTGTTGGTATGCGAGAAGCCGGACTAGATGCGGGTTGTATGGTCAGACAGCCGGGCAATTCGTGAGGGATGAAGTCCAGACAGTGCTGCTGACAGTAGGCAGATGTGAAGGAAACCGCCCTTGTGAGCCAATCGATCTGGGGGTTGTGAGCCTGTAGCCAAGGGATCCCTAGGATAACAGGGAACATCGGGGAGCTCAGAATGTCGAATTTAAGGAATTCTTGGTGACCCGAATCGGTGATTGTCAGGATGGGACTAGTTTCCTGGGTGACATGACCTGAACTAGGTAAGGAGCCATCGGCCAAACGGACGGTCAGGCTCTGTTCCTTGCGGTTCAGTGGGAGAGCCAGACTCCTGGCCAAGGTTAAGTCCAGGAAGCAACTACAGGCTCCGGAATCAATGATTGCTTGTAGAGGGATCCTGCTGCCCGCCACCATCAACGTGACTGGAAGAGTGATGTGGGCAGAAGCTGTCATTGCTACCTGAAGGTGAGAAGGAGTGTTTGGGGCTGGTTTACTCGGCCTTGTAGGGCAGTTGCTAATAAAATGTCCTGATTCCCCACAGTAGAAGCAGAGGTGTGCCTGACGGCGGAAGAGTCTCTCTTCAGAGGTTAAAGCGGGACGGGGAATGCCCCTCAGAACGGGGGATACTGCTGGGCGAACTGGAGGTGGGGCCTGGATGGAGCAAGTGGTTCGGGAGCGTTCTAGCTGACGTTCCCGTAGACGCCTGTCAAGCTGGATGGCGAGTAGGATGAGTTCTTCGAGCGTAGTGGGAATCTTTAGTCTGGCCAACTCATCCTTAAGAGCTTCGGACAACCCCATACGATATTGAAATTTGAGGGCCGCCTCATTCCAGCCGGAGTCAGAGCTCCAGGTACGGAACTCCACTGAATAGTCCTCTACAGGTCGCCCACCCTGGCGAAGAGCATGCAAAGCTGACTCGGCTGTAGCCGTCCGGAAAGGGTCATCATACAGGCGGGCCATGGCTTCAAAGAACAGGTCCAGAGTATTCACATAAGGGCTGCATTGTTCCAGCAGGCCGTGGGCCCACGTCTGGGGATCGTCCCTCAGTAATGAAATGGTGAATCCCACCTTGGTTGCCTCTGAAGCAAAGGTCTGAGGTTGCAGGGAGAAGTAGAGGAAACATGAGTTTCTGAAGGATCTGAATTTTCTTCGGTCCCCGAAGAAGTGTTCTGGAGCCGGGACTCGTGGTTCTAGGACCGCTGAAATTGTAGACGCCGGAACTTGACCAGAGCAGGTGGGTGGTTCAGGCGGGTGTTGCAGGCGCTCCTCCAGCCGGTGATGTTTCTCTCGGAGCTCTTGAATAGCTGGAGCAAGGGCCGTGAGTTCTCGTAGGACGGCCTCTAATGGGGAGTCACCTCTGTCGACCTCTGTCATGGCTGGATTATACTGTCACGATCTAGGATGAGGCCGAAATGCTGAGAGGGCTCCCCTTGCGGCCGAGCGCAGTACAACCCTGAAGTTGACACAGGGATGTAGTGCCCACAGTAGCACAGGTTGCCAGGTAGCAATAGTAGAGACCAGGTAACAGATGGACAAGCCTGGATGGACAACTGTGCTTAGGAGATCCGAGAGTAGGCAGCGGAAATCCAGAGAATGGTCAAAACAAGCCGAGGTCGGGTGCAGGAAGCAGATCTGGAGCGTCAGGTACAAGCCAAGAGTCGGAGCCAGGAGAACAACAGGAACGGGTCAAACAGGCCGGGTCGGTACACAGAAGATCGGATAACAGGAAGCACAGGTACAGGTTCACAGGAGAGCTGACGATAATCCAGCAATGCAGGAGTGTCAGGCGAACGTTTAAATAGGCAGCCTGACCGGGTCACATCGCGGGCGCGTCGGAGCGATCGTACGTCTACGTCTAGTACGTTGCGTATTCGTGGCATCGCCGCGTAAGCCCGCCCGGTTAGCCGTCGCGTCGGTCGTACGTCTAAAAACTACTTTGCGCTTGCGTAGGCGCCGACGCGCGTTAACACGGACGTATCTTATGAGACTGCGGCTATTTCCCTGACAACACAAAACACACACAGTACTGTAATCTTACAGATTACAGTACTGTATTAAAAAATACACACCCCATTTGTCCCTAGTGGTCTGTGCAGTGCCCTGCATGCACTTTTATATTATAAATACTGTTTTTTCTGCCTGAAATTTGGAGATTGTCCATAGCAACCAAAAAGTGTCCCTTTTTCAGTGTTTTAGGATTTGATTACATTATTGAATAATTTTTATTATTCTTTATTATATTATAAACTTTAGCATACTCGGGATGTCTGCTAGACTCTGGTTTGAACAGATTTAAGAGAGTTATTCCTAAGAATTACAGGACTACAATATAAAACGCCAAATTTCCATGCAAAATAATTGTACCGTTTTCAGCACCTAAATCCAGACTGAATCATACTGCCAGGGAGGTTAATGCACAATAAAAAAATGAGGAGAATAATACTTGGCTATGTGTTTGGGAGTAGGCAGTTACATTTTAAAAAATACAGGCGGTCCCCTACTTACAAATATCCGACTTACAAACGCAGGGAGACAACAGGAAGTGAGAGGAAATCTACCCCTAGGAAGGGAAATTCACCCCGTAAGCCCTTGTACACACGATCGGATATTCCAACAGAAAATGTCCGATCGCACCGTGTTGTCGGATAATCCGACCGTGTGTGGGCTCCATCGGACTGTTTCCGTCTGAATATCTGACGGACAAAGTTTGAGAGCTTGGTTATAAAATTTTCCGACAACATGATCCAATCGGACTTTGTCCAATTGTTTGTAGAGAATTCCGATCGGACAAAGTGCCACGCATGCTCAGATTAAATTACGAGACCAAAGCTATTGCCTACTAGCCTAAACATAGTCCCGTCGTACGCAACGTATGTCATCACGTTACGAACGATCGGATTTTACGAAAACGTTGTCAAAAAAAAATCAGACAGATTTTGTTGTCGGAATATCCGACCGTGTGTACAAGGGCTAAGAGTTAAAATGGGAAAAAAAATGTCTCCACTGACGATTTATCAGCAGTCCATGTTTCCCTAGCAACCCAAAATTTACTAAATCCAATTGTCATTGGGACAGAAAGTGAGGTGAGATCTTCTAAACAGGGGCACAGACAGCAAAACAAATGTTATAGGGGTGATAACCCTTGCCAATGCTATCCAAAAAGCTTAAAAATATATTTTGTGGCTAAAGCTACACTTAAATTTTTTTTACCTGTTCCAACTTACAAACAGATTCAACTTAAGAACAAACCTACAGACCCGATCTTGTTTGCAACCCGGGGTCCTGTACAATGTAAAATTGACAAGGGACACCAACGTAGTTGTATCTTTGATCTTAAAAACTAGGGGATAATGGTGTTGTGGTAATTTGCCCAAATAATAAAAAAAGAAGCATAATAATATTATTCTTGATATCACTAGAAAAAAAGCCTATAAAAGTGCTGTTTGCAATAACTCCATCAGTATCACCAGCAAAGCAGCTTCATTATTATCCCATTAAAGAAGAAGAGAATTGTGCGCTGCATTTGAAGATTTCATAATTTGCCACGTCACGAATGTTAATTCTCCATTACGAACGCTAGTTTACAAGACCCACCGCTGCTGGCTCGTCCTTGCTTCCAAGCAATGCGTGTTTGTACTTTGGACTTTTGTCAGACGGACTTGTGTACACACGCTCGGAAAATCCGACAACAGACATTTGTCCGCAGAAAATTTATAAACCTGCCATCCAACATCTGCCCACAGAAAGTTGGCCAACAATTGTCTGGTGGAGCTTACACATGGTCGGAATTTCCCGCCAACAGCCTATCATCACATATTTCCCGTCGGAAAATGCGATAGTGTGTACGAGCCTTTAGCCTGATTTTGCAACTTTGATATGCGTTGGTAAACCTGGACATATCATCACAACTACTTTAAGCATCCAGGTGGACTATGCCTTGTTTTTTTTCAGGACAAATTGGGCTTTCATTTGGTGGTAAATGGTTATGGATATCTCCTGCTTTTTTATTATCTGAGAAAAATTGGCCCAAATAGTAAAAAAAAAAAAGTTTTTAAATGTAACTGTATATTTCTTTCTACTACCATAACCTTCCACCAAAGAACAATCCAAAATAAATTCTTCTACTCCTGACGATTGCAGAGATACCACATAAGTGTATGTTAGGGCTTGTTCACACTTGACTAAATTTCGAACGCTTAACAAATGCTCCTATAGCGTTAGTCTCACGTTAATGAGGTTTAGTATGGGCGTTAGACTGGCGTTTTACAAGCGTTATTGATAAGATAAAAATGCTCCCCAAATGCACTATGGACAGTTTTGAAACGTTTGATGAGCGTTAAGGTGCATTAAATCCACTCCACAAACACATATTCCATTACAGGAGGTAAACGACTCTTAATGCCCCGCAACTCCCTGCCAGAGCATTTGCAAAGTGTTACCATAGACTTGAATAGGAGGCGTTGAAAGGTATCAAATGCCTCCTGACTTGACATGAGTCTTCAGTTTGGAGGTGCGCGATACTAACGCTTCATGTTTTGCTATTGTGAATGTGACGGACTGGGGTTTATATGGTCACAAAACAGACACCCCAAAGCAAAGTACATATTCATTTTTTTTTATTGTATTTCTAAATATCTCCCTTCTGTTCTAATAATAACCAGTAGATGGCAGAGAAGGTACACAAACAGAGTCTCTATAAGGCCACACACCATGTGACTGGAAATTAAACTACTTCCAGCCATAAAGTCAGTGGTCATATCTCATGCTGTTTGTGTGATTCTTTGCAGGTATGTACTCTAAATTGTTCCTAATCTGTATTAACCTGTGATAAAAAAAAAACCTAAACATCTTGAGCAGATGCAGAAAAAGTCTCAGCAGATTTTGTGCTATAGTTTTGCTGTAATTAGAAGTTTAGAACAGCATGTGTGAGAAACAAGTGAAAAGGGCATAAGAACATGAAAATACTGCATTAGTCAGAACAAATGTCTATTATAAGCACTAAACCGTTCTAAATAGGTATATTTAAACCTGATTTATTGAAAATTGCATAGATTTATAATGCACATGGATCTGTTATTAATATAGAAAAAAACGATTGTATGTAAAGCTTATGCATTGCGTCATACAGACATGCAATGTGCACCATCTAGTGGTTAAAAAAGAGTACTACCATGATAATATTTGTATTAAAGCAATGCATTGCCAGTATGATTATTGCACAGTTAAAGTGTACCAGAGAGATAAAGATAATTATCTATAACACTGAATAACAAGGATATATATGTTGTTAAGATATAGTAATATTCATTGTTGTAACTACGTTTTAAAATACTGTAGTTAAAATCGGTATTATATATATTGTTAATGGTTATAAACATGTGACTATAAAAATGTAAAAGATGTATTGTTATGTAAAAATTAAACTACTTCCAGCCATAAAGTCAGTGGTCATATCTCATGCTGTTTGTGTGATTCTTTACATTCCACGCCAAGCTGATCACCTTATCTCATCGCGTCTACAATCATCGGCTCTCTTAATTCACATTTTAAGGCCGGTAACATGTACAGCACTGTGTGCTGTTCATTGTATCATTTTCATGGGCGTTTGAGGGGCATTTTTAATGCCTCTCAAATGCCTGCTTTTAATGCCAGTGCGATCTTGGCCTTAGTTGTTCTTTGTACCCATAGTATAGCTCACAAACACTCTGACATTGACACCAACTGATACTAATTTTAAAAAAATAATTCTCTCCAAAAAATACTGACCCTGAACCTTTGACCTTGACCTTGACCCAAACATTAACCCTGGGGCTGACCTAGGTCAAACCTTGATCTAGGTTTTTTTTATTATTATTATTATTTTGTTTCCTATCTCTGTCTTGTCTCATCTATTCACTGAGACAGAAAACACGGGGGTGGGCTTCACACTGTGGTAGCCAATCAGAGGCTATCACAGCAATCAGGTGACCCAGAATCGGACGTTCCGGGTCCCAGTCCTTAGAACGGGCCCAGGGCTCTCTATGAAACCCCAATCTCTGTGCTGGGAGCATGCCGAGTTACGCAAATATGAGGCCCCACGAAAAAAAAGCTCAGTCCAGTGGGGCCGCATTTTTGCGTACGGTTGACACAAAGGGATTGAATATATTCCACAATAGCCACAAGGAGTATAAATCAACCTTGTGTGTATCAAATGCCTTTGCAAACCCAGTAATTATCTTATGAACATAGTGCTGATATCACTACTGTACATAGCCTGTGCGGAAAGCAGAGCTGTGGGAGGGGCCCAGCAGACGCCCTCTACTACAGTTTGTCTGCAGGAAACTACAGGAGGGGGTGGAGACAAGACCAATCTGCACAAGGAGAAAAAGCAACCTTGACTGGTCTTTATTACAGGAATCTCCTACAAGAAATACAGAAAGATCACCATACCTCAAGTAGGAATACACATGCTTCTTGTATTTAGACAATATTTGTTTAGCCCAGAGTTCAGCTTTAAGATCATATATGGGCTGGTATGAGCTATGGTGAGTGCTCCACCTCAAACAGGTCTGTGTTAGTCCGTCCAAAATATATGTTTCTGTTTTGAGAAGAGTCTGAACATCTACAACCTACAAGAACCATGAGGTCCTGGCTCTCCACCCTCATACCCTCTGTGGCAGCCTTGACAAAACTATTTCAGCTGCAGGAGGTGTACAATATTAGTGACACCACTGTTCTGCATCAAACTGAACAGGGTCTGTCAGAGTTGTGGACTATGGATCCCATACCTTAAAAGTGTATTTAAAGCCCAAACTTTTTTTTTAGTTAAGTATAGAATAAGTAAGAGTTAAAACCATTTCAGATTATTTATTGCCAGCATTGGGTAGATTTCCCTTCACTTCCTGTCCCAGAGAAACAACAGGAAGTGAGAGGAAATCTCTACAAAATGAGGGGAATCCTTTTTTCTAGACAGCGGTCACAAAAACAGGTGACAGCATTGAAAGATTTACTCTCACCTCCTGTCCTGGTGACAACTGTAATTTTTTTATAATTTTTTTTACTTCCTGTCTCTGTGACAAATGTCACTAGGATAATTAAGAGGGTACACCTACCAGCAGGTACACAAACTGCAATAAAAGCTTGACAGGGATCCTAGTCCTTTCCTATGACTTTTAGTTATGCACACGCTAGCAAGCTGGTATGGTGGTACTCATCGTTGTGTTCGATAGTCATGGTGCTAGAACCAGTTTATTTTCTGTATCTTTATTGCTGCCTATCCCTGCCTCAGCATTAAGGCCCAGCTTAATGTGAATGCTGCCTGCTCTGGCCATGGCATGATCTGGAGACCATGTTCTTACCTTTTGACTTGACTAATTCACTCCGTGTCCTGCCTGCAAAACCATCTGTTGCCGATAGGTGAAACCAGAGATTTGGGACTAAGGAGCATCACGCAGTAAATTCCATACCTCCGTTTAGGACAACCAAAAGGTCCTCACACTCCACACCTCAGAAGATCCCAATTCCATTGCTGGTGACACAGACGGCATATACTATACTTGTGGCATGATGAACATGATACTAAAAGGCTTTGATACTTGTATTTGTGAGCATTAATGTTCCTTGATTCCCATGAGTTTATAAATATTCATGGATGCTGAGATACTTAGATTTCCATCAGAGATAAGGTGCTTTAATCCTCCTTGGTGAAAAACATTATAGTGCTTTGATTCCTTGAAAAAAGGCATTAAAGCAGAACTAAAAATGAGCATTTACACTGCTAATAAATAATTAAAAAAAAATATATATATATATATATATATATATATATATATATATATATATATATATACTTACACTATATTACCAAAAATATTGAGACGCCTGCCTTTACACGCATATGAACTTTAATGGCATCCCAGTCTAATGCCCTGTACACACGGTTGGAAATTCCGACAGAAAAGGTCCGACCGGAATATATTATCGAAAAATCCGATCATGTGTGGGCTCCATCGGACTTTTTCCGTCTGAAATTCCGTGTGTACAAGGCATTAGTCTGCAGGTTCAATATTGAGTTGGCCCATCCTCTTCTGGGAAGAGGTTTAGGAGTGTGTCACTAGGACTGTTTGACCATTCTTCCAGAAGCGCATTTGTGAGGTCAGGCACTGATGTGGGTGAGAAGGCCTGACTCACAGTCTCTGCTCTAGTTCATCCCAAACGTGTTCTATTGTTGAGGTCAGGACTGACCAGTCAAGTTCCTCCATCCCAAACCCGCTCATCCATGTCTTTATGGACCTTGTTTTGTGCACTGGTCCAAATCATTTGGTGGGTCCCAACTTTGTGGGAACAGCTTGGGGATGGCCCCTTCCTGTTTCAACATAACTGCACCCAGACTGTCTGTGTCTATGGGTGCTGACAGTGTGGCTCAGGATTGAGCCCTCTGGTTAGCCATGATAGGAAGTAGCTCCCTATGGTGGCACATCAAAAAAAGAGGAGTCAGGAGCGCTGGCAGGGGACCCGAGAAGAGGAGGAACAGAGATGCTCTGTGAAATTCCATCGCAAAGAGCAGGTAAGTATAACATGTTTATTGTTTTTACCACTTGCAGACAACTTCACATAGGAGTACGGCGGCATAGAGGATCTCCTGCACCAGATCATGTACCTAGTATGTGACCCGGCACTACTGGGTAGGTGGTGTGGTGTGATTAGACACAGCACAAGCCGATCAGCAACCCCTGATCAGCAAGGAGAGACACAGGACAGAGCTCTGTAAACAAGGCAGAGCTCTGTTCAGTCAGCAGGGATGGGGTGGATTTAATTTCCCTGCAATGCAGGGACTAAAGTCCACTAGGGATGAGCTTCAGCAAACAGTGAACAATTTGGGGTGTTTGTGGTAAATTCGAAAAGCCGCGGAACACCCTGTACAAGTCTATGGGTAAAAATCTAAAGTGCTAATTTTAAAGGCTAATATGCAAGTTACTTTCCTAAAAAGTGTTTGGGGACCCTGGTCCTACCCCAGGGGACATGGATCAATGCAAAAAAAAGTTTTAAAAACTGACTTTTTTTTTCGGGAGCAGTGATTTTAATAATGCTTAAAGTGAAACAATAAAAGTGTAATATTCCTTTAAATTTTGTACCTGGGGGTGTGTATAGTATGCCTCTGAAGGGGCGCATGTTTCCCATGTTTAGAACTGTCCCTGCACAAAGTGTCATTTCTGCAGGAAAAAGTCATTTAAAATCACTCGCGGCTATAATGAATTGTCGGCTACCTGTAATACAGAGAACAATCATTGAAAGTCATTGATAAAAAAAAAAAAAGCGTGGGGTTCCCCCAAATTTAATTACCAGGCCCTTCAGGTCTGGTATGGATATTAAGGGGAACCCTGCGTCAAATAAAAAAAAATGACGTGGGGTTCCCTCTAAATATCCCTTCAGGTCTGGTATGGATTTTAAGGGAAACTCCACCACAAATAAAATAAAAAAAAGTACCCCTATCATTTCACAAAGAAAGTGTAAAAGAATGTTAAAAAAGACAAACACACATTTTTTTACTTTATTAAAAATATTTTATTTTTTTTAAAGATTTGAGCGGTGGTAATCCACTCTTGCTATCCAGCGACGGGTGATCATCTCTCCGGGGTCCAGCGATGGCTGATCTGATCCAGCGACGGGTGATCTCTCCCTCCAGTCCAGCGCAGCTCAGTCCATCCATCCTCTGTCTCCACTGGCGGAGACACTGCGGAGATCCTGGCAGCCTGACATTTCTTATATAAGGAGGGCGGGGCCACCTGTCACCTGACCCCGCCCCCCTCTGATGGAGGGAGGAAAGCCTGGCTTCCCCAATGAGGTGTGGATGTCACCCACAGTTCTGTGGCTCCGTGACACGCTCGCCGGGAGACCGGCGGTCATCGAGTGCGCCGGTCCTGCGGGCATGGTCATGCTGTACTCAGCGAGCATGCACACGCCCGCTAGCCCCGCCAATTAAAGGGGACATACAGGTACACCCATTTACCCACCGCTGCCATTGTGCCAACGTATATCGGCGTGCAGCGGTCAGCAAGAGGTTAAAGAGGAACTTTGGTAATTTTTCCATCTAGTAAATCTTCTGCCCTTGTTGTTGTTTTAACTTTGGATAGTAAAGCATTTTTTTCTGCCAGTAAATACCTTATACAGCCCACTTCCTGTTTCTTGTCTGGTCATTAGCCTAGGCTTATGACATCATGCACAGCTCTCTCTCTCTCTCACTCTTGTGATAGTTTGCCAGGAAGGGAGGGGGGATGAGACATAAGAGGGCCAATGAGAGCTGCAGAGTTGGAGGTGTGCCTCTGTGTGTCTGTGAAAATACAGGAAGTGAACAGGCAGCAGCTTCAGCTGCCCACAGTTAAAATGGTTGCAGCCAGACTCGTGGAGGGAGATTTCTGCAGCATATTTGGCAAGTACAGAATCACAGTATATGTAAAATAATATGCAAAGTGGTCGGAGGGACGATTCAGAATGGCAAAGATGTTTTTTATTACAAATTATGTGAGCAAACTGCAATTCTCCTTTAAGATCTTTTAACTGCAGCTGTAAAATTCCGAACCACCTAAGCCAGGGGGTCTCAAACTGGCGGCCCTCCAGCTGTTGGAGAACTATAAGTCCCATCATGCCTCTTTTTGTGGGAGTCATGCTTGTAACTGTCAGCCTTGCAATGCCTCATAGGACTTGTAGTTCTGCAACAGCTGGAGGGCCGCAAGTTTGAGACCCCTGACCTAAGCCCTTACCTCTGACCTCTAACCAACGATAAATTAACCCCTAAAAACCCACTGCTATCTACCAGTATCCTTGGTGGCAAAAGCCCTTGCTCATGTGCGGAGATCTTGACAACATCCACCTTTATTTCCCTCTTTCTGCTTCCCAGGAATCGTAAAGCCAGCTGAATGGAATATCTCATTCATAGGCAGGTAACCAGGTTTCAAACACGGATTCAACTGTTGGCCTGAAATTCTACTTTAAAGCCCACTGATTCTCATTAATGAAGTCAAGCGTTAGAGTTCTTTGATTCTCCTTGGTGAAAATGTGCTAAAAAGCACTGAGTCACAAGAGTACATACAGTACATTAAACTTAATTACCATGAACACATACATTATATACATTAAGGAGTGATAATGTGCTGTGGTTTTCATGGGTTAAAAGGTTTAAAGTACATTTACTCCCGTGGGCAGAATGTACTAAAGTTCTTGAATACCCAGGTGTTTAAATTCTTGGATTACTATGAGTGGAACATGTTGACGTAAATTGGTTCCCATGTCTGATATGTAGTCGTTCATTGATTCCTATGAAAAGACGTTTGACAGTAGTAGTAAGAATAACAATAATAATAATAATAATAATAATAAACACCCTAATTCTAAACACAGTGGTATGTGTACGCCCCTAGAGATGTTTTGGGTGGCTTCCAAAGGATTTTTCCCTTGTTAAAGTATATGTAAAACTAATCAGTAAAATCTCATCGAAAATGTAAAGCTGAACTCTGGGGAAATGTAAAAAATGACCGTGCAGTAGGGCACCCCTCATGCTGCAAGGGTTAAATGCTTGTTTTTGTCCAGAGGAACAATAAAAAGCAGTTTTACAAACCTTATCCCCTCTTCCCTCCAAAGCTGATGTTCTCCTCTCCTTCACAATGCTCAGGGTTGTGAAAGAAGTTTGCTTGAAATGTTTATAAATTTATTAAAAAATAAAAAATGAAAAAAAAATCACATGTACATAAAGCAGGGCCGTCTTTAATATAGATTGGACCCCGGGCAAAAAATTTCTTGGGCCCCCCCATGCAATTTCCCTCTCCACCTACTCTGAGACATACAATAAATAGCAGCTAGATTTAAAATCAGTTTTCTGTATCAGATCAGGCAGCAATTGCGATTGGTTGCCAGCAGTTACAGCATATCATTACTGCTTACTGACTAGTTGCTAGAGGTTACAGCACACATTATGGCTCACTGATTAGTTGCTAGAGGTTACAGCACACATTACGGCTCACTGATTAGTTGCTAGCAGTTACAGCACATCATCTCCTCACAGCAGGGGGGCATGATATACATATGAATGCCGCCTTTATTTACATATCAATGCTGCCGACCACAGCTATTTACTTAGTATTGTCGCCGCCATTTACATACGAATTCCAGTTATTTACATGTAAACACAGGGTCTGCAGGTGAGTCATCTGTACACTACAATAGGACAGAGCTGGGCAGCATTAGTATCAGCACTTCACACTGAGATATTGGGACACAGCACAGGAATAAAACTTCAAGGGACAAGGGAATTTAAACCTGGGTAGTTGGCAAGTATGAGGCAGCTGTTTTGGGCCCCCCAACAATGACAGGGCCCAGGGCAGATGCCCCTTTTGCCCTGCCTGAAAGATGGCCCTGACATAAAGGCCCGTACATACAGTCAGAAAATCTGAAGATAAACTGTGTGTACAGCGTTAAGCCCCATTAAATCGCATTTAACACCTTATACATGCGCCTGGTGTTTTTACAGCTCAATCGCTCAGAATGCACCGGTCCTGGGGTTGTTTTTTTTTTGGAGCTTAAAAACACCTGTGCCACTTTCAGCTCAAAAACGCCTTGGTGGGCATGAGGCCATAGGCTAACACGAAGAGGCGTTTTTAAGCTGCAAAAAAACACTCAAAAAAGTGGCTGTAAAAATGTCCATGGGCACGAGGCCTTAATGTAACTGCCTACTCCCAAACTGTCATTTGAAGATCAGGAACGATCTGAAAATCGCGAATCAACGCTTACCAAACTTCTACTAACACAAAATTAGCAGAAGGGGCCCAAAGGGTGGCACTCGAGAAATTAACTTTCCTCTTTATACTCTCGTAGGACGTCACTATGTTCGTGTTTGTCGAATGGGAAATTGCGGATAGTTAGTATGCTAGACAAAATCCCGCACACGCGCTTTTGACAAAAATATGGCGCTTGGTCATACGACAATCGAACTGCGTGTACGAGGCTTTAGGCTGGATTTTTACTTTAAGCAGGAATGCTATAGGAATTATTTTTATACAGGTTTTATATAGCGCCATCAGTTGTGCAGCGCTTAACAAAATGAAGGCAGGCATTACAGTTACATTACAATTTGGTACAAGAGGAATCATAGGGCCCTGCTCGTTAGAGCTTACAATCTAGGAGCGAGGGTCAATTGATACAAAAGGTAATAGCTGTGGGGGGGATGAGCTGATTGAGGAAGTAAAACAGTGTTAGTTAGAAGCAGGATAGGCTTCTTTAAAGAGAAGGGTTTTCAGGGATCGTCTAAAGATGGATAGATTTGGGGACAGATTGGGGTAGGGAGTTACAAAGGATGGGAGAAGCTCTGGAGAAATCCTGGAGGCGAGCATGGGAGGAGGTGACAAGGGAGCTAGAGAGCAGGAGGTCTTGGGATGACCGAAGAGAGCGGCTTTGTTGGTATTTTGGGACTAGGTTAGTGATGTAACTAGGGGCAGAGTTATGGATGGCTTTGTAAATTATTGTTAGTACTTTGAATTTTATTTGTTGGGTGAGTGGAAGCCAGTGGAGGGATTGGCAGAGAGGGGTGGAGGACACTGAGTGGTTGGTAAGGTGGATGAGTCTGGCAGCAGCATTCATTATGGACTGAAGGGGGCATAGTCTATGTAAAGGTAATCCAATGAGAAGGGAGTTGCAGTAGTTGAGGCAAAAGATAACCTACCATGATATACGGATGATGACTAAAGGAAGCATATTTAATTTTGGCTATAACATTTAGTGATTAATTCTAAATTAAAGCGGTAGTAAAGCGCTGAAAAAAGAAAAACCTGCAAGACAATGGCATCATGTGCTAGTATGCATCGCATTATGAAATGCTTACCTAGAACAAAGCCCCCTGCAGCAGGGTATGGTCAGAGTGCTGACATGTTCCCCTGGCCCTCTGTTCCAGCAAGAAGCTCTGAAGTTCCGGCACGATCCGTTCGACCTTCAGAGGGCATGCACTGCTGACGTCAGAGGCTGCATTTAGGGTGAATGTCTCTAAACGGTGCCGGTTTAGGAGATATTCATTTTACCTACAGGTAATGTAAGCTTTATTATAGGCTAACCTGTAGGTAAAAATCACCAAGCAGAGTATACAACCGCTTTAAACCCATTTAACACTAGTGATTAAAAATGAGCAGCTTTTATTTATTCATAGTTACATAGTAGTTGAGGTTGAAAAAAGACACAAGTCCATCAAGTCCAAACTATGTGTGTGATTATATGTCAGTATTACATTGTATATCCCTGTATATTGCAGTCATTCAGGTGCTTATCTAATCGTTTCTTGAAACTATTGATGCTCCCCACTAGGGATGAGCTCGGTGTTCGACTCGAACATCGGCCATTCATCTGTTCGGCAAATTCTGAACTTTGTGGACTGTTCGCACCAAATTCGTGTGGCGCTCATGGCTCACAATGCACTACACCATCGCAGTGCATGGCTTGCTCATGATTGGCCAAGCATGCACTGCGCTGGCAGCGAGCAGAGCCATAATTGGCCACAGGCAGGATGCCTGTGGCCAATTATAGCTCAGGGGGTTTAGTACACGCCCCACACTATATAAAGCTGCCAGCGCGGCGGCCTTGTGCAGTGTGTTCCGGTGTGCAGGGGAAGAGCAAGATAGGCAGGGACAGTGTGTTCTTTTCTCAGGCATCTTAAAGTTAAAGTGGGTGCTGTGTGCCTCCAGCACAGTATACACCTGTATCTACCTTTTATTGATGTTTTTCTCTAACTAAGGCATCTGCAGGAGTTAGTGGGTGTTGTGTGCCTCCAGCACAATATACCCCTGTATCTACCCTTTATTGCTGGTGTTCTTTAATACAGGCATCTTAAAGTTAAAGTGGTGTTGTGTGCCTCCAGCACAGTATACACCTGTATCTACCCTTTATTGCTGGTGTTCTCTAATACAGGCATCTGCAGGAGTTAAAGTGGGTGTTGTGTGCCTCCAGCACAGTATACACCTGAAGATATCCCTTATTGCTTGTGTTGTCTGTGGTATATCTTGCATATTAGCCTTTAAAATTAACACTTTTGATTTCAAACATTCGAGTCCCATAGACTTTAATGGGGTTTCTAATGTTCATACGAATTTTAGGTCCGTTCGAAGGTTCTTGTGCGAACCAAACTGGGGGGTGTTCAGCTCATCCCTACTCCCCACTGAGACCACCGCTTGTAGAAGGGAATTCCACATTCTTGCCACTCTTATGGTAAAGATCCCTCTACATAGTTTAAGGTTAAACCTCTTTTCTTCTAATTTTAATGAGTGGACACGAGTCTTATTAAACTTCCTTCTGCAAAAAAGTTTTATCCCTATTGTTGGGTCACCAGTATGGTATTTGTAAATTAAGATCATATCCCCTTTCAAGCATCTCTTCTCCAGAGAGAATATGTTCAGTGCTCGCAAACCTTTCCTCATAACTAATATCCTAGAGTCCCTTTATTAGCTTTGGTGCCCTTCTTTGTACTCGCTCCATTTCCAGTACAACCTTCCTGAGGACTGATGGACAGCATACTCTAGATGTGACCAGACCAGAGTCTTGTAGTGCGGGAGAATTATTGTTTTATCTCTGGAGTTGATCCCCTTTTTAATGCCAATATTCTGTTTGCTTTGTTAGCAGCTGTTTGGCATTGCATGCCATTGCTGAGCCTATCATTTACTAAGACCCCCAGGTCCTTTTCCATCCTAGATTCCCCCAGAGGTTCTCCCCCCAGTGTATAGATTGCATTCCTATTTTTGCCACCCATATGCATTATTTTACATTTTTCTACAATAAACCTCATTTGCCATGTAGTTGCCCACCCCATTAATTTGTTCAGATCATTTTGCAAGGTTTCTACATCCTGCGGAGAAGTTATTGCCCTGCTTAGCTTAGTATTGTCCACAAATACAGAGATTGGACTGTTTACCCCATCCCCATCCTCCAGGTCATTTATGAACAAAATAAAATAGGATTGGTCCCAGCACAGAACCCTGGGGGACCCCACTACCCACCCTTGGCCATTCCGAGTACTCCCCATTTATCACCACCTTCTGAACTCGCCCTTGTTGCCAGTTTTCAATCCATGTACTCAGCCTATGGTCCACACCAACAGACCTTATTTTGTACAGTAAATGTTTATGGGGAACTGTGTCAAATGCTTTTGCAAAATCAAGATACACCACGTCTGCAGACCTTCCTTTATCTAGATGGCAACTCACGTCCTTATAGAAGGTTAATAGATTTGTTTGGCAAGAACGATTCTCATGCTGATTACTGCTAATGATACCGTCCCATTACTAAAATCTTGTATATAGTCCCTTATCATCCCTTCCAAGAGCTTGCATACTACTGATGTTAGGCTAACTAATCTGTAATTCCCAGGGATGTATTTTGGGCCCTTTCTAAATATTGGTGCTACATTGGCTTTTCTCCAATCACCTGGTACCATTCCAATCAGTAGACTGTCAGTAAAAATTAGGAACAATGGTCATGCCAGTTCACCAAAAATTGCGCACCATGAGATTTTCTCTTTTTTGTCATTGGTCAGAATGCATCTGGATATATGGATCGTCACCAGAAAGCTTTTTTATTTCATAGTAAAAACAACTCAGCATGTCCCATCCAAAGCAATATGTCACCAATGACAAAAAGCATGCTGACATACATTTTTATATAATACACATACCTCCCAACTGACACGGATTTGCTGGATCGTCCCAGAATTTCATGAAAAACCTGGTGCCCCACAAATCCGGATCAAGTCCCGAAACGGAGCCTAGTACCAGAACCAGAACTGGTACTGGGCTCCACTAATCCCCCCGCCCATTGCATGCCGAGTGAATGCACCATGCTGCTGCAGTCACAATCTCTATGTGCCCAGCAGCACAGTCCCTCCCCCGCCTGCTGTACAGGATGTACAGGGAGAAGGAGGTGGGTTAGGTAAGCTTCACCTCCTCCCCATTTGCCCCTATGCCTGTCCACAACCCCCAGCGGGCAGCCAATCTTTGCTGGGAAGGGGTTATGTGGGTGGGAGATTCTAAAGCAGTCAGTGAGCCTGAGGTCTGCCTGAGCCTCTGGACTGGTGGAGAAGTTAGCCTGGGGTGAGTGAGCTCTCCCTCTGTCTCTTACTCCCATGTGCTATAGTGATCATTCCTTTCATGTCCCATAGCATTCCTGCCTTCCATGTCCCAGAGCGTTCCCGCCTTCCATGTCTCATAGCGTTCCCGCCTTCTATGTCCCATAGCGCTCCGGCCTTCCATGTCCCATAGAGTTCCCGCCTTCCATGTCCCATAGAGTTCCCGCCTTCCATGTCCCATAGCATTCCCGCCTTCCATGTCCCACAGAGTTCCCGCCTTCCATGTCCCATAGCGTTCCCACCTTCCATGTCCCATAGCGTTCCCGCCTTCCATGTCCTATAGCGGTCCTGCCTTCCATGTCCCATAGCGGTCCCGCCACCCATGTCCCATAGCGGTCCCGCCTTCCATGTCCCATAGCGTCCCTTCCTTCCATGTCCCATAGCGTTCCTGCCTTCCATGTCCCATAGTGTTCCTGCCTTCCATGTCCCATGTATTGGAAGTAATTCTAAATGATTATGTTGAGGTTTATACATATCCCTGTGACTCCAGCTTGTGGCACAGCAACCGAAGCATACTTTTATAGGTGCAAGGAAGCCCAAGAAAAAAAGCCAAAGTAAACGGATGCAGCCACTACATCAAATGATGGATGAGCTGCAATATAATATATTTTTAGTTTGAGGTTTAAACCCTTCCTTACCATGCTATAGCCGATAGATGGCTACCCGTGGGGCTCTGTTGTTCTGCAAGGGGGTCCATAGACCTTAGGACACAGCCGATCACAGATTGCGGTAAAGGGCCAATCACAGTGGCCCTTTACCATCTGATCAGCTGTGTCCAATCACAGTTGATCACAATGTAAACAGACTTGAGGGCTATAGGCAGCGCTTTGCTCATGCGCTGTCACATTGTGAGGAAATCAGACCCAGTAACTGGCCAGTATAACAGGGGACATGTACACGGATAACCAGTGTGTCCTGATTATCAGTGTAGCCCCATCAGTGCTCATTAGTGTCGCGTATCAGCGCAACCTCATCAGTGTCGCATATCAGTGCCTCCTCATCAGTGCCCATCAGTCAAGGAGAAAAATTACTTATTTGTAAAATATAAAAAACAAGTGGGATTTTTCTTCCAAGATTTTTTTTGTCTTTTTTTCCGTTTGTTTAGCAAAATATATATCCAAAAGAAAGCTCTATTTGTGTGAAAAAAAGTGATAACAATTTAATTTGGATACGCCGTTGCATGACCACACAATTGTCATTCAAAGTGTGACAGCACTGAAAGCTGAAAATTGGCCTGGGCTGGAAGGGGGTGAAAATGCCCATTAGGCAAGTGGTTAAATACGGTATAAGTATAGCAACTATAGTGAATCTTTGAAAATACGACGTTCAGGTGCAATAACAACTGAAAAAAACTTTACACATTGAGACTCCTTTCACACTGAGGCAGTTTACAGGTGCTATAGCGGCAAAAATAGTGCCTGTAATGCCGCGTACACACGATCAGACTGTCCGGCGGACTTGGTCCGGTGGACCAGAGTCCGCCGGACAATCCGCCCGTGTGTGGGCTCCGGCAGACTTTTTCTTTCCAAAAGTACGGCGGACTTAGAAAGAAGTTTTGACTCAGAATTGGACTTTTGAAATGAACGGACTTGCCCAAATGGAGAAAAGTCCATTCATTTTGAAGGTGGCTCCAGGTAGATGGGACTAGTGAGGGAAGTGAATGATTGACACCTAGAAAAGTGTAAATAAAAAACAACACAAGTTTTTTAAATAATTTATTAGACAGCTCCGGTGGTCCTCTTCCGTCTTAAAGAGGAGGGCCAGTTTAAAAAAAAAAAAAAAAAAGTCAGCAGCTGCAAACACTGCAGCTGCTGACTTAATAAAATCACTTACCTGTCCAGGGCGCCCGCGATGTCGGCCGCCCGAGGCCGAGCCGTCCCTCGGCTCTCGGGTCCCGGCGCCGCCATTCCCTGTAAGGGAAACAGGCAGCGGAGCCTTACGGCTTCACTGCCCGTTTCCTACTGCGCATGCGCGAGTCCCGGAACTACTGCGCATGCGCGAGTCCCGCAGCGCTTTCTGAATGGGACGCGCTGTGTTCTGGAACACACAGTTCCCAGAACACAGCGCGACCCATTACCCAGAAGACGCCGCGACGAAGACAGAAGACAGAAGATCTCCGCGGAGGAGGAAGAGGAAGATTAGGATAAAGTGCCTAGCAACAGGCATTTCTGGTAAGTAAAAAAAAAATTTTTTTCTCATTTTATTTTTTTTAGATTTTTTTGTCATTTTTAAAATTTTTGGGTTTTCAGGGTGGCCCTCCACTTTAAGGGGGTCTTCTCGCCGGACTCCTCTATCTTCTGCTAGCTCTTTTACTAGCGTAGGAGCCGGCTTTCTTCTTCGTCGTCGCCGCCGTCCGGGGGTCTTCTTCCAACTTTGGAGTCTTGTCCCGCTTTTCGGGGGTCTTGTCCCGCTCTTCGGTTCTTCTGCTGGAACTCCGCTATCTTCTTATAGCTCTTTTACTAGTGTTGGCCCTGTCTTCTGTCGCCGCCGCCTTCTTCTCTTCTTCTTCCTTGCGATGTTGACACAACGCTCTCTCTGGCCGCAATGGCAGGGACGCGTTGTGCGGCGACTTATATAGGGACAAGGGGCGGGGGTCAAATGGTGACCCCGCCCCCTTATCATGTCACAGTCCCGGAGGATGCTGGGACTGTGACATTATATGGGGGCGTTTTCCGTTAAAAAAAAGTCTAATTTTCTTTCATTCAAAATTTGTTATAGATGTAATTTTTTTCTTTTACTGTTTCGTATTTTCACATGTTCGTTATTTTGATTATTCGTAATCTCGTAATTTTCGTATTTTGGTTCTTGGTATCTTTCGTTGGGATGTTCGAATCGATCCGAATGAACGAATGCTAACAAATTCGTACGAAAATCTATTAGTTACGAACCGAATCAGAGATGTCTACTGGAGCGGTGCGCCGGCAGCACGTCAAAAAAAGTCCTGCTTCCATACACCCCTAGGAATACATCTAGCTAATGTACCATGGCTCCGACTTATCTAATGTTCCTGAACTGGTGTAAGAACCCTACGTAATATCTTCCCTGCAGATTTTTATATAGCTTCGTCCGGAGTTCTGCGCGGGGGCCAGTTTTGAACCCCCCTGGCAGTACTGAAGACGAAAGGTTCTTTAGATTATACGATGTATTTATTTTACTCTTTCTGTATGTATTTGTTTATGTGTATATATGTGTATGTATATGTATATATATATATATATATATATATATATATATATGTATATATATATATATATATATATATTTTTTTTTTTTTCTTCTCTATTTTCCTTTTCCCCTTCCCCCGCAAATATGGATTGGTCTCATTGACGGTTTCCTGGAAGGCCTTATTTACGTGCTGTCAATCCATTTATATGTAACATAGACATGTTTTTGTTCAGGCATATACGAAGCATACTGTTGGTGTATCTTGTTACTGCTTGTGTTGTTTACCTTCTCTTTCTCACCCTTTTTTTTCTGAATAAAATAAGATTGAATTAAAAAAAAGTCCTGCAAGCAGCATCTTTGGAGCGGTGAAGGAGCGGTATATTCACCGCTCCTCCACCGCTCCTGCCCATTCAAATGAATGGGCACTGCTCCTGAAGCGCCTGCAAAGTGATTTGGCAGGAGCGCTACACAGGCGCCTTTAACCCTTTATTCGGCTGCTAGCGGGGGTTAATGTGCCCTGCTAGTGGCCGAATAGCGTGGCTAAAATGACGGTAAATCAACGATAAAACTAGCGCCGTTTTACCGTCAACTAACGTCTAAATACTTGTGATTTTATTGAATCATAGCCATAGTAAGTAGCATTTGTTTTTTTATTGATCTACATGTTTTCTGCTGTGCCCAAGCAACAAACACCCAGAGCACCTGGGAGAGACTTCAATTACATGTATGCAAGTTTGGGAAGGTGTTGCGTGTATTTGTGCATTTATATCTATATATAGTATCTATATATAGAAGAATTTGGCTAGAGCAATGTATCATGCACTGCACAGCTAGTTAATGATACACTTGGGAGAAGAGGAGAGTCCTCTCCTGAGAAGAGCTTCTACTAGAGCCTAAACGCTGCCTCCATACATTATTCATCCTACCCTGCTCCGTCCGCCAATGTATATATAGGAAGGAACCTAGTTTAGAGCCTTCCCAGGGATTATAAATAGACTTAAAGGAAATTTAGTGGTTCTGCGAATGTGAAGACCAAAAAAGAAGACTGTAGTATTTCAAAACTAAAGGGGAACTCCACCTGTTCCATAACCTCCAAAACGACTTTCCTGGTAGATTGTCTGCCTTTTCTCCTGTACTATGAGACAGGCTGGGGTGCCTCTGCCTTTAGGCTGAAACAGCTAAATACACAGATTAAATACATGTATGGGATCTGTTTACCTGGCATGGATTTTACAGCGGTATTAAACCCAAAACTAAAAATACACTATATTGCCAAAAGTATTGGGACACCTGCCTTTTTCTTTTATTCATTTTTTTTTGATTTATGTAATTGTTATTAGATGTTTTTTTCCCCTTTTTTACAAACACATCTATTCAATCCATTCAAACTTCAATGTACACAATATTGTTAAAAGTATTGGGATGCCTGCCTTTACACATTTAATGGCATCCCAGTCTTAGTCCGTAGGGTTCAATATGGAGTTGGCCCACCCCTTACAGCTATAACAGCTTCAACTCTTCTGGGAAGGCTGTCTACAAGGTTTAGGAGTGTGTCTATGGGAATGTTTGACCATTCTTCCAGAAGCGCATTTGTGAGGTCAGGCGCTGATGTTGGACATGAAGGCCTGGCTCGCAGCCTCCGCTCCAATTCATCCCACAGGTGTTCTATCGGGTTGAGGTCAGGACTCTGAGCAGGCCAGTCAAGTGCCTCCACCCCAAACTCGCTCATCCATGTCTTTATGGACTTTGCTTTGTGCACTGGTGCGCAGTCATGTTGGAACAGGAAGGGTCCATCCCCAAACTGTTCCCACAAAGTTGGGAGCATGAAATTGTCCAAAATGTCTTGGTATGCTGACGCCTTAAGAGTTCCCTTCACTGGAACTAGAAGACCAAGCCCAACTCTTGAACAGCAACCCCCCACACCATAATCCCACCTCTACAAAATTATTTAGACCTGTGCACAAAGCAAGTTCCATAAAGACATGGATGACCAATTTGGGGGGGGGGGGTTTAGAGTTAAAGTGGAGGGCCACCCTGAAAAAAAAAAATACATCAAAAATTAGAAAACAATCTGAAAAAAAAAATGAAAGAATTTTTTTTTTTTAACTTACCAGAAATGCCTGTTGCTAGGCACATCATCCTAATCTGCCTCTTCCTCCTCCGCGGAGATCTTCTGTCTTCTCTCCTCCATGCCGCGTCTTCTGGGTAATGTGTCGCGCCGTGTTCTGGGAACTGTGTGTCCCAGAACACAGCGCGCCCCATTCACAAAGCGCTGCGCGACTCACGCATGCGCAGTAGGAAACGGGCAGTGAAGCCGCAAGGCTCCACTGCCTGTTTCCCTTAACCAAAATGGCGGCGCCGGGACCCGAGAGCCGAGGGATGGGTCAGCCTCGGACGGCCGACCCATCGAAGGCACCCTGGACAGGTAAGTGTGCTTATTAAGTCAGCAGCTACAGTGTTTGCAGCTGCTGACTTTTAATTTTTTTTTTTTTTTAAACCGGCCCTCCTCTTTAAGCTGCAGTAGTAGAATGGTGTTTTGCTAAAGCATTGCCCGTGTCATAAACAATTCTTATTTTTCTAATAAAATACTTGTTTGCACCCTTTTCATCTGTCGTTGCTTCTCAATGCTTCTGGTCTCCAGAAATGTAACTCTGTCTTCATACATCCCGGCAATGGTTCCATGGCATTTCGCAGGGTGGGCTTGCTAATGGTGACAACAGTGGACCATGCCTATGCATGCCTCCCAACTTTTTTGAGATGGGACTGAGGGACACCTATCAGCAAAAGTATGCAGGCATAGGACACACCCCCTTAAAGGAGAATTGTACAAAAAAACAAGACTAGTTAAGCACACAAGTGTTTTTTTTTTTACCGCTACTACTCCTTCATATTGGCTTTTGGAACTTACAAATGCAGCAATTTAGAAACCAGATGAAAGGTTTAGCGCTGGAAAACACTTTTTGATAGATAAAAAGCGCATTTTATATACAATTATATAGATCAGACCAAAATGAGGGACAAATGAGGAGGAATGAGGCACAGAGGGACATTGCTCCAAATCAGGGACAGTCCCTCGAAATCAGGGACAGATTGGAGCTATGCATATGCACTGTGTAGTCTTCATGGGAAGCCTGTGTTACAGGAGGACAATGCAGGAGCATTATCAGGGGTGACAAGGAAAGGCTGTTATATAATTTTTCATTCACGGAACTCTGTGAATAAATGACTCGGCAAGGCGGGTGGGCGGAGCTCCGCATTCTTTTTAAATGATGACAGCAAGAAGGGGGAGAAGATCCCTCGCTTGCTGTCACTAGGTCGGGGAGATGCTGCAGGAGTAAAAACGGGTGTAACACGTAACATGTTCCTAAAGCAGGACTTTTCCTTTAAAGTGGTTGTAAACCCTTACAACACACTTTGACCTACAGGTAAGCCTAGATTAAGGTTTACCTGTAGGTCCAAGAAATATCTCCTAAACCTACACAGTTTAGGAGATATTTGCCGTAGACAGCGGCGCGCAGGCACACTGAGCGCAGCACCGTCAACGGCGAATATGCCGTGCGTGGTGGCTCCGGTGCGCATGCGCGGGAGTGACGTCATCGCGGCTTTGCCGAATGGCAGCGGCGGAGCGGCGAGACCCACCGAGAAGATGGATGAGCCAGACTACAGGGGACAGCGGTGACTTCGCTGGCTCCTGTGTCAGGTAAGTGACACATAATGGACTACTATGCGATGCGATGCGATGCATAGTAGTCCATTATGCTTTACCTTTGCAGGGAATGAAAGAGGAAGTAAAACCCATCAGGGTTTACCTCCTCTTTAAAATGTCGCCTATTGATAATTTTGGGTACCATTGTTTTTCATAATTTTGTAGGAGCACGCAGCTTTGGTATCTATTTACTCTAGACATCTTTTAAGCGGATGTATAGTCTTTTTTTTTCACTTTTACTTACAGGTAAGCCTATAATAAGGCTTACCTGTCGGTAAAAAAAAAAAATATCTCCTAAACCTGTATGGTATAGGAAATATTCCCCTAGCAATGAGCCGCTGATTGCAGCGGCGCATGCGCACAGGGGTTTTCTCGGCTGGAAGCCCGGCAGACGCCGGACCCTGCCGGAAAGAAATCTCCCACGTGCATGCACGGGAGTGACGATATCGCCGCTCCGGCCACTCACAGCGCCGGAGCCGCGATATCCGGAAGACACGCCGAGGGAACATGTCAGCTCCCTCGCCGTGTATCGGGCAAGATGTCGGGGCCTCGTTCTAAGGTAAGTATTTCATAATGAGCTAGTATGCGATGCATACTAGCTCATTATGCCTTTTCCCTTGCAGGTATGAAAAAAATAATAATAATTTTCAGTGGGTTTACTACCGCATTAATTTTGTACAAATAAAAAAAAAAAATGTATGTGCAATAAAATAGATTTTAATGTATTTTTTGCCAAAGCTATCGATTTGATAAACAGTTGTGCAAACATCCAGTGACAAAATAATTGCAACTACTATATCTTTATTTCACAGGGCACTCCATTCAGAAAATATATAATGTTCTGGGGGTTTCAAGTGATTTTATAGTCATAAATGCAGATTTTAACATCTGTGCAAAAATTTAAAAATTGCTCTAGAGGGGAACCAGTTAAAGTGGATCTTCACTCATTTGCCCCCCCCCTCCCCCCCCCATCTTGTAACTGAGTTAGAGCCCTTTCACACTGAGGAGTTTTTCAAGCGCCTTCGCGTTGAAAAAATAAAACCTGAAAAGCTCAAGGAAAATGCTTCCCTTTAAAAATCAATGAATGTGTTCACACTGGGGCTGTGGGTTTCCATTGTGGTGGGAAAAAAAATCGGAGAGTGTAAAATATGGTGAAGCTCTGCATAGAAAATCAGCTTCCAGGTTCTATTGTCAAAGCTTAATAGAACAGGATTGAAGCCTAAAAAAAAAAAAAAAAAAAAAAAATGCTCCTAAAAATCTGGAAAAAAAATTGAAAAACTATTATTTTTTTACTTACTAGAAATGGCTGTTGCTAGGCAGAGCGTCCTAATCTGCCACTTCCTACTCCGCTGTGATCTTCATTTTTCTCCTCCTCGCGTTGTCTTCTGGGGAATGGGGCACGGATCTGCCTTGGGCGGCCAACATCGCAGGCACCCTGGACAGGTAAGTGTTCTTATTAAAAGTCAACAACTACAGTGTCTGTAGCTGCTGACTTAAAAAAATAAAATATTTCAGCTGGACCTCCGCTTTAAGTTAGAAGCTGATTGGCTACCATGCACAGCTGCAGCAGATTTTTCACTCTCAAATTTTTGTAAATCCACCCCACTAAGTGCTTTAGATTGAGGCAAGAGGACACTATAGAGGGATTTGATTTGTTCGCTTTTAATTTCAGAGGTTTACAATCCCTTTAATGCATGTACATTAACCGCTTCAGTCCCTAAAGATTTTACCCCCTTCCTGACCAGAGCACTTTTGCGATTCGGCACTGCGTCGCTTTAACTGACAATTGCGCATCCATGCGACATTGCACCCAAACAAAATTTACGTGCTTTTTTCCCACAAATAGAGCTTTCTTTTGGTGGTATTTGATCACCTTATTTTTTGCGCTATTAACAAAAAATATATATATATTTTTACTTTTCGCTATTATAAATACATTTTCTTCCTCAGTTTAGGCCGATATGTATTCTTCTACATATTTTTGGTTAAAAAAATCGCAATAAGTGTATATTGATTGGCTTGCCCAAAAGTTATAGCGTCTACAAAATAAGGTATAGTTTTATGACATTTTTCTTTACATTTTTTTTTTTTTTTTTAGTAATGGCGGTGGTCTGCGATTTTTATCGGGACTGCAACATTATGGCGGACACATCAGACACTTTTGACACTATTTTGGGACCGTTGTCATTTATACAGCGATCAGTGCTATAAAAATGCACTGATTACTGTGTAAATGGCACTGGCAGTGAAGGGGTTAACCATTAGGGGGCGATCAAGGGGTTAAGTGTGTCCTAGGGAGTGATTCTAACTGGGGAGGTGGGCTTCAAGTCACATGACAGAGATCACTCTCTATCATGACACAAGCCAGAACGGGGAAATGCCTTGTTTACATAGGCACTTCCTCATTCTGAGGCTCCGTGAAGTGATCAGCGGGAGTTTTAAGAGCCTGCTATCCCCGGCTCTTAAAGTGGACATGCAGGTATGCCCATTTGCCCACCGCTGCCATTGTGCTGACGTATATCGGCGTGCATACGTCGGCCAGTGATTAAAGTGGTAGTAAACGCTGTTCTACCACTTGTACCTAGAAATGGAAAATGTGGTAAAACAGCAGCAAAAACGAGAGAAAAAGGAGCACGCAATGTGTTTTTAGTGCGTTTATTGTCACATGTCTTTTAACCACTAGAGACCCGCGCTATAGCCAAATGACGGCTTCAGCTCGGACCTCCCTTGCCGGGACGACGTCTATTGACGTCGTCCCGTGCATGAGCGGCCTGCGGGGCGCGCGCGGCGCACTCTGTGATCGGCGAGTCTATGAGACTCGCCTGATCACGGATCCGAGCAAGGGGTCGATCCCGACCCCTTATCACGTGATCATCTGTCAGCCAATGACAGATGATCATGTGATACAACGGAGCCGGTAATCGGCTATTTTTCCTCGGCTGATGTCCCGATCACCGGCGGCCGTGATCGGGACATCAGTTCCGATCACGGCCAGCTTACCAGTGCCCACCTGCCCCCTGCCAGTGCCACCTCATGAATAAATAAGTGCCCCCCGTCAGTGCCACCCATCAGTGCCCATAGTGCCACACATCAGTGCCCATAGTGCCACACATCAGTGCCCATAGTGCCACACATCAGTGCCCACAGTGCCACCCATCAGTGCCCCCAATCTGCCTCAACAACGGTGCTGCACCCCAGTGCATATCCGTGCCCATCAGTGTCATCTACCAGTGCCCATCAGTGCCCAGCAGTGCCACCTATCAGAGCCACCTATCAGTGCCACCTATCAGTGCCCATCAGTCCCATCTATCAGTGGTACCTATCAGTGCCCCTTAGTGCCACCCATCCGTGTCACCCATCCGTGCCATCTTATCTGTGTCCATCTTTGCCCATCAGTGCCGCCTTATCTGTGCCCATCAGTACTGCCTTAACTATGCCTATCAGTGCCCACCAGTGCAGCCTATCAGTGCCGCCTCATCAGCGCATTTCAATGAAGGAGAAAAATGACCTGTTTGCAAAATTTTATAACAAACTATTAAACATGATTTTTTTGTTTGTTTAGCAAAAAATAAAACTCCCAGCTGTAATTAAATACCACCAAAAGAAAGCTCTATAAAATCGGTACCTGATCCCACTTTTGCAAACCTATCTTAAGTGAGGATGACATCCCTTCCCCCGCCCTTCCCCTCCTGCAGCCTCCTGGGACTCATCACATGTCCCAGGATGCTGCAGGACCATTTACAGTTTGCAGAGTGAACGCATGCATGCGCAGTGGGGTGCCGACTGTGGTCCTTCAGGAAGCCACAGCTGTATCCCAAATCTAAGATGGCAGTGCGAGGGACCTGCAGTAGCAAGAACAAGTTACTGCAGGAAGACATCGCTGGACCCCAAGCACTGGTAAGTCCCAGATTTCTAAAAGGCAGCAGCTACAGTGATTGTAGCTGCTCAGTTAAAAAAAGAAAAAGAAAAACGTTCCTTTTAAGGGAACTTTCACACTGATCTGCTGCATATGCATTTTTGCCGCAATTTGTGACTCAAAAACCGCACCAAAAACACATTGGTGGTTGTGTTTTTCAGCGCTTTTACCATGTTTTCTATTGCTTTCAACAGGAAGGTGCGGTTTTGGTGCGGTTTTTTTGTAGCTCCCCAAAGATGCTGCACATTTATTGATTTTAAACAGGAAAACACTTTTCTGGCTTTTTTTTTTTTTTGATTGATTTACTAAAATAGAAGAGAGTGTTTATATGGAGAAGATAATTTCAGTCAAGCAATCATGTGCAAGAAAAATTCATTTTTTTTTTTCCTTGCACATGATTGGGGAATTCAGAATTAACAAAGCCTCACTTTATCTAGTAATCAATTTAAACAAAGTGAACATTCTGTACTGCTTTATTAATCAATCCCTGTAAATGGCTATTGTAATGATTATGTGGCATTACATATAGGACTGTTTGGCTGGCTTCACGCTATTTTGTTGCAGGGATATGTTATGTATGTTTGTGCATTGCAGTGCCAATCATTCTGCACACATCTTCCCAACACATTGCGTTGCAGTATGCCACAACACACAGTAGCACACTGCTGGGCATTGTGGTGCACTGGAGTTGATTTACTAAAACTGGAGGCTTCAAAACCTGATCCAGCTCTCCATAGGAACTAACCAGCTTCCAGGTTTTATTATCAAAGCTTTTTTGAACAATTTGAAGTTGGAAGCTGATTCGCTATCCATGCAGAGCTGCACCAGATTCTGAGTGCTTCAGTTGTAGTAAATCAACCCCAATGTGTTGCTGAAAATTGCGAATGTAATTTTTCAGTCTTTTTCCTTTTTTTTTAAGTGCATTAGGCAGTCGATTGATATGACCGGGAGACGCTAACACAATGTGCTTTAAAGCAGTAGTAAATCCCCTGCAAGGCAATGTCATAATGTGCTAGTATGAGAGCCTTACCTCAAAACGAAGCCCTCCAGTGCCGCACTGTCATCGCTGAAAGGGGTTCCATCTCCCCCCCCCCCCCCCCAGGGTGCAGTCGTGATCTGCTGGCCAGGAAGAGACAATGTGGTCTACTTTCTGACTACAGTGGACGCTCAGGGAAAAACACTGACTTTGCTGGGCCCAAGGTTTTACTGGTAAAAGAGCTACCAGAACTGTTTTTTCTTGCCTCAAAGGAGTTTTTTTCTTCTTCCTTTTTCTTGAATACAAGGACTGTGATCTGCCGGCCAGGAAGAGACAATGTGGTCTACTTTGTGACTACAGTGGACGCTCAGGGAAAAAAAATTACTTTGCCGGACCCAAGGTTTTACTGGTAAAAAAGCTACCAGAACTGTTTTTTCTTGCCTTCTAAAAAACAAAACAAAAAAAAACATAGAAACAGATTGTGTTTTGTTGCGGTTTTGTTTGTGTGTGTTTTATTTCCAAGAGTCGTCAAGAGCATCCATCAAGCTGCCGGAGAGTGGGTGGTATAGATAGCCCGGAATCGGGTTGTATAACATGTAACCTGCCTGTGTCAACTGTTGAATATTTCACATTGCTCTGTTCTTTTGTTTTCCTTCCCTCCCCCTTTCTTACCCTGAAGTTCAGGTACTTAATTTTTCTAGGATTAGAAGTTCTTTCCTTTCTTTCCCAGACGATGAGGACATCATCTAAATGGGTGAGGGGAGTATGTAGCGCCGGCTCCTGAAGAGCACGCGCTGTGTGTTTTTTTCTATTTAAAATTCCTAAAGGCACAGTTGGGTTTTAGGGTTAATTATACCATATTATGGTTTCAGTACCAGTCTAGCTGGATTGCACTGGGTTCTGCTTGGCCACAGGTGTTGCTGTCACCACTGGCAAGTGTGAAAACGCAGTTTAGCTGGGTGTATTCAGTGCCATTCTTTCTCGGAACCAGCCCAGTGGGAGGGTCATCTTGCTGTGCATTCTGGGAGAGGGTACTTAAGGTACTGACATCACATGCTTCCGGGTTCCAGTCCAGAAGATCTTTCTGTCTGCTTGGTCCTGGTCCTCCTGACCAGCCCCCATGGCCCTCATGGCCTGGGGTGCGGATCCACCCAATTCCAAGTCTCGGGGCTGGTTAGCCCGAGACAAAGTAACTGGGAGGAGGATTCAAAGGTGGTCCGGTGCCGCCTCCCCTCCTGGGACAGGCCCAGCAACTGGAGAAGAAACCAGGGGAGGACTCTTTGGGAGCAGGCCACGCTGAAGGCTGGCTTCTTTGAAGTTGCCTGGAGGCTCAGTTGAAAGACATCAAGTGAATCTACATTCATACGGTATTGCCGGACCGGCTGCGAGATACTGGTACTGTATAATAGCTCTTTAAATTTACCTATGTCCCTCAGTTACATTCAAGTCTGTGGCAGAGACTTTTCTTTATTTAAACACTCGGCTGCTAGACCTAGTGAGAGGAGGTCTATCCGGTAGCTGTGAGAATCCAGTTGGGAGCGGGATTTCTATAGTGAGAGACTTCCTATCTTTTGCAGTTCCAAGAGTACCTGAACTTCCTACCAAACCTACTACCCTTCATTGAGAGACTGTTTTGTCTACCTGTTGTCAAATAAATATCCCAAAACTGGATCCAGTGTCAGTTTCTGTAGTTCTTTGGGCCATCTACCTCGGGAAACCCTTAGCCCTTGTACACACGGTCGGACATTCCGATGGACAATGTCCGATAGGACTGTGTTGTCGGATAATCTGACAGTGTGTGGGCTCCATCGGACTGTTTCCGTCGGAGTATCCGACGGACCAAGTTTTCCAGCTGGGCTATAAAATTTTCCGACAGCATGATCCAATCAGGCTTTGTCCGATCATGTGTAGAGAATTCCGATCGGGCAAAGTGCCACGCATGCTCAGATCAAATTCCTAGAACAAAGCAATTGGTACTAGCCTGAACGTAGTCCCGTCCTAACGAAATAACGTCATCACGTTAAGTACGATCGGATTTTCTGACAACTTTGTCCGACTGTGTGTATGCAACAGTTTTGGACAAAATCCGTGGGACAAAATCCGATGAATTTGGTTGTCGGAATGTCCGACCGTGTGTACAAGGGCTTAGACGTACACGAGGTCAAGAAGGTAACGGTAAGCCCAATAAAACCAGCCACTCCTTCGGGGGTCAGTGCTACATAAACAAACCCCATTGTGTACTTAAAAGTGGGGCATGCCTGTATGCCAGACCATCAGAGTGCATGTGCCGGTGATGTCAGAGGCTGAATATCTTCTAAACAGTGTAAATTTAAGAGATATTCACAGTACCTGCAGGTAAGCCTATATAAGTGGTAGAACAGAGTTTAATACCACTTTAATGTACATGCATTAAAGTGGTTGTATACCTCCGAAATGAAAAACGAGCAAATCAGATCCCTCTATGGTGTCCACTTGCCTCAATCTAAATCACTTAGTGGGGTTGATTTACTAAAACTGGAAAGGGGAAAAATCTGCTGCAGCTGTGCATGGTAGCCAGTCAGCTTCTAACTTAAGCCTGTTCTATTAAGCTTTGACAATAGAACCTGAAAGCTGATTGGTTTTCTATGCAGGGCTTCACCAGATTTTGCACTCTCTGGATTTAGTAAATCAACCCCAGTGTGACTTGTATCTGCTCCCTCTTCCTTCTATTATTTGCATGAGTCCCTCCAGACAGTCTATGCCAAGGTTTCTCACACAAAAAACGTAGCCCCCCACACATGTGAACCCGGCCTAAACTGTGCACTTTAAATGGCTGTAGAGGAGAAAGAGCTACAGATAAACATGTGCAACTTGTGTAGGAAGATTTGTTTACTCTCTGTGGGGTTGATTTTCTAAAGCTAGTGAGTGCAAAATCTGGCACAGCTGTGCATGGTAGCCAATCAGCTTCTAACGTTAGCTTGTTCAATTAAATTTTGACAAATAACTGGAAGCTGATTGGTTTCTATGCGCGGCTGCACCAGAATTTACACCCTCTGGTTTTAATAAATCAACCACTGTGGATCGCCTGAGGCCAGACACTTCACTGGGCATATGTAAGGGTTTACAATCACTTAAAGAGCATCACACAAGTGTAAATGGGCCCTTTTAGTTGCTTGCTGTTCCACATTTGGTATTTCATATATATTAGTGTAGATTCTTCTGCTGAGCAACTGACATTATTATAGGTTGTGTAAGCTACATTGTCAACGCATTGTTATGGAGTCAGAGGAATGCACTGAGAGAGTAAAGTAAGAAACAGCTAAAATACTACAGTACTAAGGGGGCACAGTACTACACATGGTAGAAGAGCTGTTTTTGTTGCCCCTCTCACCCTAACTCTGCACAACAAAGAATGAATGAAAAAATAAAAACAATGTGGATATAACAAACAACGAATAGTTTATTTTTTTCTTCCCTTTGATAAAAAATAATTGTAACTTATTTTATGCTTCATTGGGCACATGGGAGCTATGATGTCCTTGCGTTTAGTCTTTACCTCAGTGGCGGCTGGTGCTCAAAATTTTTGGGAGGGGTGGCGCAAACAAACTGAAAAATACTGAACCCCCCCTTTCAAATGCAGCCTCACATTTATGCCCGTCAAATGCAGCCACTTGTGCCCAGTATATGCAGCCACTTGTGCCCATCAAATACAGTCAGGCACATCCCCCGGCTCGGCTGTCACTTCACAACCCCGGCGGGTGGTCTGCCAACACTTACCGTTCACGTGGCGGGGCTCTGCTCCTCTTCTGGAGTTACGGGGCTCTCCTCCTTGGCAGCTCTCCTCCTCGGCGGGAAGCGGCGGCTGTGGCTCCTGTGTCCGCTCAGCTCCTCAGGCTTCCTCCGCCGTGTCTCCTGTTCCGCCAAAGCATTAGGCATCCAATAGGATCATCAATCGGAAACAGGTCTCACTGACCTGCCTGCTGATTTGCAGGAAGGAACGTTAGTGTGAAAATAGTGAAAATTTATTCGCTATGCCACACAGAGTGGGATCGGGATGCAGTGCTCACCCTATTTTGAAGCCTATTAGAGCCTCTGGCTCTAATCACGTGCTTCAAAATACACAACCCCGGCCTATCCCCGCCATAGTATTTCATGTGTCCGGCGTCCTGAAAGGGGCCGGGCACATGAATAGGGAGGGCGGCAGAGGTGTCAGGGGGGAGGCGCCGATACGCCCGCAATGCACGGGCTGCCACTGCTTTACCTCTTTTTGCATCATCATTTATATAGTGCATTGGGATTGATCACATGACTGGCATCAGGAGTAGGGAGGGATTTTATCGCCAAAAATTCAGGAGGAGGAGCACTTTTACTTTTTCTGGTTTGGTTATTTATTTTATTTCTAACAATTACTGAATTCAGACTGTAACTTTGTATTCGCCATAACCTAGTTTTAGGGCCGGTGCGCTGTGCATCCCTGTGCAGTTCAGTGTAGCGTGGATTTAGCCCATTCACCTTGAATGGGCTCAAATCGCACTGCAACGGACCAAAAGTAGTTTGTGCACTGCTTTTAGGAACTCTGCAACCAGATGGCATGGTACTTCTGTACCGTGCACTCCAGTGCAAGGCAAATGCACTGCTTTGGGGCCTGCATTTGAGGGCTTCATTAACTTAATACTCACACACCACACACACTGCAGATCATGTAGCGCTGACCCCCGAAGGAGCGGCTGATTATTTTTGGGCTTGCCGTTACCTTCTCCACCTCGTGTTCGTCTAGGGGTTTCCTGAGGTTGATGGCCCAATAAACTGCAGAGACGGACACTTGAATCCACTTTAGGGATTTTTATTGGCAGAACGTTGAACAGAACACAGTCTCTCAGTAGGGAATAGAGGGTATGGGTAGTAAAGCTCAGGTACTCTTGGAACCACTGACACTTGAATGTCTCTCTCTATACAATCCAGGGAATAGCCATTGGCAACTGGATGTTACAGCTATCGGATAAATCCCCTCTTTGTGGATTTAGCAACCGACAGGTGATCCAAATAAGCATAGTCTCTGCCTCAGACTTGGTTGTAGAACTTTAGAATGGGAATAGTCTCTGCCACAGACTTGGTTGTAATTGAAGGCTGAAGTTAGGAACTTTTTATATGGTACCAGTATCTTGCCGCCAGTCTGGCGATACCGTAAGATTGTGGATTCACCTTGGTGTCCTTTCCAGCTTAGCTTCCAGGCTCTTACCGAGCAGCCAGCCCTGTGCATGGCCCTCTTCTGAAGAGTCCTCCTCTGGTTGCGCTTTCAGTTGCCAGGCCTCTCCAAAACTGAGATGGCACCGGACCACCTTGGAACCCTCCTTCCAGTCATTGTGCCTTGGGCTAGCCAGCCCCGAGGCTCAGAGAGAGAGATTGGTACCCAATGCGTCCAACCAGACTGCGTTCCAATGCCTGGCAAAGGTTACACCCATACCTATGACCAGGCAGAACACAATACAGTCCAGCCAAACTGATACTGAGACCATAATTTACTGTAATTAACCCTAAAACCCAACTATGGTCTTTGGAACATTTAAATTGACAAAAACATAGCGCGTGCTCTTCAGGAGCCCGGCGCTACATATATAATGTTTAGGGGTTCTGTGTAATTTTCTAGCAAAAAAAAGATGATTTTTACATGTAGGAGAGAAGTGTCAGAATTGGCCCGGGTGGCAAGGGGTTAATTACCATAAGTAATATTCAAATAATTATTATATATTGCTTTTAAGGTAATTTACAATATTTTCAAAATCTATACTCAAGCAGGTTTCTTAACGGACACATTTCTGAAGTTTGAAGTTATAACTTCCAAACAGTAATTTCACGGTAAATAGATAAACAATAAATTATTATGTTTTAACATATAGCATATACATATATGATTTTGTTTGAATATAACAGTACCTTTTCAGCAGAATCAGTTTCTCCCTTTTAACTGTGAGAGAAAACATGGGATTGTGGGTAAATCTTATACACCCATGTTTTTTCCTTGTAGTTAAAGCGGCGGGACTGCACTGCAGAAAAAATAATAAAAGCCAGCAGCTACAAATACTACAGCTGCTGACTTTTAATAAATGGACACTCACCTGTCCCAGGGTCCAGCGATGCCGGCAGCCGAGGCTGCTGCCGCCACCATTCTAGGTGAGGGAATCAGGAAGTGAAGCGAAGCGGCTTCACTTCCCGGTTCCCTACTGCGCATGCGCGAGTCGCTCAGCGCAATAGGAATTGTCCGCGCTGTCTCTGGGACCCGTGTGTGTCCCAGCAGACAGCGCGCAGGGACAGGAAGAGGCATAGACTCCCGTGGGAGTCTATGCCTGGAAGGGGGTGTAAATACCTGTCTTTGACAGGTATCTTCACCCCCCTCCCCCCTGAAAGGTGCCAATTGTGACACCAGAGGGGGGGAGGGTTCCGATCAGCGGAAGTTCCACTTTAGGGTGGAACCCCGCTTTAAGAGTCCTGGGCTGGAAGGGAGTATTTGTCTTTTAGACACATGCCCATTCTACGACACTGCAGTGAGAGGCGTGCCTCCACTGCAGCATTTTTATTGGACAGCTTGGACCAATGGTACTTTACCATCGGTCGAAGACTCCAAGCTGTCCATTGACCTCAGTGCCTCTGACAAGAAGTGAGGAGAAGCACTGTGAACTCATTCTCTCAGTCTGCTGCAAACAGAGTGTGTCAGCTTTTATTTAAAGTGGCTGCTCCGTATATAGCTTATGACAGGCTGCGCAAGGAGCCCCATATCTCTGGAACCATAGGAGCCCCATATTTTTACTAGTGGTGGGGTAGTAGGACTTACGCTACATACTCCCCAAATTTGGGGTCTCCGTGGCCCCAGGTGGCTGAGCTACGACCCTCAAAGCTCAATTTATTTTTTATTTTTTTTAATGTTCATGGCAGGTGAGGCCTTAAAAAGCAATTTATAATAATTATTTGTATATTACTTACTTATGACAATTAACCCCTTGCCACCCAGGCCAATTCTGCCACGTCTCTCCTACATGTAAAAATGCAAATTTTTTTGCTAGAAAATTACTCAGAACCCTTAACCATTATATATATTTTTTTAGCTACGTTCTGGCTAGTAGCCAATAGCTTTGATGTAGGAATTTGATCTGAGCATGCGTGGCACTTTGTCCAATCGGAATTCTCTACACATGATCGGACAAAGTCCCATCGGACCATGTTGCCGGAAAATTTTATAGCCCAGCTCGAAAACTTTGTCGGTCGGATATTCCGCTGGAGCCCACACACAGTCGGATTATCTGACAACACGGTCCAATCAGACATTTTCCGTCGGAATGTCCGACCGTGTGTACAAGGGCTAATAGCTAGGAACAATGATCTTTCATCTCCTATAGTCAGTCCCCTCCCCCCACAGTTAGAACACAGAGCCAGGGAACACAGTTAACCCCTTGATCACCCCCTAGTGTTAACCCCTTCCCTGCCAGTGACATTTACACAGTAATCAGTGTAATCACTGTACCAATGCCTTTTTCTTCGCTTGCTGTCACTGCATTTTGGGACCCCTCCCCCCCCCCCCAGTCCTCATAGCCCACATATCACATGACCAACATTAGAGTTGCCACATCATCCCTTTAAAACCAAACACATATTAATTACACAGGTTCTGTGGCTGATTTAGGTGGTAACTAAACTCACTTGGTGCCTTATATGCATTAAATTAGCCTTAGAACCTGTGTATTTTATATGTGTTCGGGTTTAAAGGGATGAGGTGGCAACCCTACCATCAATGCAGATAAAAAATTTAAAGTGGTTGTAAACCCTTACAAACCACTTTGACCTACAGGTAAGCCTAGATTAAGGCTTACCTGTAGGTCCAAGAAATATCTCCTAAACCTATTCAGTTTAGGAGATATTTACCCGAAGACAGCCACTGCTAGACAGCGGCATGCAGGCGCACTGGGCAGGCCGCAGATCGCGGTGATATGCCGCGAGTGTCGGCTCCTGTGTGCATGCGCGGGAGTGACGTCATCGCGGCTCCGGCGAATCACAGCGCCGGAGCCGAGAGACCCGGAAGTCGCTCCGGGACACATGGCAGCGGCAAAGAGGAAGACGGAGGACCGCTTCGGGGGCTTCGTTCTCAGGTAAGTTATTCATAATGAGCTAGTATGCTATGCATTCTAGCTCATTATGCCTTTGCCTTAAAGGGTGTGTTTTTTGGGGGTTTTTTTCCCTTTACTTCCTCTTTAAGGCTTCCTTCATACTATGCCATTCCATTGAAGTACACTATCGCTTACAAGTTAATGTGTTCCATTAAGGCATCTATTTCATAAAGAATAGGCTGCCAATGCATGGCAAAGGGAAAAAAAAACGATCTGTACATTTTCTTGAATGCAGTGTACCACAATACAAAGTAAATATAAAAATCAGCACTAAACCCAAAATTAAAAAAAGTGAAATGAAAATAGATGCTAGCAATAAGAGAAATATACAATCCTCTGCAAAACTTATACAACTGTAGCCATGCCCCCGTGGGGGTTGCTGAATGTAGTGGTCCACCTGTCACACAGCCCAGCCAGATATCCATCTCTCAGTCACTCAGAGACATAGAACATTCCATTGCTTAGTTTTGTTTTTTTATCGAGGGGATGAACTTGGATGGGAAATCAGAAATTATGGGACTTCTATATACACTCCTGTATATACACTCCAGTCTTCTCTCCAGCACAAACTCTTGCTTCAGACCTCTTATCCTTCTCTCCTCCAGCACTTCACTTGCTACACACCGTTACTCCTCCAGCACTTCACTAGCTACACACCGTTACTCCTCCAGCACTTCACTTGCTACACACCGTTACTCCTCCAGCACTTCACTTGCTACACACCGTTACTCCTCCAGCACTTCACTTGCTGCAGACTGTTACTCCACTAGCACTTTACTTGCTGCAGACTGTTAATCCTCCAGACTAGCTAGCACCGCATGTTTGGATCTGACAACTAACTTAGTGAACTGCCTTTGCGGGCAGGGACCCCCCGGGCCCATGTGGTGTAGAAATAGTTCAGGTACTAGCTGTCCTCAGTTCAGCTACCAATTCTAGATAGCTCTCTTTAGTCCCTGCCTGTCTGCAATGACCTCTCTCCATTGCCCTTCCCACAGTCCTCTCTTCTGGTTCTGTACCCATCTCAAACTGCAATCTCCCAGGTTTCTCAGGCGTGCCTCCCCAGTCCTCCCGACTGTGCTCACTCACAGCCCTCTTGGCTATGACCAATTGTCCTCCCCGTAGACTCTTAGCAGTGTTCCATCCAGCTGTGCTTTCTCTGCTCTCTCATGTGCTCCTCCTTCCAGGATCTCTACACTCCTCCTGGATGCACCTGAGCCCCGGCCCAGGGTCACCGCCCCCTCCTCAGACTGAGGAGTTTCCATGGGTCCTGACAGCCTCCACATGCTCTCACTCCAGCTCTTCCACCTGATAACTCCTCCCTCACTGGGCTGACCCCAGAAATTTAAGGAGGCCTGCCAATCCAAGTTGGGGATTGGTCAAGGCTCCTCAAGATACCCCATGCAGCTCCACCTCTCCTCTTCTCTTTCCAGCACTTTCTAGAAGGAAGAGGGCGGTGACAGTGATGCTATCTGTGAGTCACCCAATCCTGCCACTCCCAGCCCAGAATAAAAACAAACAGGCCTAGCCACCAGCTAGGCCTGCCTAAATTTTCATACTCTGCTAGAAAGTCCTCACTCTAGCACCTACTTATTGTGCTAATAATCGCCCCATACTGGACCACGGTCCAGCAACTTCTAGCCCACCTTCTGGAGATACCAGTTCCGACGACCCCAAAATTCTTCTTACTGGGCTTATCACCGCTGATGGTCCCCACACATATAGGAAAATAATAAGTCGTGTCCTTACAGCGGCATGCTGCCTCATAGCCCTAAATTGGAAACGCCGCACCCCCCCCCCCCCCCTCCTGAAGCCCTTTACTCTAGAATTAGGGATGTTTAACTGATAGAGAAAATGACGGCTAGGATGCAGGACAGACCGGAGGCTCATAAGGTCTGGGAGCTGTGGCACCTTCGTGAGGACCCACCATGACCAGGTAATAAACTCACTTTGATGACTTCTTACCCCCTTTCTTTTCCTCCCCCCCTTCTACTCTTATAGAGTATTCTTGTGACTCTCAGCCCTTGTACACACAGTCGGACATTCTGACAACCAAATCCATTGGATTTTGTCCGAAGAATTTTGTCAGACGGATTTTGTCCGAAACTGTTGCATACACGCGGTCGGACAAAGTTGTCGGAAAATCCGATTGTACATAACGTGATGACGTTATTTCATTACGACAGGACTACGTTCAGGCTAGTAGCCAATAGCTTTGGTCTAGGAATTTGATCTGAGCATGTGTGGCACTTTGTCCATCGGAGTAGGCTACACATGATCGGAGTATGTCCAATCGGAGCATTTTGTTGGAAAATTTTACGGACAAGTTGGAAAACTTGGTCCGTCGAAATAGCCAACTCATTTTTTTACAGTTTATAGCCCATAGGTTCAAGTAAAGCCAACTCAATTTTTTCAGTTTATAGACCATAGGTTCAAGTAAAGCTGACTCAATTTTTTCAGTTTCTAAAAAAGTTAGGAACACATACAAAAACTTATTTATTTATAGCACTTATATAGCACTGTCAATTTACAGAGTGCTTTACATATACATTGTACATTCATAACAGTCCCTGCCCTCAAGGAGCTTTCAGTCTAAGATCCCTAACTCACATTCATACATACACATATTAGGGCCAATTACCCTACTAGCATGTCTTTGGAGTGTGAGAGGAAACGTATGCAGGCACAGGGTAGAACATAGAAATGGCAGGCAGGGAGTGTTGGAATTCGAACCAGCGACCCTTTTGCTGCTAGATGAAGGTGCTAACCACTACACCACTGTGCTTCCCTATTATGTTAAAATATTGCAATATTAACTTGTAACTTACTCAATTTTTTTAAGTTGGTAAAACTTATTTTCCAAATCCATTTAATATATGTTTGAAGGTTTTTATATAAAAATAATACAATAATTTGTTTTGTTTTTTTAAAGGAATAGTCTCATGAAACAGGCTTTCAAAACAAATCAGCATTTATTATTTATAAAGTGTTACAAATGTAATATTATTAAAGCAGCATCAAATGTAAATGTAAACATTTAAAAAATAAAAATACAATAAATGCTTCTTTCTCAATTAACAAATCGAACTGAAACACATGTATATACAGTATATCTGTAAAGAACACAGAATACAGAATGTATTAACTTTTTTTTAAGCCTTTTAGGAAAGTCATTTGCACTTTAACCACTTCAGCCCCAGAAAGATTTGACCCCTTAATGACCAGGCCATTTTTTGAGATACGGCACTGCATCACTTTAACTGACAATTGTGTGGTTGTGGGACACTGTACCCAAACAAAATTGTCCTCACTTTTTTTCCCACAAATAGAGCTTTCTTTTGGTGATATTTGATCACCTCTGCGGTTTTTATTTATTTTTATTATTTTTACTGGTAATGGCACCGATCTGCGATTTTTAACAAGACTGCGACTTTTCAGCGGATAAATCTGACCCCTAATGACCAGCGACTGGCAGGAAAGGGGTTAACACTAGGTTAAGTGTGTTAACTGTAGGGGGGATGGGCCGTGTAAACAAACCTCTCCCTGTGCTCGAAAGACGATCAGTGATGTCACATGCCAGGCCACGCCCCCTACAATAGAAAAAAAACACATAACGTCATACATAACCCCTCCTTGCCCCCTAGTGGTTAATTCCTTCACTGCCAGTGTCATTTACACAGGAATCAGTGCATTTGTATAGCACTGATTGCTGTATAAATGACAATGGTTCCAAAAATGTCAGATGTGTCCGCCATAATGTCGCAGTCACAATACAAATCTCTGATCGCCGCCATTACTAGTAAAAAAAACTATTAATAAAAATGCTATAAAACTATCCCCAAATTTTGCAAAAGCTATAACTTTTGCGCAAACCAATCAATAATCGCTAATTGTGATTTTTTTTTTTACCAAAAATATGTAGAAGAATACATATCGGCCTAAACTGAGGGAAAAAAAAAATGTATATATTTTTTGGGGATATTTATTATAGCAAAAATAAAAAATATTGCATTTTTCAAAATTGTCTCTCTATTTTTGTTTATAGCGCAAAAAAAAAAAAAAACGCAGATGTGATCAAATACCACCAAAAGAAAACTCTATTTGTGAGAAAAAAAGGACGCCAATTTTGTTTGGGAGCCACGTCGCACGACCGCGCAATTGTCAGTTAAAGCAACGCAGTGCCGAATCGCTAAAAAAGGGGCCCGGTCCTTTGGCTGCAAATTGGTCCGGGGGCTTAAGTGGTTATACATTATTTACGGAAATGTAAAAGGTGAACTAAAATTAGGTACCTAAAACATCAAAGTAATTTAATTAACATTTATTTTTATGTTGAAAATTATAAAAGTTTTGTGTTAAAATTACAAGCCAACATAATCATTTCTATCAGTGTAACTAGAGGGTGCTACACAACAAATAATTGCAGCACTCATAAAAATAAAAAAAGGAAACAGTAAAGCGAACTACACAATTAGAAAAGTCCAATAATCAGTGAAATGTCCACAAGTGTTTTAAAAATTGTCGAATACTAAAACTTCCTCATGTATAATACTCACTAGAAGTGAGTATTACTCACTCCAAAGACATGCAGGTAGGTTAATTGGCTTCTGTCCAAAAATTGGCCCTAGTATATGAATGGGGACCTTGGATTGTGGGCTCCTTGAGGGTAGGGACCGATGTGAGTGTGCAATGTACAGGGATAGGGACAATTGTAGACACTCACTCAGGTTGAACTGGATGGACTGGTGTCTTTATTCAACCTAACTAACTACCGTATGTAACCAGGGCTGTCTTTAATATAGATTGGACTCTGGGCAACATTTTTCTTGGGCCCCCCCCATGCAATTTCCCTCTCCACCTGCTCTGAGACATACAATAAATAGCAGCTAGACTTAAAATCAGTTTTCTGTATCAGATCAGGCAGCAATTGTGATTGGTTGCCAGCAGTTACAGCATTTCATTACTGCTTACTGACTAGTTGCTAGAGGTTACAGCACACATTACGGCTCACTGATTGGTTGCTAGAGGTTACAGCACATCATCTCCTCACAGCAGGGGTGCATGATATACATAGGAATGCCGCCTTTATTTAAATATCAATGCCACCGGCCGCAGCTATTTACTTAGTATTGTCGCCGCTATTTACATATGAATGGCGGTTATTTACATGTAAACACCGGGTCTGCAGGTGAGTCATCGGCACACAACAATAGGGCAGAGCTGGGCATCATTAGTACCAGCACTTCACACTGAGATATTGGGACACATCACGAGACTAAAAGTTCAAGGGACAAGGGAATTTAAACCTGGATCGTTGGCAAGTATGAGGCAGCTGTTTTGGGCCCCACAACAATGACAGGGCCCAGGGCAGCTGCCCCTTTTGCCCTGCCTTAAAGATGGCCCTGTATGTAACTATGCAAGTGACAACTCACCAGGAACATGTGCTGTCTCAATCAAGAGTAAAGAAAAGAGATTCTATGCAGTTGAATACTGATGTGCTCATCAACATCTGGTATCAAATGGTGTCACCTCCTCGGGACAATATTATTTATTTTATATTATAGAGATTTATACTAGGAGGAGCTGGATCACACAAAGCTGGGCTGGAGAACACCCATAACTTCCAAGTGGACAGGAACAGAATCGGGAATTATGGCAGGGAGGTCTCACTTTTGGAACATCCTAGATGTATAGGCAGCCAGATGATAACTCAGCCCCACCAGGCTCCATCTATAACCAAAATATAACTTTTTGGGTACACTGTCCCTTTAAATGAGGTCCTACAAAGCATTTATATACTGCAGAGGTTAATTGGCTGTAGTAGCCTGAGATCCGGTTGCTATGAGCTTCTGCATTCTTATTGCTGCTACTCCCGCTGATTTGCTGAATAAGATCAAGAAGTCATAATAAAATTCTAAAACCTCCGAATGATGTTTCTGTCGGCTTGTCAATACATATGTCTATATCACTGAGCTCCGCAAATCTGTTTTCCGGCGTATCGTATAGCGCGGCACGTTAATGTTTAGACAAGCGGGCGAGTTGTTTGCCTTTAATTGATTAAATGTCGCTTTAAGAATTTGTCATAAAATATCCATATGTATACGTGTGCCGAGCCTCGCCATCCAGACAGCACATGGCCAGAGAGTCAGTTGGAAGAGATGCGTAAAGCAGCAGTGACATATGGACTGCAAGAAGCGGATTGTGTACCATCGCTGCCATTCCTTCATTGTGGCTGAATAAAATTATCAGCCAGACCCGTGGCTAGAACACTCAACGCCTCCGGCCATCTGGGATTCGCTTTCATTCCAGCGCTGTCATCCCAAGATTATTTTTTCTTTCTAATGGACTTATGGAAACCTCAGCATGGTTGTAACAATATCAGAATGTTATACGGATTGTTTAAAGCCCAACTCTAGCTTGTTTTTTTTTTTTTTTTAGCAAAATATTTTTCACTCCCCTTTTTTATTAACCACTTAAGCCCCGGACCAATTTGCAGCCAAAGGACCAGGCCCCTTTTTGCGATTCGGCACTGCGTCGCTTTAACTGACAATTGCGCGGTCATGCGACGTGGCTCCCAAACAAAATTGGCATCCTTTTTTTTTCCCACAAATAGAGCTTTCTTTCGGTGGTATTTGATCACCTCTGCGGTTTTTATTTTTTGTGCTATAAACAAAAATAGAGCGACAATTTTGAAAAAAAATTCAATATTTTTTACTTTTTGCTATAATAAATATCCCCAAAAAATATAAAAAAACATATTTTTTCCACAGTTTAGGCCGATACGTATTCTTCTACATATTTTTGGAAAAACATCGCACTTAGCGATTATTGATTGGTTTGTGCAAAAGTTAAAGCATTTACAAAATAGGGGATGGTTTTATAGCATTTTTATTAATATTTTTTTTTTTTACTAGTAATGACGGCGATCAGCGATTTTTATTGTAACTGCTACATTATGGCGGACGCATCGGACATTTTTGACACATTTTTGGGACCATTGTCATTTATACAGCAATCAGTGCTATTTAAATGCACTGATTCCTGTGTAAATGACACTGGCAGTGAAGGAGTTAACCACTAGGGGGCAGGGAAGGGTTAAGTGTGTGTGTGTTGTTTTTTTTAACTGTAGGGGGGCGTGTCTTGGCGTCTGACGTCACTAATCATCTTTCCCTATAACAGGGAACAGACGATCAGTGACAGGCTCAGTAGGAAGCACGGGGAGAGGTTTGTTTACACAGACGGCTCCCCGTTCTTCATCTCTGTGATCCGAACGCGCGACACCAGCATTTTTACAAAAAGTTAACTAAACTAGGGGTTAAAAACCCCAGGAAGTCAGCACAGGGATGGTGGGAACCCCTCATAATGGGCACAGCGGGTGTACAGACCTGGGAAATCAGCACAGGGATGGTGGGAACCCCTCATAATGGGCACAGCGGGTGTACAGACCTGGGAAATCAGCACAGGGATGGTGGGAACCCTATGGGAATTTCTATGCTTACGAATTTCATACAAAATACGAAATTTCGTTACCGAATTTCGGATCCAAATTAACAGAAACGTGACTGCCGTTTTGTTCACCAATCAGAGGAAGTCAGCACAGCACAGGGATGGTGGGAACCTTTCATAATGATAAATTCATCATAACGAACTTTCGTTATTTTTTCGAAAAGTTAACGAAACTAAAGGTTAAAAACCCAGGAAGTCAGCACAACACAGGGATGGTGGGAGTCCCTCATAATAGGCACAGCGGGTGTACACTCAGACCCGGGAACTCAGCACAGGGATGGTGGGAACCCTATGGGAATTTCTATTCTTACGCATTTCATACAAAATATGAAATTTCGGATCCAAATTAACAGAATTGTGACTGATGTTTTGTTCACCAATAAGAGGAAGGCAGCACAGCACAGGGATGGTGGGAACCCCTCATAATGATAAATTCAGCATAACGAATTTTCGTTATTTTTACAAAAAGTTAACGAATCTAATGAAAATTCGTATTTCGTACGAATCCAAATTGAATTTCAAATCTGACTCCCAACGTCATTTTAAATTGAAGTCCAGGAATTCAGCCATTTTGTAAAATGTGCTTGTATACTAGGTGTTAAGTCCAATGAGGTGCATGGCACCTGGTGGACTTTTCTATTTAATTTATCTCTGACAGTTTTATGGAGCTTTAGGAGTACAGCTATTGCTACACTGTAGAAGCTCTGACAGTAGAGACACTGCCCACCCCTTCCCTTTGCTGTTCATACTGTCACGTACCTGGTCGGAGGCTGAAGTGCTGAGAGGGCTCCACTTGCGGCTGAGTGCAGAACATCCCTGGAGATGGTACAGGTAATTCAGTGCCCAAAAAAGGCCTGGGTTGTCAGTTGTAGTAGTCTATGGGGCTAATCACAGGGTGGCAGCAGGAACAAGCAGGATGCGCTGTAGGGCAGGTGTCCTTAGCAGTTCTGGGGGTACTTGGCAGCAGGGTAAAACAGGAAGCAGAACCACAAGCCATGCCAAGGGTCATACACGGTGGAACAGTCAATAGCATAGGCAGATAGCGGAAACTAAAACAAGCCAGGTTCATACACGGGTAGACAGGTAGTAGAGTTGGTGAGCCAAGCCGAGGTCAAACACAGTGGATCAAGCAGAAGCAAAGTCAGAAGTTCAAGCCAGGGGTTAGAGCCAGGAATCAAGGTGAATCAGGTCAAAGGTCGGTAACAGGAAGTCCAACATCAAGATACACAGGGCACAGGAACACAAGGGGAGGGGGGCTGACGATAATCCAGCAATTTGTGAGAGTAGTTGCTGTGCTTATATAGGCCAGTGGATACTGGCAATTACCGTTCTTTGTGTGCACCAATGCGCTATCGCGCACGCAGATTCGCCATTCGCTGATGCGCATGCACACATTAGCGAGGCCGTGTTAGATGTTAGCATATTTGCCAAAACTTCTCCTAATTCTTCCCTGACACATTTACAGAAGCCTTTGTATTTTGCGCATGAGTTTGGATAATACGAAGCGCTGTGTGATTTGACAGTAGGAGGGGAGGGACAGGTACAGCAGCTGCATATGATTTTGCAGCTGCAGGAGCTGTGACCAGAAGGTTCAGCGTCAGAGCTCTGGAAGTATAACAATAGCTATGCTCGCTCAACAAAATAGTCAGTGGTAAATTAAAGAGATAAGTCCATGAGGTGGCATGTACCTTGTTGGACTTCACCACTAGTAATCCAGCACATTTTAAAAAGTGGCTTAATTCTTGGAGTTTGGCTTTAGTTTGGCTTTAATCCTGTGAGCCCAGTTTAACATGGACACATGATATGCTCATCTTCATGACACTGTCTGGGTTCATAGTGTACTTTTGCATAAAACCGCACTCACATGTCGCAACTTTGCAACTTGTAAGTGCCATTAATGCCAGTCCACAACCTGATGGTGAAGAAAGACTGCTCTCATCATGTGACCACATGAAATATACTTGCAAATTAAGGTATGTATGCTAACAATTATTAAAAGTTAGGATGTTGGGAGGGAAGAGGATTGTCTTTTTTATTTATTTTATTTTTCGGAAGGTAGAATACAGTGAATCACTCTGGTCTAACATAAAGGAAGATACTGAATTCTAATAAGGAACTGTGGAAATCTCAAAAAATAGCCAGCTATCATTTTACTCCCTTGCCAATATGAAGTCATTGACCTGATACCTCTAGGGTTTTTTTTTTTTTTCATTTTAAATGGAGTGAGAAGGGTTTATAACCTAACATCTGTCCAGTGGGGTCACCAATGGCAATAAAGGCATGTTTGTTTCAAAGAGTGTGCCCCCTTTATTAGCACCCCAGACCTCTGCTGAGAGCTTGCCCTTTGAAACATGTTAGCCCTTTGAGACAGGAAGGCTGAGAAACTCTCTTCTTTGATCACTTCTTTGGGCTGTCTCATAGCATAGCTCCCAACTGTCCCTGATTTGGAGAAATGTCCCTCTGTCCCTCATTCCTCCTCATTTTGGTCTGATCTATATAGTTGTATATTAAATGCACTTTTTATCTTTCAAAAAAGTGTTTCCCAGCGCTAAACCTTTCATCTGATTTCTAAATTGCTGCATTTGTAAATTCCAAAAGGAATAATAGTGGTTAAAAAGCACTTGTGGGTTTTAAACTAATAATTTTTTGTATAATTCTCCTTTAAGGGGGCATGTCCTATGCCTATATACGTTTGCTGATATGTGTCTCTCGTTCCCATCTCAAAAAGTTGGGAGGTATGTGATAGTTCAGCATTAGGAAGAGGGTAGCAGCTGATGTTAGACTCAACCTTGAGCAACATTAGATGACTGTGAAGCTCCACATTTGTTTATGAGTGGATTTGAATAAATTAACCACTTCCCAACCGGCGCACGCCAATGTAGGTCGGCAGAATGGCACGGGCAGGCATATTGGTGTACAGGTACGTCCAATCTTAAATGCCGCCCTGCCATCGTGAGCGCGCTGCCTTCGGTGCGCTTGCGTGCCGGTCGGGACCCCCGTGAGTCCAGTCGTGGGTCCTGCAGACTCGATCGCCGCGGGCCCGCGATCGTCTCACGGGGCGGCTGAACTGGGAGATGCCGTTGTAAACAGCATCTCCCTGTTCTGCCTAGCAACAAGTGACGCTGATCTCTACTCCATGTGATTGGAGCAGAGATCAGTGTTCACTAAAAGAAAGCCCAGCCCCCCACAGTTAATAACACACCCTTAGGAACACTTAACCCCTACACTGCCACCCACTGGTTAACCCCTTCACTGCCAGTGTCATTTACACAGGAATCAGTGAATTTGTATAGCACTGATTGCTGTATAAATGACATTGGTCCCAAAAATGTGTCAGAAATGTCCGATGTGTCCGCCATAATGTCGCAGTCACAATAAAAATCGCTGATCGCCACCAAAATTATTAATAAAAATGCCATAAAACTATCCCTATAACTTTTGCACAAACCAATCAATAATCGCTTATTGCGATATTTTTACCAAAAATATGTAGAAGAATACGTATCGGCCTAAACTGAGGGAAAACATTTTTTTTTACATATTTTTGGGCGATATTTATTATAACAAAAAGTTAAAAAAAATGTGTTTTTTCAAAATTGTCACTCTATTTTTGTTTATAGTGCAAAAAATAAAAACAGCACGAGTGATCAAATACCACCAAAAGAAAGCTCTATTTGTGGGAAAAAAAGGACATCAATTTTGTTTGGAAACCACGTCGCACGACCGCGCAATTGTAAGTTAAAGCGACGCAGTGCTGAATCGCAAAAAGTGGTCTGGTCTTTGGCCAGCAAAATGGTCCGGGCTGAAGTGGTTAAGAAACCCCTTAAGTCCCAGTTCACACTGATGCGGTGCAGGATTGGCAGCGATTCCTGTGCGTTTCCCCTTGCACATCACAATCGTGCTCCGTTAATACGAACCGCTGCAGGTGTTAATGTAAGATTAACAACACCTCAAAAACGGTTCACAAAATGCAGTGTGATTGGTTGAATGCTACTGCACTGATTTCTTTTATTTTTTATGTTTTGATGATTGTAGGTGCTTTTCTCAACCTAATACTCTGAACAGTAGTAAGAAGCATGCTTTTTTTATACCCGAGCAGAGCAATTTTCAGGTATGTCTGTGTATTTCATGCTTCATGTGTTTTTGTTTTAGCCAATAGAAAGCACTCATGGGAGAAGACAGGTTCTGATAATCTTGAATAAAGTGCAAAAAAACACCCAAATGATGCCTTTTCAAGCATTCATATTCAAGTCTATGGGGCAAAAAATGCCCAGTTCTGACTCAAAAGTAGCTCAGGTAGCTGATGCAGCATTAGGCATTGCGCTACAAGCGCCTGAGCACTCTTATGTGAACAGCAACCATTGAAATGCATTGGATTCAGGATGTTAAGTGCTTTGGAGGTTCGGGCTACAAAATGCTCAGATGTTAAAGAGGAAGTAAACCCTGATGAGTTTACTTCTTCTTTCATTCCCTGCAAAGGCAAAGCATAATGGATTACTATGCATCGCATCGCATCGCATAGTAGTCCATTATGTGTCACTTACGTGACACAGGAGCCAGCGAAGTCACGGCTGTCCCCTGTAGTCCGGAGCATCCATCTTCTTGGTGGGGTCTCGCTGCTCCGCCGCTGTCATTCGGCAAAGCTGCAATGACGTCACTCCCGCGCATGCGCACGGGAGCCGACACGCGCGGCATCTTCGTTGTTGACGGTGCGGCGCTCAGTGCGCCTGCGCGCCGCTGTCTACGGCGCATGCGCCGTAGACAGCGGTGCCTGTCTTTTGGCAAATATCTCCTAAACCGTGCAGGTTTAGGAGATATTTCTTTACAGGTAAGCCTTAATCTAGGCTTACCTGTAGGTCAAAGTGTGTTGTAAGGGTTTACAACCACTTTAAGATTCACCCTAGCCCACACCGTAAAATGCAGCATTTTACAATGCAGGCTAGGGTCAGTGTGGGTTCTAGCAGAGAGTTGCGTGTTTTAGTGTTTTGCACTGTTAATTTTTTTTTACTTTTTTCAAAGTGTCACATAATGACACTTTATTTTAAAGGTCCCTGCACAGCAGCGCATGCGTTCCAGTGTTTTGCGTTCCATTGCATTGCAGACAAATGCAGACATGGTGCATGGTTCCACTGTACACATCACACCAACATTGTAATATAAACAAGTCACATAGAAAACAATTGTTTCCTATGTTCCCCTACCTGTATTTATCCAGTGTAACAAAAATCTGGTCAACACAGCTTGGACAAGCCCTTAAAAAGAAACAAGTGTGTTGGCAATTGTATTAACAGTGAATTTATGATATTTATTTGGTTAAATATACCAATTAAAGTGTTTTGTTGGAGCCAATAACTTAAAAAAAAATAAAAACTGTTGATCTAGTCAGGAATGTTGTCAGCTGATAACTTCCAGTGCTCTCTGCTTGTGCTGCACTGTTACCTGAGGTTGTTCTCAGCTATCTCTGTTGAGAAAGAAAAGAAAAAGGGGCAGAGTTTGATAGTACTATCTTCTTTCTGTTGTCCTGATACATAAAGGTGAGTGTTAAATAAAGAGAAAGGTACCAATGCGCACAACCCAAACTAACCTACCTAGTCACTAATAACCAATAACAAATATATAAGGGAAGCTGCCAACATAAAAAAAGTGATCTCTACACGATTGAAATATATGTAAGAATAGTATGTGGCGCTACCTAAATTTCTATACTCATAAATAATACCCAATAAAAAAATATATAATAATTCACATCAGTAATAAGTGCAACCAATTATAAATAAGTAAACTTGATGACTTGATAATGTGCAAAATATGCTAGAACAACGTGCAAAAATGCAGTAAATGTGCAAATATGTAAATATTGTGCAAAAAACAATTAAAGTGCAAATAATTTTTCAAATATACCCATGTATCACAATGATAATGTGATCTAATAAGGAAATAAAGTTCTTATAACAGAATCCCACAAGTGATGAACAATGCTTCCAAAAGTTCAAATCGATTCATGCAGATAAAACTCCTCAAGCTGTGACAATCCACCGATGATCCACATTCCAAAGTGTTCAAAAGTGTGCCCCTCGTTTCCCCCAGCCTCTCACCTCTAGAATCGGACCCTACGGGCCAAATAGTGCTGTGTATGAAATGGCTGTAAATAGCTCCTCCTTCACTCCTCCCAAATTCAGCCCGTCATATATATATATATGTGCCGTACTGCATCAATAATAAAAGCTCATAAAGGAAGAAGAGAGGGGCTCCAATGTGTAGTATTAAAAAAAACGAACTTTAATAAAACATATCCACACTTACATTTAAGCAGAGTAACAAACGATGGTAAACAAACGATACTTCCGGTCTCGGCCGGAAGTGACGACAATGACACCTGGCTCCTCCCTGACGCGTTGCGTCACGTTCACGGGACTTTTTCAAAGGGTCACTCTTCTTCTTCCCTTATGAGCTTTTATTATTGATGCTATACGTCACTCTATGACGGGCATGTGGATCATCGGAATGTGGATCATTGGTGGATTGTCACAGCTTGAAGTGTTTTTGCACTCAGTTTTATCTGCATGAATCGATTTGAACTTTTGGAAGCATTGTTCATCACTTGTGGGATTCTGTTATAAGAACTTTATTTCCTTATTAGATCACATTATCATTGTGATACACGGGCATATTTGGAAAATTAGCTGCACTTTAATTGTTTTTTTGCACAATATTTATCCTTTAGAATTTTCACATTTACTGCGTTTTTGCACGTTGTTCTAGCATATTTTGCACATTATCAAGTTTACTTATTTATAATTGATTGCACTTATTACTGATGTGAATTACTATATATTTTTTATTGGGTATTATTTATGAGTATAGAAATTTAGGTAGCACCACATACTATTCTTACATAAAGGTGAGTGTTGTCACCCTAGGACTCGAAGTGTATTACTGGCAGACTAACCAGGTGTAAATAGAAGACTAAAAAGCCTGAAATATGAAAAAACAAGTGCAGCGTCCACACCTAAGGCTTGGTAAGATCCAATATATTACATTTCTATTTTTGGGTTTAGATACTTTGTAAGTAGGGTTGCCACCTTTTCTTCAAGTCAAACCCGAACACTTTGGCGTCACACAGCAATTTTTTTTCCATAGTATGCATAGATATACAATGCATGGATGTTGCTATTAAATAACATTTATAATAATATGAAGTTAATCACAAGAGTCTCCCACAGTGTTCCCCTTTTACATCTGAATCTGCAGAGCTCCCCTTTTACATCTAAATCTGCAGAGCTCCCCTTTTACATCTGAATCTGCAAAGCTCCCCTTTTACATCTGAATCTGCAGAGCTCCCTCTTAACATCTGAATCTGCAGAGCTCCCCCTTTACATCTGAATCTGCAGAGCTCCTCTTTAACATATGAACTCGCAGAGTTTCCTTTTCACTATAAGGGGGGACTCTGATGTAAGGGAGAACTCTGGGGACTCTAACATAAGGGATGCTCTGGTGTACGAAGAGGACTCTGATGTAAAGGGGAGCACTGTGGCCTCTGGTGTAAAGGGGAGCTCTGATGTAATGAGTGCTTGGAGAACCCCCATTTACCTTAGTGTACTAGCTTAGAGGCAGGAAAGAGAAGGGGGCAGGGGGGAGGCTTAGTCCGGTCTAAATAATATGTCTGGGTCTCAGACAGCCTGAAACACATGATTCCAAACCCGAACGGTCCGGGTGAATCCCGAACAGGGGGCAACGCTATTTGTAAGTACCTGAACCCTATCAAGTCCTATCAATGGGAGAGATTTACTAAAACTGGTGCACACAGAATCTGGTGCAACTGTGCATAGTAACCAATCAGCTTCCAGGTTTTATTGCCAAAGCCTAATTGAACAAGCTGAAGTTAGAAGCTGATTGGTTACTACGCACAGCTGAACCAGATTCCGAGTGCACCAGTTTTAGTAAATCTCTCCTTTTGTGTTTTAAGAGCTCTAAGTGAGGAGAGGATAACATAAATTAAAAGAATATTATTAGAGAATCTAAATTGAACCTACAATGCAAAAATAAAATCAGGGTTTTGTATTAATGTCCATCCAAACATAAAACCAGGGACAAATCCCCAGTACTCAGAGACAGTTGGGGACCCTTGGCAACTACACATGGGCTGCGTTGTCCACAGCACACGGAGAACAAGGGCTTGGGTGTTATTATTCATGAACCCAGAAGCTCAGTATTAATAGAGATACAAAGGCTTGTCTTTCCTCCTGCTCCTTCTAACAGTCTTGGCACGGTGTCCAGGCACTGTCGGCACACTGCTGGAGGCGGCGTTCTTGGCTGCGAATACAGGGCATGCCCTCTGTCACTCATGGAGTGCAGCCTTCTCCAACTGTCTCTTTTCAACAACTTTATCATCAATCTCATTATTAACAGCTTCACTGCAGACAGAAAATGCAAACAAGGGCTTTCGCCCATGCCAAATCTCTGTAACGCACAAGACACCATGCACTGCGCAACGTGAAGTTCAGTACGCAGGCCGTGTGCCAAACGAGACAAAATTTAAAGAGACAATCGATCAAAATTGAAAAAAAAAAAACTTTTCAATCAATTATTTGTAACACTGCCTCAGTTTAAAACCTATTTTTATATTTTTCTGTAGGGTTGTTTTTTTTTTTTTTTACTAGCTTTCCCAGTGGAACATGCTTATTTTACTCTGAAGGCTGAAACTCCTTTTTTTTAATTTTTTTTTTTAATAGTGCAAAAATGTTTCTGGGACTTTCAAATCTGCCTCCTTTCGCAATCTGAACTTTGCATGATTTTTTTGTTTTTGTATCAAATATTAATTTGTATTATATTAATTATATTAAATATTAATATTAATCAATTAATATTTTTTATAATTATACATAAAAACAAGATAACCTGAAGGTTTGGTCGATAACAATTTTAAGTAACAATTAAAATAATCTGATACAAACAGAAAAGTACACGGAAATCAGAAAGATAGCAACTATACTCCCAGTAATTAACACAGCCGAGTAGGATAAGAAAGAAAGCTATTGGGATATTTGTTGAAAAAGTGCTGTATTTAAAATGTACTTGTTATAACTCTAAATAAAATTGTTATTGAAAAAAAAAAAAAGAAAAAAAAAACAAGATAACCTATCAAATAAGTTCATTAAAGTGGGGTTCCACTGCCTCCATTGATTTTTTTTTTTTGGGGACATTTAAAAGCAATTTCTGGTTTAAATAAGTTACTCGCATGTTCCGTTTTTTATTAGTTTGACTTTCTTTTTTCTCTATTAAAGACATCTTTTAAAAAAAACGAGACCCATCGCTTTCATCTTGCCTGTGGGCACGTGAAGCCCACAGGAATTCTCTTCCTGGATTCTCTGACGTGGATCTCCCAGCATGCAGCGGGCCGTTGTAGTTACGATCTCGCGCATGCGCAGTAGGTAATATCGGAGCGCCGTCAACAGCTTAGGTTAGGGCGGCGTCGTGGGAAGTCCCGCCCCCCATTGTGATGGCAACTGAGATAAACTAATCCAAGAAGAAATCGCCGCACAGACTCCTGGGAACAATCAGAAAAGATCCCAGGAGACTGTGCGGTTCGAGGAAATGACGAGCTAGCCGCAAAACCCCGCCCATATCCGCAATCCCCAGATTAAGGAAGTGGGGAAATGAAAAAGAAAAAACAAGATACAGTTCAAATAAAAATAAAAAAATAATAATGTTCCGTTTTATAATTAGAACAGCTGTTTAATCAATCTGAGCTATTGTGTATAAATCAGGTGGAGCTCCGCTTTCTGAAGTTAGTAAATGATATATAAGAAAAGGAAAGAAAAGAAAACAAAAACAAACACAAAAAAAATAGAACAAAAAAAAAGAAAAAAAAAAAGAAAAAAAAAAAGAAAAAAAAGAAAACAAGAAAAAAAAAAAACATAAACCAAACAAACCTTGCACCTCTCGTATCAAATTCACTTATCATATAATAACTAAAGCATAACAGCAGCATAAATACAGTCTACTAATCAAATTAAGTTAAGCTTTGCATGATCTTAGTTTGATGCCTTGACACCCATCCAGCACCAGTGCACATCTTTCCAGCTGCATGAAGGACAAACCACAGAGATTTATTTATCAGATTTTACAGATTTTATGAAGCGCTGGCAGTTTTGCAATTTTCTTTAGTGATAGTTCACACTGGTGTAACTTCTGACGAGGCTTGGGTCGCCCAGAATCACATAAGAAGGCACATAACATTATATTGAAAGGCGCTCATTTAATCACTTCAATACCGGGGGGCACTTAAACACCTTCCTGCCCAGACCAATTTTAAGCTTTCATCGCTGTCGCACTTTGAATGACAATTGCGCGGTCATGCTACACTGTACCCAAATTCAATTTTTATAATTTTTTTCCCACAAATAGAGCTTTCTTTTGGTGGTATTTGATCACCTCTACGGTTTTTATTTTTTGCTAAGCAAATAAAAAAATACCAGAAATTTTGAAAAAAAATATGTTTTTTTTGTTTCAGTTTCAAAACTTTGTAAATAAGTAAGTTTCCTCCTTCACTAATGGGCATTGATGGGGCTACACTGATGGGCACTGATAAGGCAGCACTGATGGGCACCAATGAGGTGGCACCAATGAGGTGGCATTGATGGACACTGATATGCGGCACTGATAGGCAACACTGATGGGCACTAATAGGCGGCACTGATGGGTGGCACTGATGGGCGACACGGATTGGGCACTGATAGGTGGCACAAATTGGCACTCATAGCTGGCACGGATTGGCATGGATGGGCGGTATGGATAGGCGGTACAGATGGGCATGGATAGGCAGCACAGATGGGCATGGATAGGCGGCACAGATGGGCATGGATGAGCACTGATAGGTGTCACGGATGGGCACTGATAGGCGGCACAGGTGGGCACTGATAGGCGGCACAGGTGGGCACTGATAGGCGGCATTGTATTATGTTATACTGTACTAATGGATGCCAATCAGTGCCAAACAATAATGCATGCTAATCAGTGATGCCCATTGTGGGCACTGATTGGCATCCATTATGGGCACTGATTGGCATCCATTGTGGGCACTGACTGACATCCCTGGTGGTCTAGGGAGGATTACCTTGTGCTGGGCATCCCTGGTGGTCTGGTGGCGTCCCTGGTGGTCCAGTGTGGGCATCCTCGGGGGGGCTGCGCTGATAATCGATCAGCACAGACCCCCCATGTCAGAGGAGCAGCCAATCGGCTCTCCTCTACTCGGGTCTGACAGACGTGAGTGAGGATAAGCCGATCACTGGCTTTTCCTATTTACACTGTGATCAGCCGTGATTGGACGCGGCTGATCACGTGGTAAAAAGTCTCCGTCGGAGACTCTTTACCGAGATCATAGTTGCAGGGTGTCAGACTGTCACCCCGCAACAACGATCGCCGCGATGCGCGCCCGCGGGGGCGCGCAGCGGCTCAAAATCCTGATCACGTCATATGACGTCCGGTCAGGATTTTGAAACCGCTATGCCGTCGTGTATCTGCTATAGAGCGGGCGGCAAGTGGTTAAATCAATGAGAGTTCTGCCCTGTACACACGGTCGGACATTCCGACGACAAAATCCGTCTGATTTTTTCCAACGGATTTTGGCCCAAACTTGTCTTGCATACACACGGTCGCACAAAGTTGTCGGAAAATCCGATCGTTCAGAACGCGGTGACCTACAACACGTACGACGGGACTATAAAGAGGCCAGTAGCCAATAGCTTTCGTCTCGTAATTTATCCTGAGCATGCGTGGCACTTTGTGTATCCGTATGGTCTACACACGATCGGAATTTAAACAATCGGGTTTTGTTGTCAGAAAATTTTAGATCCAGCTCTCAAACTTTGTGTGTTGGAAATTCCGACGGAAAAAGTCAGATGGAGCCCACACGCGATCGAAACTTTCCGACAACTCAGTCCGATCGCACATTTTCCGTCGGAAAGTCCGACCGTGTGTACAGGGCATTCCTGTACTACTTTGTGATTTGTTTGACCATTCTTTCAGAAGGGCATTTGTGAGGTCAGGCACTGATGTTGGACGAAAAAACCTGGCTCGCAGTCCCTGCTACAATTCATCCCAAAGGTGTTTTATCGGATGAGGTCAGGACTGTGTGCAGGCCAGTCAAGTTCCTCCGCCCCAAACCCGCTCATCCATGTCTTTATAGACCTTGCTTTGTGCACTGGTCTAAATCATTTGGTGAAGGGGGGATTATGGTGTGGGGGATATTTTTCAGGGGTTGGGCTTGGCCCCTTAGTTCCAGTGAAGGGAACTTTGAAGACATCAGACATACCAAGACATTTTGGACAAATTCATGCTCCCGACTTTGTGGGAACAGTTTGGGGATGGCCCCTTCCTGCTCCAACATGACTGCGCACCAGTGCACAAAGAAAGGTCCATCAAATATTCCTACATAAGTTGTACCAGTTGATCTGTTGTCTTCTTTTCTCTATGTTTGTTCAAATTCCATAATTGATAAAGCTTGTCTGAGTTGTCAGAAAACAGGGAGCGGAGAGCTGAAATTACACATTGCAGAGCTTAGTGAGGAGAGCTCTCAGAGCTGATTGGTGGGAAGACCCCCCCCCCCCCCACACACACACACACACACACCGCACGCAGGAACAGAACTGAGGCTCTCAATCACAGGCTGCGTGCTGTAGATCCCTCCACGTCATCTTTTTTCTCTTGGCATCAGGAAAACTTGTCAGAAGTGTCTTATGCAGACAGCAGAGGAATGGAACAGCAGACAGAAATGACTCTTAGTGCACTGGGTTGAGACAAGTACACACAGTAGGGATATGCTTTGTTCATATTTCATGTCTGGGGTTTACTTGCTATGGGTCTGGGGAAAGGAACCACAGCCAAATACCTTCTGCACCAATTAAAAAGAGTAACACTGTAAAAAGATTTTCTAACTTTTCCAGTCATTCACCAGATTGAGTCCCAGCCTGCCAGCAATAATCAAATGTCTATTTCCAATGTTACAGGTATTGTAGGGATGTACACAGTTACCAGTTATGGCCCCGTGCAGCAATCTCTAAGCTGCTGCCTTCACTTCCTCCTGCAGAGGGCAGTGTCTGTGAGTGCTGGCCTGTAATGGTAGGACTGACACTGCTCAATGGCTTAAAATGGATGTAAACCCAATGTCATCCTTTCTAAACTACTGCCATAGGGGTTATCTAGAAGGATATAGATGCCACCTGCATGTATCTTTACCTGTCAACTGTCTCCCCTCTGTCTGATATGAGACCCGAAAAAATGCAGATTCTGTGGGTGGGTCTGTTGTCTGGATCTCGGTGGGTGGAGTCGTGATGTCAGTAGACTCCCGCCCACCTCTACACCCCCCTTCTCAACATGCATTTTCTCCTGTGTATTTCTTATACTGAACTTCTGCTATGATCTCTAACATCCAGTCAAAACCCAGAAAAGTCCCCACATGACTTCAGCATGCCCAATCATGCTGAGGTGTGGAACATCCAATCCTGGCAGAGCAGCAGAAGAAAGGAGTGGGGGAGGGAATTAAAAAATAACGCATGTCTCTTAGGCTAGTGCCTGAGATATGTAAATCACCTGTCACTCAGCAAGGGGGAGGATTTGGCAACGTTTTTCTCTGTTTGTCAAGATTTATCTCACTGAACAATAAAAGAGGATTGCTCAGAGATGGATTAACTCTTTGTGGCAAGACTGGGCTCAAATGATAGGAAATCTTATACTCTACATTATGATAAAAAAAAAAAAAAATTCGGGTTTACATCCACTTTAAAGCTGAACTCCAGGCACAATAACTTTAATTTAAATATGTTCCTCCATAGCCACAAAGGATATAAATCCACTTTTTTGTATACCAAATGCACCAACTGCCTTTGCAAACCAAGATATTACCTTGTAAAACTAATAGTGACATTGTCACTGTCTTGCACATAGCCTGTGGGAGGGACCCAGCAGGCTCCACCTACTAGAGGCTGCATGCAAAAACTACAGGAGGGGGCGGAGACAGTGACCCTGCACAAGGAGAGAGAGTAGCAGTCAGCGGTCTTTATTAGGCCCCTTTCACACTGGGGTGTTTTTTCAGGCGCTACAGCGCTAACAATAGCGCCTGTATAGCGCCTGAAAAAATCCGGCCCCTTTCACTCCACTAGAGTGGTGCACTAGCAGGACGGTGAAAAAAGTCCTGCTAGTCGCATCTTTGGAGCGGTGAAGGAGCTGTGTATTCACCGCTCCTACCCATTGAAATCAATGGGGCAGCGCGGCTATACCGCCGGCAAAGCGCCACTGCAGCTGAGCTTTGTGGGCGGTTTTAAAACCGCCCTGCTAGTGGCCGCATACCGCCGTTAACATGACGGTAAATCAGCGCTAAAAATAGTGCTGCTTTACCGCTGACGCCGCTCCCGCCCCAGTGTGAAAGGGGCCATACAGGAAGTTCCTGCACGAGGGAAAGTCTCACACTAGATTATTGCACAGATCTGGAAGAAATACGCATTGTGCATCAAGATTCAATTAAGAATAGAAACATTTCTTGTATTTACACAATATTTTGTTATCCTGAAGTTCAGCTGTAAACAGATTCTGTTACTTTGCCTACTTAGGACTATGTGACAGGGTCTCCTTAACCGCTTGCCGGCCAGCCACCGTCATTATACTGCGGCAGGTCGGCACGATCCCGCGAACCGTCGTAGCTGTACGTCGGCTCGCGGGATCAGGATAGCAGGCATGCACACGCGCCAATGCTCGTGGCCAACGGTCGCGATGACCACCTGTAACGAGCGATCGCGGGCACGAGAGGCAGAACAGGAATGTGTGTGTGTGTAAGCTATTGTGGCGTATTGCGGGTGGTTATAACCCTTTCTCGGCCACTAGCGGGGGGGTGTAAAAGCTCCGCGCTAGCGGCCGAAATGCGTCGCAAATGAGACGGTAAAACGCCGCTAAAATTAGCGCCGTTTTACCGCCGACGCTGTAGGCTCGGCGGTGTGAAAGGGGTCTTGAAGTGACGCAGTGCTGAATTGCAAAAAATGGCCTGGTCATTTAGCAGCCAAATCGGTTAACCAATGAATCCTAGATGTCCATACTAAATTTAGCAATGTTTAGCATGTTTGTATACCTAAAGGTTTTTGTTGTATTGCATATACGGTTTTTATTTGATGCAGCATTTTAATAAAACCCCACTATTTTTTTTTTTATATGCTGAGAAATAAAATTAAAAAAAGGATCATCTTGTGCACTGAACTGAAATCTTAAACAATGTTATCAGCTTTCATAGCCACTCCTCAGTGAACTACACAACCGAAGTAATGTAGAAAACGACACAAGGTTGTTCTGTTGTCCAAATAAGGAGAGCAGCCTAGGGTGACAACGCTTCTCCTCCACTGATACAGGAGAGTGAGTGTTGTCACCTCAAAAACAGAAAGTGTGTGCCTTTTTCGGGAAGCCCGTGTGAAACGAAAAAATAATTAAAAAATCTTGAAAAAATGAAACCAATTCAGCTACCACATTGAATGCCTGGTAAATTGCAATATGTTACATTTCTGTTTTTGTGAGTAGATACACTTTAACTATTAGCCCTTGTACACACGGTCGGACATTCTGACAACCAAATCCGTTGGATTTTGTCCGACGGATTTTGTCCGAAACTGTTGCATACACACGGTCGGACAAAGTTGGCGGAAAATCCGATTGTACATAACGTGATGGCGTTATTTCATTATGACGGGACTACATTCAGGCTAGTAGCCAATAGCTTTGGTCTAGGAATTTGATATGAGCATGCGCAGCACTTTGTCCATTGTAGTAGGCTACACATGATCGGAGTATGTCCAATCGGAGCATTTTTTGTCGGAAAATTTTATGGACAAGTTGGAAAACTTGGTCCGTTGGATATTCAGACGGAAACAGTCTGATGCAGACCACACACAGTCGGATTATCCAACAAAATCGGACACATTCCGTCGGAATCTCCAACCGTGTGTACAAGGGCTTATCACAAAAGTAGATAATCGTGTAGGTAGAGCACTAGGCATTGATAGGAAATGTTTTTTTTTTTTTTCCCTTTCTTCCCTTTTAACAGCTTTATTAGAATATCTATTTTCTCTTGCCTCCGGCCTTAATTTAAGAATAATCCAAAACTCCAGCTGATTCTGAAAATCAATTTTGAAACTTGCTCTCGAAGAAAGTTCTCAAACTATCCCCTAATCTATTCCTGTATCAAACTCATTTTGAAAAAATCATATTAGTCGGGGATACATTATCTAATATACCATTCAGCTTTAATAATTCAGGATCTTTATGCACCAAAAAAAAAAAAAAGTGTTTTATACATTTTAAGAGCCTAAGGAATGTAGGTTATTGCCAGAAACAGGCATGCAATATAGAGATAATTGGCTGCAATGAGCAGATCTGCGGGGCTGGGGACAAACAATAGTTTAAGAAAATTCCTCCAGAGTCACTTAGTTCTCATTTCCGCTAAAGACTGGGAAATCAAGAAGTCGTTTTTTGAGTCATAAAACTGTACAGGTCTAATGGATTAAAATTTCCATCCGCAAAAAAAAACAAAAAACATGACTGTGAACCTGTCATAAACATACTGCATTCCTGCTAATGTTATAGATCCAGATAGATCCAAATGTTTACATAATAAGCAATTTTTAGAATACATCCTCACTGACCTCTTTATCTTCATGTACTGTGGAGCAATTCATCCTCAAAATTCACACCCAGATAGCAAGTATTTGTGCTGGAATTTTTAAAATGACTTGCAAAGCTATTGCTAGACTTGCCGGGCTTCACAAGTCCAATTGCAGCAAGTCCGCATTGCATGACTCCGGATCCACTATCTTTGCAAACATTCTACAAGTCTGCTGCAAGTTCTGGTTAATTTATGCCGTTCAATAGTCCTCCCAACCACAGGGGGTCACTGTGGCCGAATTGTCATGCTGTAGACTTGTAGACTTGCTGTAGACTCACCACTGCAAATTTGCTCTTGCCAGAGACTTACCATGCAAATTTTGCTACACATTGGAAAAGTGTCAACTAGGTCTTGTGCTTCAAGTGCTCTGCAAATGTGAAACTTGCCAGTGAAAATGTGCAGTTGAAAGATGTACAATTCAACACTGCCACGAATTTGTGGCAATTTATCCTTGCTATTTGGCCAACAGAGATTCTAAAGTTAGGTGTAAGCTAAACAGTTTGCAGTAAGTTTCTGCTGGCATAGAAAATAAGGGGAGATGTACTCTGATTGCAGCATTTCTGTTGTGAAACATGAGAATGACTTTATTCACAGTACCTGTAGCTACAGAGGTCAGTGGCGACTTCTATTAAAGTGCTTTTACTACTACTTACTTTTTTGTATATAGAAGCCTGTGCATATATTTATTTGCTTTTAAAATTAATTCTGATATAATTTCTGTATTATATAATTGTTCCGCGTTCAATTTTGCATCTTTAAAGAGGATATAGACTCTTTCAATTAGCATTAACTATTTTTAATTTTTATGTTGTTAGCATAAGTAAATATATAAGAAGGTAGATATGTCATTTTATCTTGTTTTCACATCTTTTTTTTTTCACAGATGCTTCTTGGTTTATTGCCAAAATGATGTCATACATCCCAGGAGTCTCCATGCCCATTTTTATCTTTCCCCTGGAGAAAAGGAGGGGGGGGGGGGGCTTTCTTAGCTAAGCACACTCTCCTACCTGCATGTCTGAGCTAAGGGCAGCTGGATTCCAGGAAGTACTGTTAGTGCTACATGAATCATGAATGCAAAGCAACAGACTTTTGTTTGGTACTGTACAATAACTTTATATGAGGTACAACACAGACAACAGTACAGTTGTACTTGCCTTATAGAAGGTTTTACCCCCTTCATGACCAGGCCATTTTTTTCTTTTTGGCACTGCGTTACTTGTGTAACTAATAATTGCACGGTCATGCAACGCTATACACAAATGACATTTATATAATTTTTTTCCCAAAAATAGAGCTTTCTTTTGGTGGTATTTGATCACTACTAGATTTTTTAATCTCTACAATATAAACAAAAAAAAGGCAGAAAATTTTGGAAAAAACTATTTTTTTTTCTGCTATAAAACATATCCAATAAAACAATTGAAAAAGTAAAATTTCTTTATAAATTGTGGGCAATATGTATAATGCATGTTAACACACCACAACAGACCTGATCGGGGGACCAGGACAAATAGGAGGATGACAATCCAATGAAAGCACCAAATAATTGTCTGAGTGTCCAAAAGTTTTGATGATAAAATTCATTCATGAATTCATTTTTTGTTTTATTAAGAATATTGGACTTTGGGGCATTTGTTTGTCTCTCCCATTGGATTGTACAGCCGTGGCCAAAAGTTTTGAGACTTACATGAATATTAATTTTCACAAAGTCTGCTGCCTCAGTTTTTATGATGGCAATTTTCACATACTGCAGAATGTTATGAAGAGTGATCAGATGAATTGCAATTAATTGCAAAGCATGTCTTTGCCATGAAAATTAACCTAATACCATAAAAAACATTTCCACTGCATTTGTGAAGAAGACTTCAGGGCACCCAAGAATGTCCAGCAAGCTCCTGGAGCATCTCCTACAGCGGATTCAGCTGTGGGATCGGGGCACCACCAGTGCAGAGTCGGCTCAGGAATGGCAGCTGGCAGGTGTGAGTACATCGGCACGCACAGTGAGGAGAAGACTTTTGGAGGATGGCCTGGTGTCAAGAAGGGCAGCAACTAAGCCACTTATCTCCAGGAAAAACATCCGAGATAGACTGATATTCTGCAAAAGGTGCAGAGATTGGCCTGCTGAGGACTGGGGTAAAGTAATGTGAGTGCCACCATCAGTCCTGTGTCATGCCAACAATAAAGCATCCTGAGACCTTTTATGTGTGGGGTTGCTTCTCAGCCAAGGGCGTGGGCTCACTCACAATTCTGCCTAAGAACACAGCCATGAGTAATCAGACGCCGACCCGACCATAGCCGAATAACGGCTACAGTACAGTTGGCTTATTCTGGGAGGGTGCACTATGACTCCTCCGACACTCGTGCACCTCCAGACCCAGCGCATCACAGATTGGGGTAAAGGGCCAATGACAGCGGCCCTTTACCACGTGATTAAGTATTCCAATGACAGAGCGATCACTTGTCAAAAAACTGGCACATGTCCGGTTCAGCTTTCTCCTCTCCTTGCACCCTGTACACGCCGATTGGTACAGCGTGTGAGGAGAGGAGGGAGACCACAGCAGTACTCACTTGTGCCTCATTTATGTCCATCTGTGCCTCAGTTATGCCCATCTGTGCCTCGGTTATGCCCATCTGTGCCTCATCCGTGCCTCATTCATGCCCATCTGTGCCTCATTCAAGCCCATCTGTGCCTCATTCATGCCACATGAATGCCTCTTCCATGCTCATCCATGCCACATCAATACCTCTTCCATTCTTATCCATGCCACATCAGTGCACATCCGTTCCTTACCCATGCCACATCAATGCCTCATCTGGCCTCATCCATGTCTCATCCGTGGTCATTCATGCCACATCCATGCTCATACATGTCACATCAGTGCTCATCCGTGCCTCTGTATGTGGCCAGGCTGTGTAAAAGTCTCACATATGTGGTATCGCCATACTCAAGAGGAGTAGCAGAATGTATTTTGGGGTTTCATTCATGGTATGCACATGCTGTGTCTTAGAAATGTTTTATAAGTTGACAACTTTGTGTAAAAAAAAAAAAAGTTTTTTATTTTCTTTTCACATTTTCCAAAAACTTGTGGAAAAAAATGACATATTCAAAAGATTATAATGTTTCATATAATATACGTTAGGAGGTTTGCTTTCCAAAATGGGGTCATTTTGTGGGTGTTTCCCATTGTCCTGGTGCTCCAGGGCCTTAAAAAGTGTGATAGGTTGTCAGGAAATTATATTTGTAATGTATGCTTCTAGAACGCCTGGAGGTGCTACTTGCATCTTGGGCCTCTGTACGTGGCCGGGCTTTGTAACAATCTCACGCATGTGGTATCGCCGTACTCAGGAGGAGTAGCAAAATGTGTTCTGGGGTGTAGTTGCAAGTATACCTATACAGTGTGTGAGAAATAACTCAGTAATATGACAATTTTGTGAAAAAGAAAAAAAAATCTTAATTTTGCAAAGAATTGTAGGAAAAAATTACAACTTCAAAAAACTCACCATGCCTCTTACTAAATACCTTGGAATGTCTACTTTCCAAAAATGGGTAATTTGGTGAGTATTTGTACTTTCCTGGCTTGTTAGTGTCTCAAAAAATGAGATAGGGTCTTTTCATACAGTCGGTTCACCTGGCGGACTCAGCTTTTCTCAGCGGGGGATCGATCCAGCCGATCCCTGACGAGTAGGCAGATGACAGGTCTGTCCCGTTCTCCTCTATGGGGAGATCGGATGAAAACGGAGCGCCTGTCTGTTTTCATCTGATCCTATCTGATCCGCCAGATGGATAGGGTCACTATCCGTCTGGATTTCATGGACAGGATCTGACAGCAGCAGATGTCAGCAGACATGTCACCGCTGACATCCGTCGCTCCACAGGAGTGAATGGAGCATCCGATCAGGTCCTCCTGAAAAACTGACAGGCGGACCTGATCGGAAAGCCTGTGTGAAAGGGCCCTTAGGCCGTCAAGTGTGATCAATTTTCAATGACTGCCACCATAGCTTGTAGACTCTATAACTTTGACAAAGACCAAATAATATATGATTATTTGGGTTATTTTTACCAAAAACATGTAGCCGTATAACTTTTGGCCAAAATGTATAAATAAAAATTACTAATTTGCTAAATTTTATAACCGAGATGAAGAAAAATGCATTTTTTAACAAAATTTTTGGTATTTTTTTCATTTATAGCGCAAAAAAAAAAAAAAACCCCAGTGGTGATTATATACCACTAAAAGAAAGGTCTATTTGTGTGGGGGAAAAAAAGGACAAAAATTTAATATGGGTACAGTGTTGCATGTACTGGTAGTTGTAATTGAAATTGGCCTGGTTAGGAAGGAGGTATGAGTGGCAAATGAATAGTACAAAAACAACCTCTGAGAGCAACTTCTCCCAACCATCCAAGAACAGTTTGGTGAGGAACAATGCCTTTCCAGCATGATGGAGCACCTTGCCATAAGGCAACAGTGATAACTAAGTGTTTTGGGCAACAAAACATGGACATTTTGGGTCCCTGGCCAGGAAACTCCCCAGAACTTAACCCCTTTGAGAACCTGTGGTCAAGCCTCAAGAGGCAGGTGAACAAAAAAAACCCACAAATTCTGATAAACTCCAAGCATTGATTAGGCAAGAATGGGCTACCATCAGTCAGGATGTGGACCAGAAGTTGCTTGGCATCATGGCAGGGCGAATTTCAGAGGTCTTAAAAAAGAAGGGTCAGCACTGAAAATATTGTCTCTTTGCATAAATTTTGTGTAATTGTCAATAAAAGCCTTTGACACTCATGAAATGCTTGTAATTATACTTCAGTATACCATAGTAACATCTGACAAAAAGATCGAAAAACTCTGAAGCAGTAGACTTTGTGAAAATTAATATTTGTGTCATTCTAAAAACTTTTGGACATGGTTGTATATATGTGGATTCTCAACTTTGGGTTTTTTCCCTGTTCCTAAGGGGAGTCCCTGTTTTGTGTATTGCTGCTGACCTGGAGCATGTGCGCTCAGTGTCAATTTTAGTGACCCTAATGCCTCGTACACACAATCGGATTTTCCGACACCAAAACCGTGCGTTTTTTTCCCCCGAAGGATGTTGGCTCAAACTTGTCTTGCATACACACGGACACACAAATGTTGGCCCAAAATTCTGAATGTGAGAACTTGGTGACGTAAAGACGTATGACGAGCCGAGAAAAAGGAAGTTCAATAGCCAGTGCGGCTCCTTCTGCTCGATTCCAAGCATGCGTGAACTTTTGCGTGACGGACTTGTGTTTACACATGATCGGATATTCCGACAAAAAGTTTTGGTGGCGGAAAATTTGAGAACCTGCTCTCAAACATTTGTGGGCAGAAGTTCCAGTAGCAAATGTCCGATGGAGCATACACACGGTCGGACTGGGGTTATCTTATGTGGGGAGAAGCCAGGAGAGCCCAGAAGAGGATGTTCGGGGGCACTCTATGCAAAACAAGCTGCACAGTAGAGGTAAGTATGATATGTTCATTATTTAAAAAAAAGAAAAAAAAATCTGATTTTTTTTAAAATAACAAACATATCATACTTACCTCCACCGTGCAGCTTGTTTTGCACAGAGTGCCCCCCGAACATCCTCTTCTGGGCTCTCCTGGCTCCTCCCCACATCAGATAACCCCCTAGGAAAAGCGATTTCCTTAGGGGGTTACTTTGCAGGCGCACCCCCGAGTCCAGCATTCGTGCGTCCATAGCCGCTGAATGTATGACTCAACCCCGCCCTCCGGCGCTTGCGTCATTGGATTTGATTGACAGCAGCGGGAGCCAATGGCTGCGCCTGCTATAAATCTATCCAACGAAGAGCTGGGAACCCCGGGCAAAGAAAGAGTGCATCCTAGTAAGTAAAACGGGGGGGGGGGGGGGTCACTGTCAGGTGTTTTTTCACCTTAACTCATAGGATGCATTAAGGTGAAAAAACACAAGGGTTTACAACTTTTTTAACTCTACTCCCCCCCTCCAAATGTTTCCACATTCCCACTCTCCAGGTATGTGTGAGCATTTGACTCAGCCCCCCCTCCTATTAAAAAAATGCATATTCACAGGCAGTGCTCTGCTGATACATGTGCAGATTTAAGTGATAGTATAGTACTATCATAGTATTATAGTACTACCATACAGTACACAGACTTATACTGTACATACTGTACTACTAAATTGTAGCATTAGTACAAATATGGATAGATCTGAACAAAAAAATGCTTCATTGTCTAGTGAAAAGTTCATAAAGTATTTCTCTGAGACAGCTAACTTATATATACATATATTCAAGGTCAATATAAAGATTTTCCTATTATTATTATTTTTTTTATAACAAGCACTGTAAAAAGACAAGAGAACAATAGTGCCGTATGTAAAATGAAATGACATTTTCACCATCCATTTAGTAAGGGATTGTTACAGTAAGGCCTCATGGGCATTATTTTACTGTGTTTGAAGCACACTTTAAACGTAAATCTGCAGATTTCCACTTACTTTAAAGTGTATGTCAGGACAAATAATAATAAAAAAAAGATATGCAGTACATCTCTGTAGTGTAGTACATGGACATTTCTACATGTTTTATCCCTTTATATATTCTGTAAGTACAGAAAAATACCTGTTGATCTGCCAGAAATGCAGGAAATGTTTATGGGACAGCTCTAAATTTTTGATGATCAACAGATATTCTTTTTCTGCACTTATTGAACAGATATGACAAAACACTTGCAACTATTCCGTTAACTGACCAAAAAGGAGCAACTAATTCCGCGTACACACGATCAGTCTTTTTGACGGACTATTCGACGGATTTTGCGGCTGAGGTCCGCCGGACTTTCAAACTAACGGACTTGCCCACACACTATCAGTCCAAAAGTCCACCAGATTAGAACGTGATGATCTACGACCGGACTAGAATAAAGCCCCATACACACTATCAGATTATCTGCTGAGTTTTTCCTTCAGATTTACCAAAACCATGTAGTAGAAGGGCCTGCCTGATTGCATACACATTGAAACTCCTAAGGTTTATCCTCATATTATATGGTTTTGGTAAATCTGAAGGAAAAACTCAGCAGATAATCTGATAGTGTGTATGGGGCTTAAGCCCGTGTACACACGGTCAGACATTCCGACAACAAAATCCGTCAGATTTTGTCCGACGGATTTTGTCCGAAACTGGTGTTGCATACACACGGTCGGAAAAAGTTTGTAACGTGATGACGTTATTTCGTTACAACGGGACTACGTTCAGGCTAGTAGCCAATAGCTTTGGTCTAGGAATTTGAACTGAGCATGCGTTTCCGATCGGAATTCTCTACAAATGATCGGTCAAAGTCCGATCGGATCATGTTGTCGGAAAACTTTGACGGTCGGATGGAGCCCACACATGGTCGGATTATCCGACAACACGGTCCGATCGGACATTTTCCGTCGGAATGTCCGACCGTGTGTACAAGGGCTAAGGAAATTCATAGCCAGTAGGCAATAGCTGCCCTAGCGTCGGTTTTACGCCCATCGGACTAGCACACAGATGAGCGGATTTTTCGACCAGAGGAAAGATTTGTGCCCCTTTTACACGATCTGACTTTTCGAAGGACTAGGTCCGGCGGACCGGAATCCGTCGGACAATTCGATCGTGTGTGGGCTCCAGCGCACTTTTCTTTCCGACAGACTCAAGTCCGCTTGAAAAATCCGCTCGCCTGTGTGCTAGTCCGACGGATGAAAACCGACGCAAGGGCAGCTATTGGCTACTGGCTATGAACTTCCTTATTCTAGTCCGGTCGTACGTCATCACATTCGAATCCGGTGGACTTTTGGAGTGATAGTGTGCGGGCAAGTCCGTTCGTTTAAAAGTAAGGCGGACCTACGCTGCAAAGTCCGTCGGATGGTCCGTCGAAAAGTCCGATCGTGTGTACGCGGCATAAAAACATGTTTTATTTCTAGGTCCGTATTGACTTTTGGGAAAGAAAAGTCCGCTGGAGCCCCACACACGATTGAATTTTCCGATACGGTCCGCCGGACCTAGTCCGTCGAAAAGTCCAATTGTGTGTAAGAAAAGTTTGGTGTTACACTTTTTATACATTTATATGGTGTAGTATGGATGACTGTTCTGAGGCTATTTAACCTACTTTATGTTTCTTTGGACACATCATATCCTTTAGAGATCTCTTAGCATTAAAGGCAAAGCAGGTCAAATTCAGTCTTTTTTATTGTATTGAAATGTTTAAAGGCTGCATTCATCAACAACGTTCGTCTACCTGAGCCCTGAATATACGATCTGGAATGGTCTGAACTGTACTGTAGTAGTGACAAAATCATTAATGCAAGTTATAAAAAATTGTTTGATGTTTTTTTTTAACATATATGTGAATTCTATGCGTTTTGAACCGCATTCGATCTCCCATAACATATGAACCAGACCAGCTTGCAATGGAGCTGGTTCACACATGTCCGGGATGGCTGTCGTCTGTTTATAAAAAGAGTCCTGTGCAATTTTAGGTCCATTTCAGGTGAAAATTCAAGCAAAAATTTGCACCTGAATCGCACCTGAACCTGTGAACAGAACTTCAAACCGCAGCCGGACTTGTGTGAACCTAGCTTAAATCTTAGCCCTTGTACACACGGTCGGAGATTCCGTCGGAATGTTTCCTATCGGACCGTTTTGTCGGATATTCCGACTGTGTGTGGTCTCCATCGGACTGTTTCCGTCGGATAAACCAAGTTTTCCAACTTGCCGGTAAAATTTTACGACAAAATGCTCCTATCGGACATACTCCGATCATGTGTAGCCTACTCCGATGGACAAAGTGCCACGCATGCTCAGATCAAATTCCTAGGCCAAAGCTATTGGCTACTAGCCTGAACGTAATCCCGTCGTAACGAAATAACGTCATCATGTTATGTACAATCGGATTTTCCGACAACTTAGTCCGACCGTGTGTATGCAACATCACTTCCGGACCTCTTCCGGAATTAATCCGTTGGAATTACTCCGACGGATTTGGTTGTCGGAATCTCCGACCATGTGTACAAGGGCTTAGGAGTCCAGCAGGCAGTGACTCAAAGGTTCTCTTTCTTGCAGTGCTACACTGGCTGCGGAATCTACCATGCACGCACGATGCCTGCCTAATACCAGAGGCGTAACTAGAACCTAATGGGCCCCAGTGCAGGGAACCCCCTCCGATCCTGATGGTAGAACTCCAGTGCCCGGTCGCAAGTGCGACCTTTGTGACCCTAGTAGTTCCACCACTGGTGTCAGTAGTTTTTTATTTTTTACCATTTTATTAATTTTTTACAATTTTATTTTTCATTATTTTGTAGCGGATGCCATTTTGGACAAAATGTCATACACATGTAAATTTAGTTTTTGCCTCAGAACAGTAGCTGTTCTGAGGGTTAATTACATAGGTTGGCCTTAACACCAGTCTGGCCAGGCTGTGTTTGGAAGTTCTGCCTGGTCATGTGAACGGTGAGGTGCACATGACTGGCCAGAACCAGGTCTGGTTGGATGTTTAGGTATCAGCCTTCTCAGAACCAATCAGTGGGAGTGCCGGGGCCCGCTGAGGAGTCTGGAAAGGGGTACTTAAGGGGTGTGGGTCACGTGTTTAGAGAGAGGAGTTTGTAAGACCCGTGTGGTTTGTTCTGGTTCCAGGACCGGGGTAGACCCGTGAGGGGTCCCGGTCACGGGTGTTCGACACCCCGCAACATGTTCCTGTTAGTGGCCCCTGATAGACCTGCCTGGTCTGGGGTGAGGATCCGTCTGTTCCCGAGTTTCGGAATCTGCTGGTCCGAGGCGCAGTAACTGAGGGAGGATTCAAGGTGTCCGGGTGTGCTCTCGGCTTGGAGGGACACCACACCACAGCTCGTGGAAGTGACCGGGAGAAAACTCTTCGGAGGAGGGCCGGCAAGTGGCATCCTAGGAAGTGCCTGGTTACTGAGTTGGGAAGGACATCGACAAATTCACACTTTTCCAGTACCATTGAGGAGACGGGAAACTTTCCAGATACTGAGGAAAAAAGTTCCTGTTCACCCTTAGTTGCAACTTGTACATGTTCGTAGGATTGTTTTGAGTCAACGTTCTGACTGCCATGATCTCTGGCTAGAGAACTGTTCAGCTTTGAGGTACCCAGCTGCGAGTGGCTACTCTCCGAGTGGAAATAGAGACTTTGCTAGACCTGCAGTTCGAGGTGCCTGAGTTCTTCTGTGCCCTCTGTTCCCTAAGAGACTGTGTTGTTGAAAGTTGTTGCTGCAAAATAAAACCTTTTAAAGAGGACTTCATCTGTGTCAGCGTTCGAGTTGTTGGGTATCAACCCAGGGAATCCCTAGACGTGGAAGAGCAGGTCAGGAGGAGGTAACTGGTAAGCCCAATAAGTCAAGGCCGCCCTGCAACGGGTTATGGCCGCTACAATTTGTTTACAGTTTTTTTTTAGGAGCCCCGTTGCGATGGCTTTGGTGAAATATCAGGGATCTAAACAGACCTTTGATGTGTCACCTTTGAGACAGAGGAAGGAGATTGAGGACACAGCCCTCAATCTCCATCTCTGCAGCCTCAGATACACAGAATGAATGGACAGAAACAGCTCTATACAGAGCTTCCCATTCATTCACAAACTGAAGCATATTAAGCACAGGTTACTATGTTTCAGTTATGAATGGACATTATTATTATACATGATTTATATAGCGCTAACAATTTATGCAGGGCTTTCAATGTAGAGGGGGGAAAACATAATTACAAAACAGTTCAATACAGAAGGGACAGGAGGGTCCTGCTCATAGAGCTTACATTCTAAAAGGAGGGGGTGGTGGTACAAAAGGTAATAGATGCGGGGAATGATTTGATGGGGGTGACGGTCGTACCAATCACTGACGCTGTCCATTCAGAAAAGAAAGGGGCCGGTAAATGACATATATTAAATATATATATTATATATACATACATAAATTAAATTAATATGTAATTTACCGGCCCCTTTCTGCTCTCCATCCTGACACATTCCCCCTACAGCAGCTGGTGGGAAAGGGGGGGGGGGCGGCAGCACTACGGGAGGATGAGGGGTGGGGGGGGCAGGAGAGCACACAGGGTCAGAAGGACCTTGATAGGAGGGACGGCGGGGGCAGCATGTAGAGATGCCTGCAGGGGGAGAGAGGAGGAGAAGCAGGCTTTCCAGCAGCTGCAGGGGTGAAATTGAGGGGCCCTGCCACCCCTCCTCTACAAAAGGGTCACATGGGCCCCATGGAGCATGAGGCCTGGTCACGATTGCGACCCCTGAAGTTATGCCCCTGCTGCATATTTTGGTTCAAACTGGTGGGCAGTAGTCCCTACAGCTCTGCAGGGACACGGTAATGACACAGCAGCCGGCAGGAGGATCCGCAGCATACAGAGGGCAAGGTGGCATTCAACCAATGTGTTGGATGCTAAAGATTCTTTGGCAAATGTAAAAAGACTAGAATCACCACTAGCCGGACTGATAAATATTCCTCTTCTTTGCGGAGTACCTTTTTTGTGATTTTTTTTTTTCTGGCAAGTCACTATAATATAAGAAAAAAAACCTGTAAATAAAATAGTAAAATCGTAAAATCCCTTTTCAGGAGGAAGAGTTTTCTTCACACATAGGCAATGCGGGGAACATCGCGATTCCTGCGCGGGAACATCGCAAGTCTCTCGCAGGCAGATCACACTGCCCTATGTGAACTGCTGCGGCTGTCAATACATAGTAAATGACACCCCCCCCCCCCCCAGATCGCAGTGCGAACTGTGAAAAGGTGCAGGAATCAGATCGGTTCCAGTGGGTACCAAAAAAAGAGTCCTGTGCCATTTTGGTCCGAATACGATGCAAATTCAGCCATACAATATGTATGGCTGAATTTGCATCACACAGAAATCGCATGTGATCTGCACAGCAATGCGGTGTGAATCACATGCGATGTCTGACATTTTTTAACCCCTTGCCAACCAGCGCACGACGATATACGTCGTCAGAATGGCACGGCTGGGCAAATGGTCGTACAGGTACGTCCCCTTTAAGATGCGGCATTGTGGGCGTGTGGGTGCCACGTGCTACGTGATCACAGATCAGGATGACTGGATGTCTGCCGGGTGCCCGCGACCGTGTCACGGAGAGGAAGAACGTGAAGTTCCCCCTGTAAACAAGGCATTGCCCCGTTCTGCCTAGTGACATGATAGAGATCACTGCTCCCTGTCATCGGGAGCAGTGATCGCTGTCATGTGAGTAGCAGCCCATCCCACCCACAGTTAGAATCACTTCCTAGGACACACTTAACCCCTTGATTGCCCCCTAGTGTTTAAACCCCTTCCCTGCCAGCACCACTTACACAGTAATCAGTGAATTTTGATAGCACTGATCGCTGTATAAATGACAATGGTCCCAAAATAGTGTCAAAAGTGTCCGATGTGTCCGCCATAATGTCACAGTCACAATAAAAATTGCAGATCGCCGCCATTACTAATAATAATAAAAAAAAAATTATAAAAATGCCATAAATCTATCCCCTATTTTGTAGACGCTATAAGCTTTGCGCAAACCAATCAATATACACTTATTGCCTTTTTTCTTTTTACCAAAAATAAGAATACATAGTGGCCTAAACTGAGGAAAAATATATTTTTTTTAGATATTTTTGTGGGATATATATTATAGCAAAAAGTAGAAAATATTGCTTTTTTTTTCTAAATTGTTGCCCTTTTTTTTTTGTTTATAGCGCAGAAAATAAAAACCGCAGAGGTGATCAAATACCACCAAAAGAAATCTCTATTTGTGGGGAAAAAACGGACGTTAATTTTGTTTGGGTACAACGTCGCACGACCGTGCAATTGTCAGTTAAAGCGACGCAGTGCCGAACTGCAAAAAGTGCTCCGGTCAGGAAGGGGGGTAAAACCTTCCAGGGCTGAAATGGTTAAATCTAGGATTGTCCCTAGAAATAAAGAACAGCTACTATACTACTGTAGTGTATATACAGTTCATACTACTGATCTACCTAATAAGTAGGCACCTTCTCAGCTAAGGCAAGGCTCCAAACAATCTCTTAATAACACAGTCAGCTGGTGCCATCTTGTGGTGAACAAGTAGTATTATTCATGTTTTCAAAAGAGTTCAGCCTCTCAAAAGCAATTAAGATGATTTTAAACGGGTGATAAAAGCCATAAAATCCTGAACTGTCTTGGTGAAAGTGTCTTTACAAATGAAAACAGAAAGCAGATCAGATGGCTGTCTCTAGTGATCAGTGGATTGAGTCTTTGGAGCTGCTTGATAACTGGCAGAATAAAGTGCTTATTTCTGGATAAGAAGCAAAGTATTTTCTTCTATGTTGACAGTTTTTTTTTTTTTTCTGAGCAGAAATAGTTCAGTTATTATTAATATTATATCATACAGCAATAACAAATGCACTATGACTTCACCAGTCATAAACAAGAACACCAGTCTGATAGAAAACCAAAGAAATGATTGAAACTGAGAAGCTGTTTTACTTACATAAAAGGCTAAAACAAAAAAAAAAGCCCTGTTAAAGCGGAGGTCCACCCTAAAGTGGACCTTCCGCTCATCGGAACCCTCCCCCCCTCCGGTGCCACAATCGGCACCTTTCAGGGGGGAGGGGGGTGCAGTTACCTGGATAATCCAGGTAACTGCACCCACTTCCGGGATAGCTCTCTGCGGAAAGGAGCGTAACTTACGCCCCTTTCCGCAAGTGCCCGCCCCTTCCCGCAAGTGCCCCGCTGCCTGCTGGGAAACACACAGATCCCAGAGGCAGCGGGGACCGTCCTTATTGCGCAGCGCGATTCGCGCATGCGCAGTAGGGAACCGGGAAATGAAGCCGAAAGGCTCCATTTCCTGATTCCCATACCCAAGATGGCGGCGGCAGGACCCGAGAAACGATCTACAGATCGGCTTCGGGTGCTGACATCGCGGGCGCGCTGGAAAGGTAAGTGTCACTATTTTAAAAGTCAGCAGCTGCAGTATTTGTAGCTGCTGGCTTTTAAAAAAAAAAAAAACGCGGAGTCCCGGTGGACTCCCGCTTTAAGCCTCGTACACACGATCGGATTTTCCAACGGGAAATGTGCGATGACAGGCTGTTGGCGGAAAATCCGACCGCGTTGGATGGCAGGTTTTTTAATTTTCCGGGGACAAATGTCTGTTGTCGGATTTTCCGAGTGTGTTTACACAAGTCCGTCTGACAAAAGTCCAAAGTACAAACACGCATGCTCGGAATCAAGGATGAGCCGGAAGTGGTGGGTCTTGTAAACTAGCGTTTGTAATGGAGAATTAACATTTGTATCGTGGCAAATTATGAAATCTGGAAATGCAGCACACAATTCTCTTCTTCTTCAATGGGATAATAATGAAGCTGCTTTGCTGGTGATACTGATGGAGTTATCGCCAACACATTTTCAAAGACTTTTTTTTTTTCTAGTGATATCAAGAATAATATTATTATGTTTTTTGTTTTTTATTTGGGCAAGTTACCACAACACCATTATCCCGTAGTTTTTAGGGTCGGTTCACACAGGGGCGACCCGCCAGGCGACTTAGCCGCCTGACAAGTCGCGTCCCGCTCTATGCAATGGAACCGTTCAAATCCGAGCGACTCAAGTCGCTCCGACTTAAAAAAAGGTTCCTGTACGACTTTTGGGGCGACTTGCATTGACTTCTATACAGAAGTCATTTCACAAGCCGCCGCTAAAGTCGGATCCCGGTCGCCTGAGGCAGTCGCGCTGCAAGTCGTGCTGCCTCAGTGTGAACGGGCTCTCAAGATCAAAGATACAACTATGTTGGTGTCCCTTGTCAATTTTACATTGTATTTTTTTAAATGTAACTGCCTACTCCCAAACTGAAGTAAAATACACAAGGCCAAATATTATTCTACACCATATTTTTTTATTGTGCATTAAAAAAGAAAATAAATAAAATTAGACATGCTATCTGCCAATAGAACTTAACCAAAAAGTGCATTCTATGCATCCAAAAATATAGAAAATATACCAAGTCAAATCATTATTCAACCCAAAAAAATAATGTCAAAGCAATAACTCCAAGGCCAATAAAAAATAACCACTTATCTCCTCCGATTCCTCAACATGTCTGGTTGACGAACGACCGTTCAGAAACAAAACGAATGTCACAAGCATGAAAAGCGCGAAATTAAAAACGCGAAATGAAAAGTGCGAATCAACACTCACCAAACTTCTACTAACACGAAATTAGCAGAAGGAGCCCAAAGGGTGGCGCTAAAGAGCTGAAAAAACATGTAGTACGTCACTATGTTCGTGATTGTTGGCCAACAATTGTGTGCCATGTGTATGCAAGACAAGTTTGGGCCAACACCCTTCGGACAAAAGTTGTTGGCCAACAATCCGATCGTGTGTGTGTACGAGGCTTAAGGGTAACACAAGCAGTTTTTGCTGCAATACCCATCTTCAATGTGGAAATATCACAGACAATAACTAATTTCTGTCACTAGATCTCCTCAATCTTTCAGGTTAAATCAACTGAGCTGCTTCCTTTGAGCCCAAGCCATTTATAAAAAAAAAATTTTGGAGGGGCTGGCTCGGGAAGGGGGAGTCTTTTTGTATTTAGTAGAGTTCTGCTTTAATATACATAGTTCCATTGAAAGCGCTTCTAATGCGCACACCTAGTTCCCGACACCCTGAAACAGTGTTGTGTATGTTCCCTCCATCCCTTGTGAATAAAATCTTATATTTCCTCTTTTCTTCCGTTCCGTCTTTCTAACCCTTCACAACAAATTGTCCAAAATGTTTTAATTATGCTCCTGCGGTGCTTTTTCTTCCTTTCTGTTGTAGCAGCCTGCCAGCACTGATATGCGATTCCCACACCTCGGGTTTTGTGAGTAAAAAAAACTTTGTGAGTTATTTAGATATCATATAAGTAAAGAAAAAGTGTCAGAGCCCTATTAACCCCTGAAGGTGAAACAGCAATTATTGATCTCTATAATGTAAAGGTCCAACTAAGAAGGTGAGAGCACAGCTTGGGTAAAGCGTTGGCAGAGGGTGTAGGTTGGGGCGGATTGGTTGGGGATTGCGATTCTGACATGGAAGAGATGAATTAAGGACTGTTGCACATTACACTTTTCTCACACATTGGGACAGGAGTGTTACACTTGTATATATTAAATCGTTGTTTAGATTGAGGAATTTAGGAATCACGATGTCTTGATTAATATATCATAATATTTATGTATATATTACTAATAAGGAAGGGAAAGAAATACGCAGTGCTGCACTTAAAATATTTATATACAACTACCTAACTACTAACATTACTCCACAAACTAACCCTCAAGTCACCCTTTGCCTAGTCCTCAAGAAAAACTCCTACCCTACACCACAGCCTAACAATCTCTAATTCTACATGGCATCTGACCCCTTAACCCTTCACCACAGTCCAACCCCTAACCTTGTACCTTAGGCTAACCTCTAACTCTGCACCTAAAGCTACTCTTTGCCCTACACATCAAGTTAACTCCTAACCCTACACCACAACCAAACTCCTAACCTTGCACCTTAGGCACCTACACCACAACCTAACAACTTCTAACCCTACACCACAATCTAGCCCTACATGACAACTGGACCCTTAACTCTACACCAAAACCAAACCCCTAACCTTGCACCTTAGGCTAATCTCCAACTCTTCACCTCATACTTACTCCTAACCTTATGCCACAAACTAACACCTAACCCTACACCTCAAGTCATCCTTTGCCTAGTCCTCAAGTAAAACTCCTACCCTACACCACAACCTAACAACTTCTAATATTACATGACAACTGACTCCCTAACCCTACACCATAACCAAACCCCTATCTTTGCACCTTAGGCTAATCTCCAACTCTTCACCTCATACTTACTCCTAACCTTATGCCACAAACTATATAATATAAGTGATCAAAAAAAATGTAAAAAGAAAGCATCAAACTAGAAAAATAAAAGTAAAATTATCAATGAAAAAAATAAAAAAAATAAAGCACCCCCTTCACTGTTTGCTTGCTCACATATGCGAACGCATACGTAAATCACACCTATAAATGTCAACAGCGTTCAAACCACACATGTGAGGTAATCGCCACGAACGTTAGAGCAAGAGCAATAATTCTAGCCCAAGACCCCCTTCTGTACCTCAAAACATGTAACCTGTAAAAAATTTAAAAGCATCGCCTATGGGGATTTTTAAGTACTGAAATTTGTCACCATTCCACGAGCGGGTGCAATTTTGAAGCGTGGCATGTTAGGTATCTATTTACTCGGCATAACATTATCTGTCACATTATGCAAAAGAAAAAATGGGCTAACTTTACTGTTTTTTGTGGGTTTTTTTAATGCATGAAACATTTGAAAAATTTCTGCGCAAATAACGCGCAAGATAAAAAGTTGCAACGACCGCCATTTTATTCTCTAGTGTCTCTGCTAAAAATATATATATAATGTTTGGTGGTTCTGTGTAATTTTCTAGCAAATACATTTTTACATGTAGGAGATAAATGTCAGAATTGGCCTGGTAGGCAAGTGGTTAATATGTACATCTGGGAGGATGTTTATTGAACATTTGGGAATAGAAAGCTACATAATGGTTTATGATATTTTTAAATATTTATCTATGTTGGTATCCATTTACATGCATTTAATATGTTAGTTTTAAAAGAATGCTTATTCTATTCCCACTAGATGGTGCTGTGAACGGGCCAGGTGGAATTGGTTGTTTCAGTTCACATTTACATATTCGGTGATTGGGACCTTCCCATTAGAGAACTGACGGTCCAATCACTGCGATCCTCCCTGGTCTCTTTGTGTATATAGTTGTGTGGTGGTGGCGTATATGCGTGCCTCTGGTGACGTCAAGTATGACAAAACGCATCAGCCGGAGCTACTCAGATATGCTACCATGCATGCACGAGTGAAAGTTGGCTAACTTGGTTCCTGGAGAAAATACCGATTGTATCCATACGCTTGTTTTAAGCTATTTTTGTAAGTGTTACTCCTTTTTACAATAAATTGTTTTAAATGGTATCACGCTATGTTAGTTACCTTTTTGTTACATGCCTGGTGATTCTTTTTTCATCCTTCTGGGGGAGTTACGTGCAGAGGACTGTGCTCCCTGGTTTGCCGCTATCTACCTCCATGCTGCCCATTCATCCAGCGACAGAGAAGGAGATCTAGGCAATTTGATACATTGGCTTGGCTATTGTAAATAAAGCTTATGTAACTGCTCCTATTAGTGGGTCGCAGGTCCTCCAGCTTGTTGATTTTGGTTGATGAGACCCAATCCATCTTACCTCTCATTTCTTTCACGACATGTGGGACTTCTCATCCTGTTAACTCCCATGTGTAACATTCCCAGTAGGTCTTATATGAAGTGTTCTACATACCTACAGTGCCTTGCAAAAGTATTTTACCCCCTTGGCTTTTTACCTATTTTGTTACATTACAGCCTTTAGTTCTATGTTTTTTTATCTGAATTATATGTGGTGGATCAGAACACAACAGTCTAAGTTGGTGAAGTCAAATTAGAAAAAATATATACACAAAACAATTTTTCAGAAATAAACAACTGATAATTGCCATGTGTGCATGTATTCACACCCTTTGCTATGATGCCCATAAAAAAGCTCTGGTGCAACCAATTACCTTCAGAAGTCACAAAATTTGTGAAATGATGTCCACCTGTGTGCAATCTAAGTGTCACATGATCTGTCATTACATACACACACCTTTTTGAAAGGCCCCAGAGGCTGCAACGCCTAAGCAAGAGGCACCACTAACCGGACACTACCATGAAGACCAGGGAACTCTCCAAAGAAGTAAGAGACAATGTTATTGAGAAGTACAAGTCAGGGTTAGGTTATAAAAAAATATCCAAAGGAGCACCATCAAATCTATCATAACCAAATGGAAAGAACATGGCACATAAGCAAACCTGCCAAGAGACGGCCACACACCAAAACTCATGGCCCGGGCAAGAAGGGCATTAATCAGAGAGGCAGCACAGAGACCCAGGGTAACCCTGGAGGAGCTGCAGAGTTCCACAGCAGAGATTGGAGTATCTGTACATAGGACGACAATAAGCCGTACGCTCCATAGAGTTGGGCTTTATGGCAGAGTGGCCAGAAGAAAGACATTACTTTCAGCAAAAAACAAAATGGCGTGTTTTGAGTTTGCGAAAAGACATGTGGGAGACTCCCAAAATGTACGGAGGAAGGTGCTCTGGTCTGATGAGACTAAAATTGAAGGTTTTGGCCATCAAAGAAAACTCTATGTCTGGCGCAAACTCAACACATCACATCACCCAAAGAACACCATCCCCACTGTGAAACATGGTGGTGGCAGGATCATGCTGTGGGGATGTTTTTCAGCATTCAGGACTGGGAAACTGGTCAGAGTTGAGGGAAAGATGGATGGTGCTAAATACTCTACTATAGAGTCTACTATATTCTTGAGCAAAGCCTGTAGCACTCTGTGTGTGATTTGAGGCTAGGACGAAGGTTCACCTTCCAGCAGGACAATGACCCCAAACACACTGCTAAGGCAACACTTGAGTGGTTTAAGGGGAAACATGCAAATGTGATGGAATGGCCTCGTCAAAGCTCAGACCTGAATCCAATAGAAAATCTGTGGTCAGACTTAAAGATTGCTGTTCACAAGAGCAAACCATCCAACTAGAAGGAGCTGGAACAGTTTTGGAAGGAGGAATGGGCAAAAATCCCAGTGGTAAGATGTGGCAAGACTCATAGAGACTTATCCAAAGCGACTTGGAGCTGTGATAGCCGCAAAAGGAGGCGCTACAAAGTATTCAATTTAGTGGGGTGAATAGTTATGCACATTAACTTTTTCTGTTATTTTGTCCTATTTTGTTGTTTGCTTCACAATAAAAAAATGTTGTGGGCATGTTCTGTAAATTAAATGATGCAAATCCTTAAACAATCCATGTAAATTCCAGGTTGTGAGGCAACAAAACACGAAACATGCCAAGGGGGGTGAATACTTTTGCAAGGCACTGTACAATATGGTGAAGGGGAACCTAACAGCTGCACAGTATGTGGGCAGAAATTTGATTTCTAATCCCAACTGACATCAACTCATAAAAATAGACTTTATAAAATGTATTTTATTTATTGAATAGATTAACATTTTTTACACTCATACATATCTATAGCTAAAAATTCTGAATAGAGTAGGGAAGGGTCAAATCTTTTTTTTAATACTCTCTGTGTACAGGATACACAACAGGAAGTGATAGAAAATATCTCCAAATTGAAGGGAAATCCCCTCCTAGCCCTTGTACACACAGTCGGACATTCCAATGGAAAATGTCCGATCGGACCGCGTTGTCGGATAATCCGACCGTGTGTGGGCTCCATCGGACTTTATCCGTCAGAATGTCCAACCAACAAAGTTTGAGAGCTGGATATAAAATTTTCCAACAACATGATCCGATTGGACTTTTTCCGATCGTTTGTAGAGAATTTAGAGAATTCTGATCGGACAAAGTGCCACGCATGCTCAGATCAAATTACGAGACCAAAGCTATTGGCTACTAGCCTGAACGTTGTCCTGTTGTAACGAACGAACGTCATCACGTTCCGAACGATTAGATTTTCCGACAACATTGTCCGACCGTGTGTATGCAACACCAGTTTCGGACAAAATCCGACGGATTTTGTGGTCGGAATGTCCGACCCGTGTGTACAAGGGCTTAGATGGTTGTCACTGTAACAGGTGTGCCTATTGGAGGATTTTCTGTCACCTCCTGTCCCAGTGACATCTGTAACATTTTGGATTTCCCATCACCTTCTGTATGCTGACACAGACCACCAGAACATAGAGGGAGGGTTCATCTCCCCACCAGGGGACGCGGACAGCAGTAAGAATCTAATAGAGGATTTAACAATTCCATACCCAATTCCTATATGTGTATCACAAACATGAAGGAAGGCACAGTGAAAATCTTTACAACTTGAGTTGAGTTGAGAGGAATCTTAATATAGCGCGGTCTTACCCCGAAGGGTCCCGGCGCGCATCGAAAAAAGTCATCATTCTATTTCAGGTTTATTCTTAAACAGATACTCCGCCTGTAGGAAAATTAAAATACAAAGTGAAAATTTGGGTAATCCATGGTAGCAAAGATCAGGACAGTAACAAATAACATTTATATTTATGAATGAAAGCATCACCTTACATTTTTGAGAAACTAAATTTAAAGGGGAAATTAACTTAAAAAGTGAAGATTTGCTATGTAAGGCTGGGTTCACACTGCAGCGATGCGGGAACGCTGCGAATCCGCTGCGGGTTCCCGCATCGCATGCCTCCCAGCGGCAGTTCACACTGCCCTATGCGAACTGCTGGGAGTGTCAGTGAAACGTTAATGACACCCCCAGATCAGTTTGCATATCGCAGTGCGATCTGCAAACTCGGACAGGAATCGGATCGCATGGTGTGAACACCCATGCGATCTGATTCTGCTGTGGACCAAAAAAAGGGTCCTGTGCGAGTTTGGGCCGGATGCTATGCGAATTCAGCCATACTATCTGTATGGTTGAACTCGCATCGCACAGAGATCGGATGTGATTTGCACTGCAGTGCGGTGCGAATCACATCCGATCTCATCACCGCTGCAGTGTGAACCCAGCCTAATAGGGAACAATTTTACATTTTAAAGGTGAAGTATAGTGAAAGGTTTTTTTTACTATACTCCTCCTGACTATACTCCTCCTGGGGATCACAGGAGTGTACTGTAGTTCCTTCTGAGCTCCTGTGACCCATTTTCAGCCAGCAGCAGGCTAAAGCCCGCTATCAGCTGACATCACTCAGTCAGTCCAGGCTCGGGAAACATTCCAGCTTTAAAGTCAGGATCCACCCTGAAACCTGGACTGGCATCTGGCTCAGCCTTTCCGTGAGCCTGCCCGCAGCCCAGCACTCCCCTGACAGTCAACTCTCTCTGTTCAGAGCGGAGGGGAGCACTGCTGACAGCTCAGTTTTCAGTACAGAGCCGGTGGGGACAGATGCAGCATCCGACTGATGCTGCTTCCACCTAGGTGAGTATACATTTTTTTTGTTTTTCTTTTTTTTAACCTCCCTGGCGGTAATCCCGAGTCTGACTTGGGCTGGAATTTCAGTACCACGAGCGGTAACCCCGAGCCAGACTCGGGATCGTATCGATGGATACAGGGAGACTTACTTACCCTGTCCCCTGGATCCAGCGATGCCCCCCCACTGTGTGAGTGAGCTGTCCTCCGCTCGATTCACGCGGTGCCCGAGTGCCGCCGAGCTCCGTTACCTGCGACGTTACGATGTACGGGAGCGGAGATCGGCGCCAAATTCAAAAAAGTAAAAATACACAATACACATACAGTACTGTAATCATACAGACTGTACTGTATAAAAAAAAATATACACCCCCTTTGTCCCTAGTGGTCTGTGCAGTGCCCTGCATGCATTTTTTTTTATTATAAATACTGTTTTTTCTGCCTGGAATTTGGAGATTGTCCATAGCAACCAGAAAGTGTCCCTTTATGTCAAAAGTGATTTTAGACCAACTAGAAAACAGCGATAAATTATAATCACTTGCAGAATTGAGCGATAGCGATTTGTGGGGAAATTCGTCATCAAACACTAAATCTAATGACAGCGACAATTCTGAAAATGAGCAAATTTCAGTGTTTTTGGATTTGATTACATTATTGAATAATTTTTATTATTATTTATTATATTATAAACTTTATCATACCCGGGATGTCTGCTAGACTCTGGTTTGAACATATTTAAGAGAGTTATTCCTAAGAATTACAGGACTACAATATAAAATGGCAAATTTCCATGCAAAATAATTGTACCGCTTTCAGCACCTAAAACCAGAACTAATCATACCACCAGGGAGGTTAAGAAAAAAAAACATAAGGCTTTAACTGCCTGCCGACCAGCCGCCGCAGTTGTACTGCGGCAAAATGGCACAGGGAGGTGAATTGCCATTATGTTACGTCAGTTTCAAAGGTGGCCACTAGGGGCTGCTCGCCCCCGGAGCCAATGCGAGTCATCGAGACCGCCGGGCTCCCACGATGGCTTGTAACACGGTGTTCTCTGAGAGGAGAAGTGACAGATCGTCTGTTCATACAGACCTTCTGTCATCTCCCCTAGACAGTCCCCTCCCCCTTCAGTTAGAACACACGCTAGGCAACACAATTAACCCCTTGATCGCCCCCTAGTGTTAACCCCTTCACTGTCAATGACATTTTTACACTGCATTAATGCCAATGGTCCCAAAAAAAAGTGTCAAAATCAGTTCCTTTTTTTTAAGTACCGATTGCTGTATAAATGACAACGGTCCCAAAATAGTGTCAAAAGTGTCCGATGTGTCCTCCATAATGTCGCAGTCCCGATAAAAATCACAGATCGCCGCCATTACTAAAAAAAAAAAAAAAATCCATAAAACTATCCCCTCTTTTGTAGACGCTATAACTTTTGCGCAAACCAATTAATATATGCTTATTGCAAAAAAAAATTACCAAAAATATGTAGAAGAATACGTATCGGCCTAAACAGAGGGGGATATTTATTATAGCAAAAAGTACAAAATATTGTGTTTTTTTTCAAAAATTGTCGCTCTTTTTTTGTTTATAGCGCAAAAAATAACAACCGCAGGGGTGATCAAATACCACCAAAAGAAAGCTCTATTTGTGAGGACAAAAAAAGGTGTCAATTTTGTTTGGGTACAAAGTCGCACGCCCGCGCATTGGTCAGTTAAAGCGACGCAGTGGCGAATTGTAAAAAGTGCTCTGGTCAGGAAGGGGGTAAAATCTTCTGGGACAGAAGCGGTTAATATTGCTTTATTATTATTATTATTATTATTGTTAGACACGATTTATATAGCGCCAACAGTTTACGCATCGCTTTACAATGTATAGGTGAACACATAAAAAACAAAAATTGCAGCGCTAAATAATGTGAGATACTAGTGACAATACACACCAGACACATATCAAAAAAAAATAATTGTGATAAAAAATCTGTGAGCGTAAACTCACTGAAAACAGTGCGCCACAAAAAGTAGTAGTGAAACTAATAAACTAATAAATATTAATAAAAAGCAAATAAATATCAAATCCAAAATGCACAACATTAAATTATAAAAAAAAATAATCTGTGCAGTTCAGAGAAAATCGCAGAGAATGGGAAAATTCTATGCACATAAAAAAAAAATCCTCATGAGAGGTCAAGACACTACAACATCAATGAATCACTCCTTCATGTAACCCCATCCAATTCTTATACGGGGGACTTCAAATATATGCGGTAGTATGGAAATGTGATACTTGACATCCAAATTCCACCAATAGCAAACTTCTAAGCCCTTGTACACACGGTCGGATATTCCGAAGGACAATGTCCGACTGGACCGTGTTGTCGGATAATCCGACAGTGTGTGGGCTCCATCGGACTGTTTCCGTCTGAGTATCCGACGGACCAAGTTTTCCAGCTGGGCTATAAAATTTTCCGACAACATGATCCAATCGGACTTTGTCCGAACATGTGTAGAGAATTCCAATAGGACAAAGTGCCACGCATGCTCAGATCAAATTCCTAGACCAAAACTATTGGCTACTAGCCTGAACGTAGTCCCGTCCTAACGAAATTACGTCATCACGTTAAGTACGATCGGAGTTTCTGACAACTTTGTCCGACCGTGTGTATGCAACAGTTTTGGACAAAATCCGTCGGACAAAATCTGACGGATTTGGTTGCCAGAATGTCTGACCCGTGTGTACAAGGGCTTAGAAGATAGCAGGTGCACTTATAATAGAACAATAACGGGTACTCTTACCCTAAGGTGTGGACCCACACACACCGTAATGGTGGGTCAATCGTGCATCAAAGTGAATCCACCGCAAATGGTCCTCCAAAAGGAACGTTCAAACTCACGGCTCTCGATCGAGATATCCAATACAGGTTGTCTGTGTCTCGAACTCCGGGAAAGTGCAATCATGAAGGTAGGTATAATGAGAAAAAATAGAAAAAATGCCTCCACATAGAGTAGATCACTCCAGTACAAATTTTTTTTTTAAATGTTAAATTATAAAAAACATAATTCATGAAGGTACAAGCCATCAAGAGAAATTATTTTATATTTTATATATAGGCAGAATAATCGATAAAAAGCGTGGTATATCTGGCCGAGAGGCTATGTACCCAACATGTTTCGCACCATGGGGCTGAAGCGGTTAATATTGCTTTATTATTATTATTATACAGGATTTATTTAGCGCCAACAGTTTACGCAGCGCTTTACAATGTATAGCGGTGGACAACACAATTACAGTTCAATACAAGGTACAGGAGGGCCCTGCTCCTAGAGCTTTAAAAGGTAGGGCCACACACACAATAATCCTTACATATGTATAGGGGTGCTAGGCAGGGCAGGACTTAGGGTGGTGGGGGGCCCCTGGGCTTGATTCACTTTTGGGCCCTAACTTCTATACATTACTGTATTTATCAGCGTATAACACGCGCCGGTGTATAACACGCACCCCAAGTTTAGGAGGGAATTTTAAGGAAAACATTTTTTAGGAGGGAAGTTTAAGGGAAAAAAAACCCTACATTTAAATGCCCATCAGTGCAGCCCTATCAGTGTCCATCTGCAGCCTTGTCAGTGTCATTTGCAGTCTTGTTATTGCAGTCTTGAAGTTTAAAAATGGCGCCGCCGAGATACAGAGTCCTGTGTATCTCGGCGGCACTCTGGTCCTCTTGGAGGCTCTGGGATCCTCTCGGCAGCTCTGGGGTCTTCTCGGCAGCTCTGGGGTCCTCTCGGAGGCTCTGGGATCCTCTCGGCAGCTCTGGGGTCCTCTCGGCAGCTCTGGGGTCCTCTCGGCGGCTCTCTGGTCCTCTCGGCAGCTCTGGGGTCCTCTCGGCGGCTCTGGGGTCCTCTCGGCAGCTCTGGGGTCCTCTCGGCAGCTCTCGGGTCCTCTCGCAGTCCCAAGCGGAGCCAAGAGTAGCCGAGAGTGCTCGGCTCACAGTCACGCCCAGTCCCTGTGTTATGTCCATCATAGGGCAAGACTGTGAGCGGAGCCGAGCCGAGTACACTTGGCTATGTATCTCGGCAGGGCCCCCTATTGGGGGAGGGCCCATGGGCTTGAGCCCAGTAAAGCCCAATGGTAAGTCCTGCCCTGGTGCAAGGGATGTGGCCTGGGAGGCAAGTGGTCAGCAGCCCAAAACATTTTGGGAACCCTTTATACAACATACCAATATGCAATGGATGGATTTCAGCCTCATCAAAATAGTTGAGAACCATTTCGTCTTCAATTCTCGGAACATAGCAAGAGCCCTGAGGAACCGCTCCTGTGCGTAATGCATTCCAGCAACTACGCTTTCTGCCAGGTTGATCACGCGGTTTTTTAAGGAATTCGTCAGATGCATCCAAAGATATAACATATTCTATAAACAGAGATAATGGAAATATATCAAGCAAAGCTCACTTATAAATGATTTCATCATTTGTAGTCCCCTGACATACATCTGTATTTATTGTGCGATTATTTTACCTAGAATGACATTATCTAGAAGTTTTCCAGCTTAAAATGAATCTATGGCCATACAGGGCAAAGCAACAGGATCGATAAAGAAAAAAGGGAAAGGAGCCAAAAGGGAAGGTGGGACTTTATATGAAACAAGATACTTGGGGTATCTTAACCACTTTCAACCCCGGACCATTTTGCTGGCTTAAGACCAGACCACTTTTTGCGATTCGGCACTGCGTCGCTTTAACTGAGAATTGCGCGGTTGTGCGGCGTGGCTCCCAAACAAAATTGACGTCCTTTTTTCCCCACAAATAGAGCTTTCTTTTGGTGGTATTTGATCACCACTGCGGTTTTTATTTTTTGCGCTATAATAAATATCCCACAAAATATATAAAAAAACTTTTTTTTCCCCTCAGATTAGGCCGATACGTATTCTTCTACATATTCTTGGTAAAAAAAATTGCAATAAGCGTTTATTGACTGGATTGCGCAAAAGTTATAGCGTCTACAAAACGGGATAGTTTTATGGTGAAATGGATATTTTGATGATAGGCAACTCCTATCCTCATATTGATTAGTGGTTCCAAATTAATAACTACTGCAGTAGGGAACAGACACAAAAGATACGCTCAGCATCTTTCCAAATAACCATTCATCTTTATTATGACGCATTCGAAGGTTTTTATACACATGATTACGTAGGTATCACATTGATATTACAATTGTACGTTTATGGTAACAAGGGACGTTACATAGGCAGGCTAATTCTAATCAGGACTTGAAAGAATGCAAAACATGTACTGAAAACATTGTTAGTGCCGTGTGCACAGTGAGGGCATCGTGCAATACATATAAAATAGAATACAATTATATACAGAACCTACAAATTTCCATTACAGTCTCCTCTCTTTTGATCAATATTTTGATCACTAACCATACCTGCTATCACCTTTAACCTGGAACCTCCACACGCTTAGGTGGAGGTAGTCCTGGCCAAAGAGGCAAAAACTCCATTGTGGAGAAAATAATAGCTGAGCAGCTTTTTTCATTACAAAACGATTTTCATTGTGAAAAACAAAGACATATTTACAGAGTACTGGCTGTACACTCCTGTGGCCAGAATGGCCTTCTAGCTTAATTGTTGGTACGCTGACTTATCAGCATATGTAAACACAGACGATTCTACATAAAATGGAAGAGGTACAAAAGACAAATATGACTTCAACATGGCTAAACTACTGTTCAAATATATATATCCCTTACAATTAAAGTAATTGAATCAAAAAGTACCCTAGACTGTTATCGCAAGAGGGAAACAAATCAAACACAGAGATTTCTTTAATTTAGACATTATTACAGTGTCTGGTGTGGATCCAGGTGACTTTTCTTTCAAGTTTTGCAAAACTGTACATGAAATAGATGCTGTATTGAGTCTCCAAACATTTCCTTATACATAAATGTCTCTTAACAATCCACAAGTCACCTGGCTTTAGTTTTAGATCCTTCCAAACTTTTAGGATCTGGAATTGGGGAGAAAACACATAAATTAGTTTGTCAAAAACCTTAAAAGATCAGCAACATGCTCTGTGAGATCCGAATGGAGGACTTCAGCTGCTGAGACAAAATATGAGCAAGTGAGCAACACACTCCCCAACCAAATCCCATAGGGAAAGAGTCCAACATCCACTTAGGGGCTTGATAAAATATAATAAAACATTCAGGCAAAAGTTTTCTAGTTTCTTACTCTACTTTGTCCACTACATTGTAGACAGTAGGGGGTGTAAAAATAAAACCTCGAAACTTCTAGTAAGGACTCTCCTATAAAAATGATTTCCTCTGTTACTCTCTGTAGATTCTGCACTCTGTGTTTAAAAACTACTTCTGATAACACTTTTTTACTGTGGCCTTTGCAGTAGAATTTGCCACTGGACATCCAGAAAACATGTCCATACAAACAAAATACATACTCGTAAGATCCTGACTTGGGCATCTGGATATATCTTTTTGTTATCTCTGGAAGGGATGTTCAGCTTTTGGTAACACCTTTGGTAACAGGTAAAACAAGAAGTTGTATGTTATAAAAACAACTGTGGAGAACCCTGGCTCTATCCCACCCCCCTTTACTAAGGCAGCCATAACTACTTGTGACTGATGACACGGTCCATGTGTCAAGCTGGAGGGAAAAAAGTGTCTGGCAGACATAAATGATCACCTTTTCCAAAGTCTTGTTTCGTAAGAAGTTGCCCTCTGTGGACCACTTGTGCTTCTCGTTCTGGGGTCCTTAACGTTGAATTATTAATCCCAGCTATACTGGGCCAGAACTAGGGTGGAATCTGTGAGTTGCACAGACCCAGCAAGTGTCCAGGGCTGTAAATGCAGCATCCTGAGCCCACGTACACACGGTCAGAGATTTTGGCAACCAAATCCATCGGATTTTGCCCGTCGGATTTAGTCCGACGGATTGTGTCCGAAACTGTTGCATACACACGGTCGGGCCAAGTTGGCAAAAAATCCGATCTTTCAGAACGTGATGACGTAATTTCGTTACGATGGGACTACATTCAGGCTAGTAGCCAATAGCTTTGATGTAGGAATTTGATCTGAGCATGCGTGGCACTTGGTCCGATCAAAATTCTCTACACATGATCGGATTAGGTCCGTCCGGCCCAGTTGGTCGGGAAATATTTCCAACATGTTGGAAAATTGGGTCGGACGGAGATTCGGACGGAATCAGTCCGATGCATACCACACACAGTCGGATTATCTGACGACACGGTCCGATAAGACTTATTCCGACAGATTCTCCGACCGTGTGTACAAGGGCTTAGAGTCGCCTGGTCTGCTTCCATATGTGAGTTTTACTGTTAGTATGGCTACCTCAGCAAGAACTTGGAAGGCTGAAAACAGCCGATCAAATTAACTTAGCATGCTTGATTGGTTTACCCGCCGAAGTAAAAACAAACTTCTGGCCCTTCAAATGGAACCAAAAGCTCTCTATATCTTGACTATCTATATAAATATATACTCTTTTAATAGCTCACTGGCTTTTCTAAAACATGGAGCTCTGCTTCTTGAGCTGGGGAAAAAGGATCCAATGACTCTGAGTACAGGGAATCCTTCTGGGTGATAAACCTCATCCTCGGTATAAAACCAGGAATAACACTACAAAAAAGTAAATATTCGGGTCTTCAGGGAGTGTGTCCTGCACTGGGCTCACAGCAGCTGATTCCCACATCATCAATTTAACACATATGCTTTTTCTTTGTCTCCAGCCTCCTCCAATAGAGGCAATAAGGTGGCTGGATTCAAATGTACACATTTTCATTGTTAGATTTGTACATAAACACGCAAAACAAATTCATATTTTGAACCTTTCATTAGACAAACACTTAGCTATATATTTGCTGTGCAGAATGTCAGACTATTAAAAATTAAATATTCGACCAAAATAATGTCTGTAACTTTGTCTAATAGCAACTTTGCATAAAGCTACAGCTCTGATATATCAGAGTGAACCCTTCATTACTGGGTCCAGCTTGCATAAATAGAACAATGGCTTGTTTTCTATCATGCTGTTTGTGTAAGAACTCCAGTTTCATGTTTCAAAAAGACAACTTTTTCCTGGCAATATTATAATAAATGATAAGAATACCCTGCAATCATGCAGAGATGTCCATAAATCCAAAATATTCTTCTATTTATACCCACTGCACTTACAAGGAAAAAGGGGCACATCATTTCACAATCCACACATTCAGCTTTGGATTTCAAAAATAAAAATACATAAAAACAAAAGGACCAACAATATGTATGATGGACCAGAAAGCACTCGGCCAACAAAAGCTATAAAACAACTGGCTGCAGGCAGCAGCTATCCTAACAGGGTGTGTGGACTTGATGTGATGGGTCTGTTATATTTACATTTTATTTATTATTACTCTCACATCATGGACCGCACATTAAGTTATTATCAGACTTTAAGATTTCATTTCTGTAGAAAAACTTCCTTATGTATCCCATCCATCTTGGCTTTGTTAAACATTATTGCAGCTGTATTCAAATTAACAACCTCATCTTAATCTTTTTTTTTCTTTCCACTCAATAAATGTAAAATTTCAAAATTGTTATCTTAATCTAAACTAATTCCATTTTTACCAATTTCCCCGTTAACCTGGATTTCATTTCCAACCAAAGGTTGTCTAAACCAGTTTCAATATATCTATATTTATTAATAAAATTGTTAAACTCATATTAGAAATTAATACTCATATGATAATTTCAATATCGCACACTAATATATATGCACAGATAAATGTCCTTAAAGAGGGACATATTACTTCATTTTACTCAATTTCTCTCTTTTTTTTTTAAATGCACTGTTTCCACTATCACAGGATATTAAATTTGTGTAAGACATGGTTAATTTGTAACCTTGATTTTACCATGTTTGGAAAACAGATTCAAAAATAATTGTGATCACATTGTTTATCATTAGATTCGTTAACCCGGCACATTTTGTTATAAATGTTTTGTCTAAAAAACTGAAATTGGCATGGTGTCCTTGCAGCTTATCACCGACCTCTCATCCCAGCCACATTCTTTCAGGAGAGCACAAAGGAGGGGGGTCACATCTGCGTACATGACACACACAAGTGATAGAACTAAAGGTTCCAGCATTCACAAACATACTCAAATATATCTCTAAAATCGCTTACATTGTTCCCATTTGTACACAACACATGCCTATCATTCTCTCACTTTCTTTTAATGCTTTTTAATACTTCCTTGCTTAAATTTCTGCTTTATTTATTTTGTTCTGATATCCTTTGCATCCAATGTATTGTAATTCCATACTTCACATACTGTACCTTCTACGATCAGACGGGCAGCCATAATGCTCATCCCATCTTCCCTCTCTGACAACATATAAAGCATTCTGTTTTAACTCTCATTACTGTTTCTTGACTTTACTAGTTGTAGTGCCTGACCCCAAATTCATCCCACAACTTAACATCAAAAAGTCCCTTTCTGTCTAGTGTTTATGTCACTCTTGATCCATCCTGCTCACATAAATAGCTGTTTCTCTAGCTGTATACTCTGCATGATTCTTTGTCCCTGTGGACTTTGGTGGTAACCCAGTTACCCTTTGTGGATCACTGTCCACTTTAACCATTAATCTAGGGGCTCAGTATAGGCGGAACCGCACCTTCGGTTCATATATAGCACTTCTCTTGCGCTGGGCATTTTTGAGGGTCTCTTACCCATCATTCCCTTACTTAATTTAATGCCCATAATGACTGGCCAGTCTTCTCTACGTGTGCCTATACCCTTTTGCCTCTAAACTACATTATCTAGCAGATGTACTACATATACATGTGAACAGCACTATTCTTCCCTTTCTCTATAACACTCTGATGGACAGTAGACAGTGACAACATAACATATAACCACTAATCAATACAGTTCGATTAAGGGGAGTAAAATAGGTACCCTTTGTCCCGAAAATGCCTTACCGATCAAGGAAGTCTGATAACTCAAATGTAAGCAAAAGGCTTACCTCAGCCGGCTGATTATCAGAAATTCCCGGATCGTCTCAAGCTCCTCGTTTCGGATACTCAGGGTCACCTGATAACCCCTCCTGGCTGGCTCGCCACCTGAAATGGATATTTTGATGATAGGCAACTCCTATCCTCATATTGATTAGTGGTTCCAAATTAATAACTACTGCAGTAGGGAACAGACACAAAAGATACGCTCAGCATCTTTCCAAATAACCGTTCTCCTTTATTATGACGCATGTGAAGGTTTTTATACACATGATTACGTAGGTATCACATTGATATTACAATTGTACGTTTATGGTAACAAGGGACGTTACATAGGCAGGCTAATTCTAATCAGGACTTGAAAGAATGCAAAACATGTACTGAAAACATTGTTAGTGCCGTGTGCACAGTGAGGGCATCGTGCAATACATATAAAATAGAATACAATTATATACAGAACCTACAAATTTCCATTACAATGGCATTTTTATTAATATTTTTTTTTTTTTTTAATGGCGGCAATCAGCGATTTGTATCGTGACTGCAACATTATGGTGGACACATCGGACAATTTTTACACATTTTTGGGACCATTGTCATTTATACAGCGATCAGTGCTATACAAATGCACTGATTCCTGTGTAAATGTCACTGGCAGTGAAGGGGTTAACCACTAGGGGGCAGTGTAGGGGTTAAGTGTGTCCTAGGGAGTGTTTCTAACTGTGGGGGGTGTGGCTACGTGTGACACATCACTGATCTCTGCTCCGATCACAGGGAGCAGAGATCAGTGACACTGTCACTAGGCAGAACAGGGAGATGCTTGTTTACATTAGCATCTCCCTGTTCTTCCTCCCCGTGAGGCGATCGCGGGTATCCCCGTGACGATCGACTCCACGGGACCCGACTCACTGAGCTTGCCTCGGGCGCGCGCCACTGGCTGCCTCTTAAAGGGCAACGTACAGATACGTGATTCTGCCTGTACGAACCCTTCTGCCAACGTATATCGGTGTGAGGCGGTCGGCAAGCGGTTAAAGTGTCACTGAACACACATCATAAAAAAAAGATCAATAAATGGTGTATTACATGCCGTTCATACTCACTCAGTCACTGTTAGATTTGTTTCCTGTATTCTTCAAAATTCTTGGTTGATCCTGGTATTTCTCTAGCTCCCCCTTCTGTCCAATTCCCCAATGCAGCTAGGGATTGTGCAGTGCAGTGTTGGCACATGCTCAGTTTTCAGTGAGTTACTATGCTGAGCGTTTCCTCCCTATCACATCTAGGCAGCTCATGTGACTGTAGACACATGTGGGCGTATACACAGTGGTAAATGACAGCCCACTCCCTCCCTCCTCCTCCATGTCCACAAATAGCTAAACACCATGAGGGCGTGATATTACATATAGATTGATGGAGGTTTCACCTCCCTCTTACAGGCTGGAGGGGGCGATCCGGTGCCCTCCACTGCTAATGCCGCGTACATGCGATCAGAATTTTGGTCGGAAAAAGTTCTGATGGTTTTCCCGATGGAATTCTGACAGGATTTTGCTCAAGCATACACACGGTCAAACCAAATTCCGACCGTCAAGAACGCGGTGACGTACAACGTGTACGACGCGACTAGAAAAAGGAAGTTCAATACCCAGCAGCCAATAGCTTCCATCACCTAGTTGAATCTGATTGGAGATGACCATATATGGGAAAGTCAACTATGCGTAGAATAACTCTAATTTTTTCTTTATGCATTGGGATATATATGGTTTTAAAATATCGCACTATGTTATGATTTTTGAATATTCCAACCAGCAGACTCCTAATGTTATGTTAATTGGCCATATAAGATATGCTGCGATTTATTACCTAAGTTATGTTATTTTTAGGGATTTTTATCTAGTATTGCCCAATCGAATGCATTTTGATTTTCATTGGTTGTTTTTAATGATTGCATCATGTTTTTAAATAACGTTAAATGTAAATACTCTCGACGGTGGTATGTCCATTAATAGCATCCGCGATTGGACGCTAATGCTGCCTGTCCGGTAGAGTATGCGCCCGATTGGTTGAAACATCAAGGAGCGCATATAAATAGTGTCTTCTGGTAGGTAGGTCATGCCCTCAGATGAAGTCAGGATATGACGAAACGCGTCAGTGTCGTGATCTACCGGAAGTGACATCTGCGCCTCAGCTTTCCGGCGGACACTCTCTTTCCGGCGGCTGGGACTTATTAAACAGGCACAGTGCACTTTAAATTTTATACTCTAAAGATTTGTTTTCTGCTACGCTTAATGTATTTTGGGGGGCTGTTATTAAATAAAGTTGTGAGATCGGATTACACTATGGTATTATCTCCATTGTTTTCACATGCTATATTGGAGCCCTGAATAATTAACACTGACACCTAGTGGATGAGGAGAGATGAGCAGAGGAGTGATTTTGGTGAAGGCGTATTAACCACTTCAGCCCCGGACCATTTTGCTGGCCAAAGACCAGACCACTTTTTGCGATTCGGCACTGTGTCGCTTTAACTGACAATTGTGCGGTCGTGCAATGTGGCTCCCAAACAAAATTGACGTCCTTTTTTCCCCATAAATAGAGCTTTCTTTTGGTGGTATTTGATCACCTCTGCGTTTTTTATTTTTTACGCTATAAACAAAAATAGAGCGACAATTTTGAAAAAAACACATTATTTTTTACTTTTTGTTATAATAAATATCCCCCAAAAATATATTAAAATGTTTTTTTCACTAAGTTTAGGCCGATACGTATTCTTCTACATATTTTTGGTAAAAAAAAATCGCAATAAGCGTTTATTGATTGGTTTGCGCAAAACTTATAGCGTTTACAAAATAAGGGATAGTTTTATGGCATTTTTATTAATAATTTTTTTTTACTAGTAATGGCGGCGATCAGTGATATTTTTTTTTGTTTGTGACTGCAACATTATGGCGGACACATCGGACATTTTTGACACATTTTTGGGACCATTGTCATTTATACAGCAATCAGTCCTATACAAATGCAGAGATTCCTGTGTAAATGACACTGGCAGTGAAGGGGTTAACCAGTGGGTGGCAGTGTAGGGGTTAAGTGTTCCTAGGGGTGTGTTACTAACTGTAGGGGGCTGGGCTGTGTGTTAGTGAACACTGATCTCTGCTCCAATCACATGGAGCAGAGATCAGTGTCACTTGTTGCTAGGCAGAAATGGGAGATGCTGTTTACAACAGCATCTCCCAGTTCAGCCGCCCCGTGAGACGATTGCGGCAATCGAGTCTGCGGGACCTATGACCGGACTCACAGGGGTCCTGACCGGCACGCGAGCACGCCACCGGCCACGCGCTCGTGATGGCAGGGTGGCATTTGAAATTGGACGTACCTGTACGCCAATATGCCTGCCCGTACCATTCTGCCGACGTACATTGGCGTGCGCCGGTCGGGAGCTGGTTTTCTCCATAGGGGAGTCTCGAGCCACACGTGGTGAATTTGGTGGAAGCAACAAGGACCTTCTAATGCCTCTAACTCTGCCATCTTATTGTCGTGTTTTTTTTATTTGATTTTTCATTGACTTTTTATGTCATTTGCTTTCCCTGGGATGTGGACAGAAAGAGCTGCTACAATAAGCCCCACACTGTGTAATCTGCATTAAGGGATCAGAATCTGAATTTTTTATTTTTTTTATAATTACAGCGCCATCATCCACATACAGAAATAGAAGGGGCAATGTCAATTAAACAGTGTGTGTTTAGTTTTACTTTAAGGATTTGACCTCTGCTCTCTAAGACCACACCCACTTGTCTCTGGTCACACCTGCTTTTTGGCCTCCATACCCTTCCTCTTCATAAAGTGCCCCTCATTCTCAAGTTCAAAAGTTGAGAGATATGCCTAGGGCAGTGATGGCGAACCTTGGCACCCCAGATGTTTTGGAACTACATTTCCCATGATGCTCATCTACACTGCAGAGTGCATGAGCATCATGGGAAATGTAGTTCCAAAACATCTGGGGTGCCAAGGTTCGACATCACTGGCCTAGGGGAAGGTATTTGTTGAAATGAATTGTCTGATGACAGGACTCTGTACTTCCATAAGCAGTCTGCTAATTCACCACAAGGTGGTGCTGTGGTATCAATTATCTGTTACTAGAAATCCATTGACTTTGTGTGTAATAGGCTATTGTTACTATTGATTGAATCAAATAACAGATCATTCTCCTTTATAGTTGCATACATATGTATCTTCTCTGCACAGAATCCAGGAATCTGAGCGATTCATGAATTGTTTATCCTCTAGAAATTGGACAAACCTGCATAGATATACTCAGGCCATTCAAAATGTTTGCGATTCACCCAGAGGCGGCTCTAGGCTTTGTGAGGCCTTAGGCAAATCTTAGACATTAGGCCCCACTCATGCCCATAATGGGGAAAAATAATTCAAACATTTTCCTGGCCCCCACCCCTAGCAATTTTGCTTCCCATCCCAAAAGAAAAAAATGCACATTGACTTATCTAAAAAAAGTTTAATAATGTAAACATAAAGTTTTACACTCACTGATTGCTCCAGGTTCACTGATTGGTTGCTAGAGGTCACTGCACATCATTACTTCTTACTGATTGGTTGCTAAAAGCTACTGCACGTTATTACAGCTCACTGATTGGTTGCTAGAGGTTACTGCACATCATTACAACCTACTCATTGGCTGCTAGAGGTTATTGCATGTCATTACTGCTTACCCATTGGTTGCTAGAGGTTGATGACGTGGGGTGGTAGGCAGCTGACAGTGGGGTTCAGGGGGAAGGAGTGATGTGAGGGGGTAGGCAGCTGACAGTGTGGTACAGGGGGAGATGATGACGAAATGGGGTGGTAGGCAGCTGACAGTAGGGTACGTGGGGTGGTAGGCAGCTTACAGTGGGGTACAGAGGGAGATGATGATGACGTGGGGTGGTAGGCAGCTGACAGTGGGGTTCAGGGTGGAGGAGTGATGATGAGGTGGAGTGGTAGGCAGCTGACAGTGGGGTACGGGGGGAGATGATGATGATGTGGGGGGGTAGGCAGCTGACAGTGGAGTATAGGGGGGATGATGATGAGGTGGGGTGGTAGGCAGCTGACTGTGGGGTACAGGGAGGGGATGATGATGATGTGGGGTGGTAGGCAGCTGACAGTGAGGTACGGGGGGGATGATGATGACGTGGGGTGGTAGGCAGCTGACAGTGGGATACAGGGGGAGATGATGATGATGTTGGGTGGTAGGCAGCTGACAGTGGGGTTTAGGGGGGAGAAGTGATGATGACGAGGGGTGGAAGGCAGCTGACAGTGGGGTACAGGAGGAGGATGATGATGACGTGGGGTGGTAGGAAGCTGACAGTGGGATACACCGGGAGATGATGATGATGTGGGGTGGTAGGCAGCTGATAGTGGGGTACAGGGGGATGATGATGATGTGGGGTCGTAGGCAGCTGACAGTGGGGTACAGGGAGGGGTTGATGACGTGGGGTGGTAGGCAGCTGACAGTGGGGTACAGGGAGGGGTTGATGATGACGTGGGGTGGTAGGCAGAAGACAGTGGGGTACAGGGGGGATGATGATGACGTGGGGTGGTAGGCAGCTGACAGTGGGGTACAGTGGGGAGGATGATGATTTGGGGAAGGAGCAGCTGACAGTGTGGTACAGGGGGAGATGATGATGATGTGGGGTGGTAGGCCGCTGACATTGGGATTCAGGGTGAGGAGTGATGATGACGGGGGGTAGACAGCTGACAGTGGGGTACAGGGGGGATGATGATGACGTGGGGTGGTAGGCAGCTGACAGTGTGGTACGGGGGGAGATGATGATGATGTGGGGTGGTAGGCAGCTGACAGTGGGGAACAGGGGGGATTATGATGATGTGGGGTGGTAGGCATCTGACAGTGGGGTACAGGGGGAGGATGATGATGACGTGGGGTGGTAGGCAGCTGACAGTGGGGAACAGGGGGGATTATGATGATGTGGGGTGGTAGGCAGCTGACAGTGGGGTACAGGGGGAGGATGATGACTTGGGGAAGGAGCAGCTGACAGTGGGGTACAGGGGGAGATGATGATGATGTAGGGTGTTAGGCCGCTGACATTGGGGTTCAGGGTGAGGAGTGATGAAGACGGGGGGGTAGACAGCTGACAGTGGGGTACAGGGGGGATGATGATGACGTGGGGTGGTAGGCAGCTGACAGTGTGGTACGGGGGGAGATGATGATGATGTGGGGTGGTAGGCAGCTGACAGTGGGGAACAGGGGGGATTATGATGATGTGGGGTGGTAGGCAGCTGACAGTGGGGTACAGAGGGAGGATGATGATGACGTGGGGTGGTAGGCAGCTGACAGTGGGGTACAGGGGGGATTATGATGATGTGGGGTGGTAGGCATCTGACAGTGGGGTACAGGGGGAGGATGATGATGACGTGGGGTGGTAGGCAGCTGACAGTGGGGAACAGGGGGGATTATGATGATGTGGGGTGGTAGGCAGCTGACAGTGGGGTACAGGGGGAGGATGATGATGACGTGGGGTGGTAGGCAGCTGACAGTGGGGTACAAGGGGAGATGATGATGATGATGTGGGGTGGTAGGCAGCTGACAGTGGGGACGGGGGGAGATGATGATGATGTGGGGTGGTAGGCAGCTGACATTGGGGTACAGGGGGGATGATGACGTGGGGTGGTAGGCAGCTGACAGTGGGGTATGGGGGGAGATGATGATGATGTGGGGGGGGTAGGCAGCTGACAGTGGGGTACAGGGGGGATTATGATGATGTGGGGTGGTAGGCATCTGACAGTGGGGTACGGGGGGAGATGATGATGATGTGGGGTGGTAGGCAGCTGACAGTGGAGTACAGGGGGGATTATGATGATGTGTGGTGGTAGGCAGCTGACAGTGGGATACATGGGGAGATGATGATGATGTGGGGTGGTAGGCAGCTGACAGTGGGGTACGGGGGGAGATGATGATGATGTGGGGTGGTAGGCAGCTGACAGTGGGGTACAGGGGGGATTATGATGATGTGTGGTGGTAGGCAGCTGACAGTGGGGTACAGGGGGAGGATGATGATGACGTGGGTGGTAGGCAGCTGACAGTGGGGTACAAGGGGAGATGATGATGATGATGTGGGGTGGTAGACAGCTGACAGTGGGGACGGGGGGAGATGATGATGATGTGGGGTGGTAGGCAGCTGACATTGGGGTACAGGGGGGATGATGATGTGTGGTGGTAGGCAGCTGACAGTGGGGTACAGAGGGAGATGATGATGACGCGGGTGGTAGGCAGCTGACAGTGGGGTTCAAGGGGGAAGAGTGATGATGTGGGGAGGTAGGCAGCTGACAGTGGGGTACAGGGGGGATGATGATGACGTGGGGTGGTAGGCAGAAGACAGTGGGGTACAGGGGGGATGATGATGACGTGGGGTGGTAGGCAGCTGACAGTGGGGTACAGTGGGGAGGATGATGACTTGGGGAAGGAGCAGCTGACAGTGGGGTACAGGGGGAGATGATGATGATGTGGGGTGGTAGGCCGCTGACATTGGGGTTCAGGGTGAGGAGTGATGATGACGGGGGGTAGACAGCTGACAGTGGGGTACAGGGGGGATGATGATGACGTGGGGTGGTAGGCAGCTGACAGTGTGGTACGGGGGGAGATGATGATGATGTGGGGTGGTAGGCAGCTGACAGTGGGGAACAGGGGGGATTATGATGATGTGGGGTGGTAGGCAGCTGACAGTGGGGTACAGGGGGAGGATGATGATGACGTGGGGTGGTAGGCAGCTGACAGTGGGGTACAGGGGGGATTATGATGATGTGGGGTGGTAGGCATCTGACAGTGGGGTACAGGGGGAGGATGATGATGACGTGGGGTGGTAGGCAGCTGACAGTGGGGAACAGGGGGGATTATGATGATGTGGGGTGGTAGGCAGCTGACAGTGGGGTACAGGGGGAGGATGATGACTTGGGGAAGGAGCAGCTGACAGTGGGGTACAGGGGGAGATGATGATGATGTAGGGTGTTAGGCCGCTGACATTGGGGTTCAGGGTGAGGAGTGATGATGACGGGGGGGTAGACAGCTGACAGTGGGGAACAGGGGGGATTATGATGATGTGGGGTGGTAGGCAGCTGACAGTGGGGTACAGAGGGAGGATGATGATGACGTGGGGTGGTAGGCAGCTGACAGTGGGGTACAGGGGGGATTATGATGATGTGGGGTGGTAGGCATCTGACAGTGGGGTACAGGGGGAGGATGATGATGATGTGGGGTGGTAGGCAGCTGACAGTGGGGAACAGGGGGGATTATGATGATGTGGGGTGGTAGGCAGCTGACAGTGGGGTACAGGGGGAGGATGATGATGACGTGGGGTGGTAGGCAGCTGACAGTGGGGTACAAGGGGAGATGATGATGATGATGTGGGGTGGTAGGCAGCTGACAGTGGGGACGGGGGGAGATGATGATGATGTGGGGTGGTAGGCAGCTGACATTGGGGTACAGGGGGGATGATGACGTGGGGTGGTAGGCAGCTGACAGTGGGGTATGGGGGGAGATGATGATGATGTGGGGGGGTAGGCAGCTGACAGTGGGGTACAGGGGGGATTATGATGATGTGGGGTGGTAGGCAGCTGACAGTGGGATACATGGGGAGATGATGATGATGTGGGGTGGTAGGCAGCTGACAGTGGGGTACGGGGGGAGATGATGATGATGTGGGGTGGTAGGCAGCTGACAGTGGGGTACAGGGGGGATTATGATGATGTGTGGTGGTAGGCAGCTGACAGTGGGGTACAGGGGGAGGATGATGATGACGTGGGGTGGTAGGCAGCTGACAGTGGGGTACAAGGGGAGATGATGATGATGATGTGGGGTGGTAGACAGCTGACAGTGGGGACGGGGGGAGATGATGATGATGTGGGGTGGTAGGCAGCTGACATTGGGGTACAGGGGGGATGATGATGTGTGGTGGTAGGCAGCTGACAGTGGGGTACAGAGGGAGATGATGATGACGCGGGTGGTAGGCAGCTGACAGTGGGGTTCAAGGGGGAAGAGTGATGATGTGGGGAGGTAGGCAGCTGACAGTGGGGTACAGGGGGGATGATGACGTGGGGTGGTAGGCAGCTGACAGTGGGGTACAGGGGGGATTATGATGATGTGGGGTGGTAGGCATCTGACAGTGGGGTACGGGGGGAGATGATGATGATGTGGGGTGGTAGGCAGCTGACAGTGGGGTACAGGGGGGATTATGATGATGTGTGGTGGTAGGCAGCTGACAGTGGGATACATGGGGAGATGATGATGATGTGGGGTGGTAGGCAGCTGACAGTGGGGTACGGGGGGAGATGATGATGATGTGGAGTGGTAGGCAGCTGACAGTGGGGTACAGGGGGGATTATGATGATGTGTGGTGGTAGGCAGCTGACAGTGGGGTACAGGGGGAGGATGATGATGACGTGGGGTGGTAGGCAGCTGACAGTGGGGTACAAGGGGAGATGATGATGATGATGTGGGGTGGTAGGCAGCTGACAGTGGGGACGGGGGGAGATGATGATGATGTGGGGTGGTAGGCAGCTGACAGTGGGGTACAGAGGGAGATGATGATGACGCGGGTGGTAGGCAGCTGACAGTGGGGTTCAAGGGGGAAGAGTGATGATGTGGGGAGGTAGGCAGCTGACAGTGGGGTTCAGGGGGGAGGATTGATCATGACGTGGGGTGGAAGGCAGCTGACAGTGGGGTACAGGAGGAGGATGATGATGACGTGGGGTGGTAGGAAGCTGACAGTGGGATACACCGGGAGATGATGATGATGTGGGGTCGTAGGCAGCTGACAGTGGGGTACAGGGAGAGGATGATGACTTGGGGAAGGAGCAGCTGACAGTGGGGTACAGGGGGGATGATGATGATGTGGGGTGGTAGGCATCTGACAGTGGGGAACAGGGGGGATTATGATGTGGGGTGGTAGGCAGCTGACAGTGGGGTACAGGGGGAGATGATGATGATGTGGGGTGGTAGGCAGAAGACAGTGGGGTACAGGGGGAGGATGATGACTTGGGGAAGGAGCACCTGACAGTGGGGTACAGGGGGGATGATGATGATGTGGGGTGGTAGGCAGCTGACAGTGGGGAACAGGGGGGATTATGATGTGGGGTGGTAGGCAGCTGACAGTGGGGTACAGGGGGGGAGATGATGATGACGTGGGGTGGTAGGCAGCTGACAGTGGGGTACAGGGGGGTTAAGATAAGGATGATGATAACAGGGGTAGGGTGGTGGATATTAGAGGTGCGGTACTTGGCGATGATAATGACAGGAGGCAGGGTGGTAGGATGTCAGAGGTGGGGGAGGGGGATGATGATGATGATGACAGGGGGTGTCAGAGGTGGGGGGGGATGATGATGACAGGGGGTGTCAGAGGTGGGGGAGGGGATGATGATGACAGGGGGTGTCAGAGGTGGGGGACGGGATGATGATGGCAGGGGGTGTGAGAGGTGGGGGAGGGGATGATGATGACAGGGGGTGTCAGAGGTGGGGGACGGGATGATGATGGCAGGGGGTGTGAGAGGTGGGGGAGGGGATAATGATGGTGACAGGGGGTGTCAGAGGTGGGGGAGGGGATGATGGTGACAGGGGGTGTCAGAGGTGGGGGAGGGGATGATGGTGACAGGGGGTGTCAGAGGTGGGGGAGGGGATGATGGTGACAGGGGGTGGGGTGGTAGTCAGCTGACAGTGGGGTACAGCAGAGGTGGGGGAGGTGGTGGGATGCCAGGAACAGGGAGGTGATGATGATGATGATGACATGGGGTCAGTGCAGTGTGTGTGGGGTGGGGGGGGTCACAAGGGGGGAAGGCGGTGGTAATTCTGGGGGGGGGCGGGGCCTTAGTAGGTGACGTGACGGGTCGGGGCGTGTCAGTGTCGGGCACCAGGGCAGGACTGGACCTTTGAGGCTCCTGGATGGTCGCCGGTGTTCTGCCCAATTGAGTCCGACCATCGATATGTGTCCGTTCCGTACTGCGCATGCGCAGTACGGAGCAGACGAAGCTTCGGAAAATCTCCGAAGCTGAACGGCGCCTGCGCCGTGAGTGGAGGAGGTAGCCCCACTATCCAAGCGGACATAGGGTTTAGAATTTTAGAGGGCCCCTCGCGGGCGAGCTTCGCTCGCCACGCTTCGGGCTCGGCCTCGCTGCGCTCGGCTCTTTTTTATTCTAACTCTATGTCCACTTGGATAGTGGGGATAGAACCTGGACTCACGGCGCAGGCGCCGTTCGTCCTCGGCAATTTTCGGAATCTGTGCTCCTGTGTACTGCGCATGCGCAGTACGCAGAGGACAGCATCTGATGGAGGACCCTATTTTACAAGACACCGGGCGTCAGCTGACCTCTGACAGGTCCTCTTCCATGTCAGATTGTCCGCCCTGCAGAGGAGATCGGGGAGCCGCTCAGCCATTATTCAAACTCTGCTGGAGTCAGAGATCCGCGGTGCAGGGCAGGAGGGAGGAGCCGGGGGGAGGGGAGTACATGGCTCCACCCACTGACCCTCCGACCTCGGGCCCTGGTCAGTGAAAGTCCGCCCCTGGGTGGGGAAAACGAGTTGGGGCCCCGGACGGAAGTCGGGGACGATCCCTGCAACTCCCACACGGGCGTATTAGGCACAGCCTGTGCGCAGGTATGGCAGAGGTGTGTAGCCGGGAGCGGTGGCATGGCTCTATAATACCTCGCTCCCACATGCTGAGGCTGTTCTGTCTAGTCCACGAGTTCTTGTCCGCCCTTCTCCAGGGGAGGGTGTGAGCGCAATGGCAGGTACATTGGAACCTTGGGGAACCATCCAGACGGTCCCTCTGGTGCGGGGAGGCAATCCCAGTACTGATCTCTTAAGCGGGTCAGTTCCTGTGATATATGCCGATGGGAGCGACGACTGGATGATGACGATAGGCGCCTTTTTTTTTTTTCCCTCTTCTTAAAAAAAATTAAGAAAAAGACATTTATATATGTGAATTTTATTTTTTATTATATATATTATATTTATGGTTATTATTTATTATTATTTTTTTCATCTTTATTATTATTATTTATTATTATTCAAGCTGCTCTACAATAAAAAAAAACAGAAATAGAAAATAAAAAATAATATAAATAAATGCAGCGCTACCTAAAAGTGCATATACATATAAAATAATAATAACCAGAATATATAAAGTGCAAATGAGATATTATCCCACTAAGTAATAAATACAGCATGTATAGTGCAAGAAATCAATCTGCATAAATAATCCAAATGCATAAAAATACAAATATTGTAGGTGAAAATAAGTGAAAAAATATGTAAATGAAAAAATATAATAATTTAGATATCAATCCAGTGATTGTGTGTGAAATAATCAATATTTCCAAGTGATTGTCCAAAAAAAACATGCACAAAAAGCAGAAAATATTTTTAAAAAACAAAGTCCATGCAGAAAGTGTAAAGTGACTTCCAAACGTGACAATCCACTGCAAAACTTCAGTGCCTATTACGTGCACCACCTATTTCCCCCAGCCTCTCACCTCCAATAGCTGGCAAAATAGACGTTGTGTATAATCAAAATAGCTGCTGGCTCCTTATTCATCCAGTCTCACTGTGCTACCGCTGTTAGTATCTCACTGTGAATCACTATGTATACATAGTACATATTCTCCCAATTACTCCAGGATATCCAATAGGCACATAGTGGAAGAAGACAGAGGGGCTTTCATGTGTAGTAACTTAATAACCGCTTTATTAAAAGAACAAATCCACACTTACATGAGAATACACAGTGGAACATGCAGCAGACGCGAACTTCCGGTTTCGGCCGTAACCGGAAGTAGTATGTCCGACACCCAATTCCTTCCCTGACGCGTTGCGTTACCTCACGTAACTTTTTCAAAAAAGTTGAAAGTTGAAAAAGTTACGTGAGGTAACGCAACGCAACAAGTAGAACACTCAGAGGGTATTTGGCTATTATCAATATTAATTTTTATACACCTGTATTTATAGTTATTTTTATATTTATTTACTATTATAACTATTATTTTTTTTATACACCCTTATTTATTATATATTTATTCATGAAATGATTTCACATATATATATAGTAACTTTTTTTATAGACTCTTATTTATATTATTTTTATTATTATCATTATTTTTATTTTTTTTCTACATTCTTATTTATTTCTTTTATATTACTTTTGTTTGTTCATATTAATTTAACCCTTTTTTTCATCACATATTCACAATCTTTTCTGTTTGCTTTCATCGCATTTATAGGATAATTATTTGTAACATTGCATTGCAGATTTTTAAAAGATTGATTGGAGCATAATATACGTAAAAATGTGTTGTAATATTTGTGTTGTAATAATTGCAGTTATTTATGAGGGAGAAACTCAATAATTATTTGTATGGAGTTTTTTTTTTTTTTTAATCAGTAATACTTTTAAACAATAAACAAATGAGCAGCACTGACCCCTTCTAGTGAAAGATAGATAAAGCATCCTCAGCTCACATGTGATGCTGCATATTCACCACAGGAGGTCGCTCTGCTCAGAGCTCTGAGCCTGCCTTTTGCCATCCTGAATGTGTAAAGCAGAAGGTTGATGCTGATGATCAGATCTAGTGAAGTGCCTGTGAGTGACATTTATCAGAGGAATTACTGACAGAATAAGGAACTGGTGCCAATCAGACTGCCAAAGCATTAGTGAGATGTTTTGAGTGCACAGGTGATCCCTGCCATCCCAATACTGGGCAACCTTCTGCTATAGATTTACAAATATTTGTAGATTTGTGATTAAAAAGTGAAGTTCTGCCCATCCTCCTCCCCCCTCCTCTACCGCTATAGAAACTTTTTTTTTTGGAGTGGATTCCTTTTTCTGACAGGTACCCGATCCCACTTCTGCTCCTCCCCCCACAGGTGAGAAAAGCCAAGGCTCGGCTCCCCCCCTCCCCCACTCCCGCAGCCTCCTGGGACACGTCTCATGCCCTAGGAATGAATGAATGAATGAAATACTTGTATAGCGCACAATGCAAACTGAATCGCCTCTAGGAGATGCGGGACCAGTGGGAAAGTGCAGTACATCTCGCACATGAGCAGTGGGGTGCCAGCTGTGGAACAGCAGGAAGTCACAGCCGGCTTCCCACAGTCAAGATGGCGGCGCTGGAGACCAGAAGACCAGCGAAGAAGCTGAGTTTACCACAAAAAAAGATAAAATGAACTACTAAGACTAGAATCAGACATATGTGGGATGGGAAACACACGCTAATCGCACACGTTCCCCAACCTGCAGGAAATACGTGCTGCCCTTTATCAGAAGCACAGGGGGTGCCATCACGTCTTAATGTCCCCCCACACATAGGAAAGCGCGGCGTGTTTTCAGTGTAGCGCCGGGCTCCTGAAGAGCATGCGCTATGTTTTTTTTGTAAATGTAGTTTTTCCTAAGACCATAGTTGGGTTTTAGGGTTCATTTCAGTAAATTATGGCCGTTTTTTCAGGAGCAGTGATTTTAATAATGATTAAAGTTAAACAATAAAAGTGTAATATTCCTTTAAATTTCCTACCTGGGGGGTGTCTATAGTTAGGGTTGCCACCTTTTCTTCAAGCCAAACCCGAACACTTTAGCGGCACAGGGCACATTTTTTTCGTAGTATACACTATAGGATTATAAAAGACCTGGGACACCTTTGGGTGCCCCCCAAGGAAAGTGGTAATGCGGTGCGCTGCGGCAGACAGTGGGTGGGGCCAAACTGCTCTTACTAACATCATGCCCCCCCCCAGTGATGCCAAACCTACCCTCAGAGAGCCGATCCCGAATGGCAACAGATTTTTGTGTTACTATCTAAGCTACTTGGGGAGCCACAGCCCAGTCTAAATAATGTGTCCGGGTTTCAGGCAGACTGAAACCCGGACACAGGATTCCAAACCCGAACTGTCCAGGTGAATCCTGGACAGGTGGCAACCCTATCTATAGTATGCCTGTGAAGGGACGCATGTTTCCCGTGCTTAGAACTGTCCCTGCACAAAGTGTCATTTCTGCAGGAAAAAAAGTCTTTTAAAATCACTTGCGGCGTAATACAGAGAACACTCAGTGAGTGTTCTCTGTATTATGGGAGCCGACAATTCATTCATTGATAAAAAAAAAAAAAAAAAAGCGTGGGGTTCCCCTAAATTCAATTACCAGGCCCTTCAGGTCTGGTATGGATATTAAGGGGAACCCCGTGTCAAATTTAAAAAAATATTGACGTGGGGGTCCCCCTAAAAATCCATACCAGACCCTTTATCCGAGCACGCAGCCTGGCAGGCCGCAGGAAAAGGGGGGGGGGGCGCTCTCTCGAACCGTACCAGGCCACATGCCCTCAACATTGGGAGGATGCTTTGGGGGTCTGTGACCCCTCAAAGCACCATGTCCCTATGTTGATGGGGACAAGGGCCTCATCCCCACAACCCTGGCCGGTGGTTGTGGGGGTCTGCGGGCAGGGGGGCTTATCAGAATCTGGAAGCCCCCTTTAACAAGGGGACCCCCAGATCCCGCCCCCTCCCCTGTTTGAAATGGTAAGGTGGTACAAAAGTACCCCTACCATTTCCCAAAGAAAGTGTAAAAAATGGTTAAGTAAGACAAACACACTTTTGAAAAATTCCTTTATTAAAAATAAAAAAAAGATTCCAGCGGTGGTAATCCACTCTTGCTATCCAGCGACGGATGATCATCTCTCCGGGGTCCAGCGATGGCTGATCTGATCCAGCGACGGGTCATTTTCAGTCCAGCGCATTACACCAGAGGGGGGGTCACCCATACGTCATTGGGGAACCTCTGACTTCCCTCACCAGCGTAAAAGGGGGCGGGGTCAGGTGACGGGCTCCCCGCAGTGTCTCCTCAGTGGAGACAGAAGACGGATGCATGGATGGACTGCGCTGGACTGAAAATCACCTGTCGCTGGATCAGATCAGCCATCGCTGGACCCCGGAGAGATGATCATCCGTCGCTGGATAGCAAGAGTGGATTACCACCGCTGGAATCTTTTTTTTATTTTTAATAAAGGAATTTTTCAAAAGTGTGTTTGTCTTATTTAACCATTTTTTACACTTTCTTTGTGAAATGGTAGGGGTACTTTTGTACCCCCTTACCATTTCAAACAGGGGGGGCAGGATCTGGGGGTCCCCTTGTTAAAGGGGGCTTCCAGATTCTGATAAGCCCCCCACCCGCAGACCCCCACAACCACCGGCCAGGGTTGTGGGGATGAGGCCCTTGTCCCCATCAACATGGGGACATGGTGCTTTGAGGGGTCACAGGCCCCCAAAGCATCCTCCCAATGTTGAGGGCATGTGGCCTGGTACGGTAGGGGGGGGCACTCTCTCGTCCCCCCCTCTTTTCCAGCGGCCTGCCAGTTTGCGTGTTCGGATAAAGGGTCTGGTATGGATTTTTAGGGGAAACTCCACATCAATTTTTTTTTTAACTTGACGCGGGGTTCCCCTTAATATCCATACCAGACCTGAAGGGCCTGGTAATTGAATTCAGGGGAACCCCACGCTTTTTTTTTTTTTCTTTTTATCAATGAATGAATTGTCGGCTCCCGTATTACGCCGCAAGTGATTTTAAAAGATTTTTATTCCTGCAGAAATGATACTTTGTGCAGGGACAGTTCTCAGCACGGGAAACATGCGCCCCTTCACAGGCATACTATAGACACCCCCCAGGTACGAAATTTAAAGGAATATTACACTTTTATCGTTTCACTTTAATCATTATTAAAATCACTGCTCCCGAAAAAACGCCCGTTTGTAAAACTTTTTTTTGTATTGGTACATGTCCCCTGGGGCAGGACCCGGGTCCCCAAACACTTTTTAGGACAATAACTTGCATATTAGCCTTTAAAATTAGCACTTTAGATTTCTCCCATAGACTTGTACAGGGTGTTCCGGCTTTTCGACTTTGCCACGAACACCCCAAATTGTTCACTGAACAGGCCAACAGGCAATGTTCAACTCGAACTCGAAGCTCATCCCTACCCGACAACTGAAAATGCAACCAGGGGAGGACTTTTTGCTATAATATCCCCCAAAAATATAGAAAACATTTTTTTTCTCAGTTTAGGCCGATATGTATTCTTCTACATATTTTTAGTAAAAAAAAAATAAGCGATTGATTGGTTTGTGCAAAGGTTAATAGGGTCTACAAAATAGGGGGTAGTTTTATGGCATTTTAATTTTTTTATTAGTAATGGCGGCGATCAGCGATTTTTATCGGGACAGAGACATGGCGGACACATCGGACACTTTTGACATTATTTTGGGACCAATGTCATTTATACAGCGATCAGTGCTATAACAATGCACTGATTACTGCGTAAATGACACTGGCGATAAAGGGGTTAAGTGTGTCCTAGGGAGTGATTCTAACTGTGTGGCGAATGGGCTTCAACTCACATGACAGCGATCACTGTTCCTGATGACAGGGAACAGTGATCTCTGTCATGACACAAGCCGGAACGGGGAAATGCCTTGTTTACATAGCCGGTCCCTCGGGCACGGTCACGCTGTATGCTCATTTTTTTGGAGCAGAATTGCACATTTTTGCAGCTGTTAGCCGCCGTTTTTCAACTAAATGGTGTGGAGTGCCGCTGCAAAGGGGGAGGAGAGGTGCTGTTTGAGCTGAAACCGGTAAAAAAAAAAAACACATGTTGAGCTGTTCAGGCATTTCCAATGATGTCTATGGGGACAAAATCAATTCTACCTGATAAGCTCGTGTACTTTTTGAAGCGACAGGCATTTTGCTACAAGCAACAGAAGGCTCACATGTGAACAGGGGCCATTGAATTGAATGGAATTTTGCTTTGTTGAGCATTTTTGAGCTCTGAACTGCAAGCTGCATAGCATACTAGCTCATTATGAATTACTTACCTGAGATCGAAGCCCACACATGGGCCCTTGTTCGCCTCCTCCGACGCCGCCATATATGTGACTTCCGGGTATCGCGGCTCCGGCACTGTGACTGGCCAGAGCCGCTAAGACGTCACTCTTGCGCATGCACGCTGGTGCCGCCATTAACAGCATGATCGCCGTTAGAAACAACACGCTCAGTGTGCCTGCGCCCGATGTCTACAGTGCATACGCCGTAGACATCGGTGCCGATATTCCTGCAAATATTTCCTAAACCTTTTAGGTTTGGGAGATATTTCTTGCACCTACAGGTAAGCCTTAATCTAGGCTCACCTGTAGGTTAAAGTGGTTGTAATGGGTTTACAACCACTTCAAATAATCAAAAGCAATTGTCAGAACTCAGCATTGAGATATACACACAGTGCCCATCAGACAGAAGTGAAGTAAAAGTACATCTCTAGGCATCTTTGGCTACAGTGAGAAAGGGTTAGACCCTCTGTGATTTTTTTGCTTTGTGTCTCTGCTGGGAAAATTCACATTCTTTGTGTCCCCTAAAGGGAAAGTGTGTTTGTGTGTGTTCTCCGACATTTTAGACTTGTTCCTAGAAGAAGAGGTGGGGGAATCTGCTAATAGGGACACTTGTTCTGGGAACAGCAGTCTAAACGGGTTTGGATTTGGCACAGCCTGGTTATACGTAATACTGCTATATTGCTTTGTTTATTCATTATTCATGTTCAGGCCTTTGAGTACCGATCCAGTAGAGGGTATTTGATTTTATGAGTGGGTTCTTTACCCAAGGCCGGACTGGCCTACCGGGAAATTCGGCTGTGCTCAGGCCGAGCCCGTACATGCTCAACAATTTTCGGAAAGGCTGGTGCATGCGCCATTTTTAAAAGTAAAGCAGCGCTCAGTGAGGTCTCGTCTGGTGGCGTGTGCCTCTTCTTACGTCCCACCCACAGCCTCTGACCTCCTAAACGCCCCCCCTCCACCCTGCAGCCTCTGACCTCCTGAACGCCCCCCCTGCAGCCTCTGACCTCCTGTCTGCCCCCCGCACCCTCTGACCTCCTGAACGCCCCCCTGCAGCCTCTGACCTCCTGTCTGCCCCCCCTGCAGCCTCTGACCACCTGTCACCCCCTCCCCCCTTCAGCCTCTGACCTCCTGTCCGCCCCCTCCCCTCTGCAGCCTCTGACCTCCTGTCCGCCCCCCTGCAGCCTCTGACCTCCTGTCCGCCCTCCTGCAGCCTCTGACCTCCTGTCCGCCCCCCCTCCCCCTGCAGCCTCTGACCTCCTGTCTGCCCCCCCTGCAGCCTCTGACCCCCTGAACGCCCACCTTCCCCCTGCAGCCTCTGACCTCCTGTTCCGCCCCCCCCCTGCAGCCTCTGACCTCCTGTTCCGCCCCCCCTGCAGCCTCTGACCTCCTGTCTGCCCCCTCCCCTCTTCAGCTTCTGACCTCCTGTCTGCCCCCTCCCCTCTGCAGCCTTTGACCTCCTGTCTGCCCCCTCCCCCTGCAGCCTCTGACCTCCTGTCCACCCCCCTGCAGCCTCTGACCTCCTGTCCGCCCCCTCCCTCGCAGCCTCTGACCCACTGAACGCCCACCGCCCCCCTGCAGCCTCTGACCTCCTGTCCGCCCCCACTGCAGCCTCTGACCTCCTGTCTGCCCCCCCTCCCCTCTGCAGCCTCTGACCTCCTGTCCGCCCCCCCCCCCCCCCCCGCAGCCTCTGACCTCCTGTCCACCCCCCTCCAGCCTCTGACCTCCTGTCCCCCCTGCAGCCTCTGACCTCCTATCCCCCCGCAGCCTCTGACCTCCTATCCTAAGGTGACCAGATTTTTAAAATGAAATCTGGGGACATTTATTTTTTTACTAGTAATGGCAGCAATCTGCGACTCATAGTGGGACTGTGATATTGCGGTGGACAAATCAGACACTAAGTGACAATTTTGACACTTTGTGGAAACCAGTGACATTAATACAGTGCTAAAAATATGTACTGTCACTGTACTAATGATACTGGCTGGGAAGGGGATAACATCTAGGGCAATCAGTGGGTTTAATGTGTGCCTAACAACTGTTTTCTCACTGTGGAGGGGGGGGGGGTGCTTTTACTAAGGGAAGACATAGTTCCCTGTACTTGCTTTGCAGGAACACAGGATCAATGTCTTCCACACTGACAGAATGGTGAACTGCCTTGTTTACACTAGGTGAGTCCGCCGGATCCGCTGATTGGCTCTGACACACAGAAATGCAGGATCACGTATATAAGTGATCCTGCGCAGCGCGAACGCCCTGTAGCAGTAAATCTTCTATCAGGTGATCGAAAACTGGTTAAAGCGGGAGTCCACCGGGACTCCGCGTTTTATTTATTTTTTTAAAAGCCAGCAGCTACAAATACTGCAGCTGCTGACTTTTAAAATAGTGACACTTACCTGTCCAGCGCGCCCGCGATGTCGGCACCCGAAGCCGATCGCTAGGTCGTCTGTCGGGTCCTGCCGCCGCCATCTTGGGTACGGGAATCAGGAAATGGAGCCTTTCGGCTTCATTTCCCGGTTCCCTACTGCGCATGCGCGAATTGCGCTGCGCAATAAGGACGCTCCCCGCTGCCTCTGGGATCTGTGTGTTTCCCAGCAGGCAGCGGGGCACTTGCGGGAAGGGGCGGGCACTTGCGGAAAGGGGCGTAAGTTACGCCCTTTTCCGCAGAGAGCTGTCCCGGAAGTGGGTGCAGTTACCTGGATTATCCAGGTAACTGCACCCCCCTCCCCCCTGAAAGGTGCCGATTGTGGCACCGGAGGGGGGGAGGGTTCCGATGAGCGGAAGGTCCACTTTAGGGTGGACCTCCGCTTTAAGATCATCAGCTTTATGATAACTCACAGGCAGGGGGCGCTCTATCATGGCTCTGGCTGGCTCTGTCACAGTGTGTCACATAACATGGCTGCTGGGTGCTGAATTTGTGAACTTCTGACCAATAAGTGCCCCTCGCTGCCTGTGAGTTCTGATACCATCCATTATGCCAGAGAGACAGACACAGTGCAGTGGATATTTTAACTGAATTGTAAAAAAATATGAATTTTTATATAAATGATGGTCTCGTTGCCTATAAAATCTGAATTTAGGGTCCTTTTAGGGATTTTTGTCCTCACTTGGACCTCCTACTTTCTTGTCTAAGAGGGGAATTTTTCCCAGTTGGGGAGATTTTCTCTGATCTTCTCTTGCATCTCTAGTAAAGGGAAATTTCCTCAATGGTACAAAGGTAGTAAAAAATGACCTCCAAGAAGTCTACCCCTTTCTTGCTCTGTCCAAAACAAAAAAGTTTTTGGCTGTAAATACACATTAAAAAAAGAAAAAAGGTGTTGTTTTTTTGGTTGGGGACATTTCAGACTTGCATATTGTGTATTGATTTCTTCTTCTTTGTGGCCTGTAGAGCGAAAACCTCCTCTGGTGCCTGGAATTGGGGCAGTAGAGGGTGATGCCGCCAATGTTCCAGAAACCGCTGATTTGACAAAACTCACTCTTCCTCCACCTGCTCTTCCTGCTGCTGTCCATCAGCCACCACCTATACCACCACACCGACCTCCACCTTCTAGTTACATCACTGGTATGTCTACATCCAGCTCCTACAAAAGATGACACCAGGGCTCAAGTCCTGCGGGAACGCATGGGAACGGAGTTCCTGTACTTTTTCCACAACAGGAACTCAGTTCCCATTAGCAGCCATGTCCTGCAAGACTTTGAAGTATGTGAGGTATGTGGCAGGTGCTACACCAGCAGCTTCTGACACAGCTCGCAATGGTAAGTGTTGCACACCTGACCACTGCATTATTTATTTTTTATTATATAAATGAAAAAAGACTGAAAATATTGAAAAAAGCAAAAAATATATATTTTACTTTCTGCTGTAAAACATATCCAATAAATTTTTTTAAAAAAATGTAATTTCTTCTTACATTTTGGCCAAAACGCATCCTGCTACATATTTTTGGTAAAAAAATAAAAAAAGTGTATATTGATTGGTTTGTATGAAAACTATAGTGTCTACAATCTATGGGATATATACTGGAATTTATATTTATTTATTTATACTAGTAATGGTGGCGATCAGCGACTTATAGTGGGACTCCCTTAGTGCACGGTCAATCTGACACTTAGATTACTTTCACAATGTAGTCGCTCCGCGTTAGCGGTAAAGCGTCACAAATTTTAGCGGCTGTTTACCGTGGTTTTATCAGCACTTTTCAGCCCACTATTGGCCAAAGAAAGGGTTAAAAGCGCCCATGTCGCGGAGCTTTGGCAGCGCTGCCCATTCATTTCAATGGGCAGGGAGTTTTGGAAGCAGTGTATACAGAGCTCCCAAACTGCCCCAAAGATGCTGCTTGCAGGACTTTTCAGAACGTCCCACAAGCGCACCGCCCCAGTGTGAAAAGTCAGACTGCAATGAATAGGGAGGAGGTTTTCAGGCATTAGAGGTTATTTCTAGCACTAAAACACCTGAAAAACGCCTCAGTGTGAAAGCATCCAAACTGATGCTGACACCACCAATGACACTAATACAGTGATCAGTGCTAATAATATACACTGTCACTGTACTAATGACACTGGCTGGGAACATCAGGGGCGATCAAAAGGTTAACTGTGTGCCTGACAATGGTTACTGTATGTACAATGTGCTGATTTTTACTAAGTAATGTTCTGGTTTTTATTCCCTACTTTGCAGGCAGAAAAAAAAGCGGCACGTTGCTGCCGTCTGTAGAGAGCTCTGTGTTGTTGCTCTCTTCTGTCATTCGCTCAGCCGATCAGTGGGTCCCGGCCATAAATTATTGGCTGGGACCCACTGCTTGGCTTCTGCTGCAGTGAATGACAGCTCGGGTTTCTGGGTGCGCACGCATGCGCGAGAGAGCGGACCCGGAAGAAAGCCCCGATGTACAGGTACTTTACCATGCCTGAAAGAGCCAATCCCCCACAGTATAGGTACTGCAGCAGGTTGGCAAGAGGTTAAAGGCCTCATTCACACAGGCGTACCTATGCTAAGGGCCCCCCTGTGCCTGCATGGGGTACCCAAGTGTTTCATGCCTCTGGGTACAAGCAGTAAGGTTTATGTCTACTGGTACACAGTGCCTGCACAGACGTTCAGAGACATGCCCCCGCACCACTGCCAAGCTGGCACCGGCGGCTATATCCATGCAGCTACTGCGTCCCAATAGACATAAATGGATGCGGGCAAAGACGGTCCTTCACACAGAGGTGTGGATAGCTGAGGCCTAAGAGTAGGGTCGCCACCTGTCCGAGATTCACCCGGACAGTCCGGGTTTTGAATCCTGTGTTCGGGTTTCAGTCCATTTGAAACCTGGACACATTATTCAGACAGGAATGTGGCTCAGAACAAGGCTTGACTGGAGGGTGAGGGGGCACGATGTGCGCCACATTACTATTCTTTTTGGAGTGCCCAAAGGTGTTCCAGGTCTGTTACAATCCTATAGTGCCGGGTTTTCCCATAGACGGCCCTCCAGCTGTTGCGGAGCTACACGTCCCATGAGGCATTGCAAAACTCTGACACTCACAGACATGACTGGGCATGATGGGAATTGTAGTTCCTGAACAACTGGAGGGCCGTAGTGTGGAGACCCCTGCTATAGTGTGTACTAAGACCCCTTTCACACTCAGGCAGTGTTCAGGCATTTTGGTGCTAGAAATAGCGCCTGTAAAGCGCCTCCCCTGCCACACCAGTGTGAAAACCCGAGTGCCCTCACCCCGGGGCGGTGCGCTGGCGGGACGTTAGAAAAAGTCCTGCAAGCAGCATCTTTGGGGCGGTTTAGGGGCGCTGTATACGAAGGCTCCCAGACCACCCCTGCCCATTGGAATGAATGGGCAGCGCTTCCGAAGCGGCTGCAACGCGGGGTCCTTTTAACCCCTTTTTAGCCTCTTCTGGGGGGTTAAAAGTGCCCTCTTACCACCCGAATAGCGTTAAAGCGCCACTAAAACTAGCGGCACTTTACCTCTAACGCTCGGGCGGCTGCAGCGTGAAAGCACCCTAAAACAAAAAACAAAAACGTACTGTGTGCTGCTAGAGTGTTCGGGTTTGGCTTGAAAAAAAAAAGTGACAACCTCACCTAAGAGCTCATTCACACTGGAGGCATTTTTCTGCACTTTATCAGCGCCGGTCACCACACAGGACCATAGAAAACCATCGTTATCTCTGTGCCCTGTTCACACCACAAAGCTGCCTTGTGCTGCTGAATTTGCATAGAAAGCAGGTAGAAGTAGCGCCCCCAGGAGGTGTATGGGCATTATTAATCGCTCGCCCGTATTTATTGTTATTTATTATTTGATACCCCCTTATTTATAATTATTTTTACATTTATTAACTATTTGATTATTGTTTATTATTTGTATACCCCCTTATTTATTTTTAGATTTATTCATTAAATGTATTCACAAATATATATTTTTTGCCTTTTTTTTATACTCCCTTATTTATATTCTTTTTTTTTTTAAACGCAGACTTGGTGCATTTTTCTCGCAATGCACCAGAGCTCACATGACGTGGCATTGCAGCTCGTCCTCCGCATACAAATGAGTGACGGGCCGCTCCACACCACGGAATCGCACAACAACGTACTGAGCGTCCCTCTGCCATTCACGTGCGCTGTGCGATTTTAGCCTATTCATTGTGAATGGACCGAGTCGCACCAAAAGCAGGTCATGCACTCCTTTAGGGGAAACGCACAGCAAGCAGATGGCATAGTACTTCTGCAGCACGCGGTGTGGTGCAGGCGAGCGCCCTGCGTGTGCGACCTGCATTTCATGACGTAACATTAACACCCCGCTGCAAATCGCAACTGCGTTTTGAAGGTGGTGCAGGAAACGTGCGGCTTCCAAGCCAGCTTTCTGGTGTGAACTAAAGGCCACTCAATAAAGAAAAAAGAATTGTGCCTACTTTATGTATATTAACGCCCCGGATTGCGCCTACTTTACTCCTATTAGCGCCTGACTTGCGCCTGCTTTGCACATGCCGACACATCCCCCCCACCTTTCCTATGTTCCTGGCATTGTATGTATCCAGGTTATTCATAAAGATCCTTCTGGGTCTGACGATCGGCTCCCCTCCCTCTGCAATCTTGCAGTCTGTGGGTTACTATGGTCGCACTCCGGTTGTCAAGGACGGGTGGTTGCTAAGCGACGCTATGGATACTGCAACGGGGTCCTTCCGAGGCAGGCATCAGCAGAGCCAGCTACAGCTTGTGCGCAGGTCTGATAGAGCAGAGTGCGTCCCTTCAGCTCAGCAGCGTGCGGGTGTAATTCTGAGTAATGCCTGTAGGTGGCAGTGCTGAGCTGCTGAGCGGTGGCGTGTGACATGCGCGCCGTCTCCCAAAGGCACAGGCGTTGGATTGCGTATGTCCATGAGTTCTAGTCCACCCTGTGCCAAGTCACTCGGGTGTCCATTGCTAGTGCTAAATTCAGCATTAGCACGGTGGCTCACGACTATACCCCGGTCCACAACTGATCGCTGATGGCAAAGGTCACACTGACCAGTTCTGTGCTGGAAAAATAGTAGTGGATAGCCAACTTAGGGCATTGAGATAATACAGTGAAAATAAAAATGTAAATAAAGGGGTATGTATAAAAACCATAATTATAATATAAAATATTATGTTTAACGCTTTTATTATTTTATACCCCATTTATTTACATTTTTATTGCAGAAAAATCCTGAAGAATAATAAAAAAATAAAAAACATAAATATAATATATAGATAATAGAAAATAAATAAATAAAATTATATTTAAGTTTTTATTTTATTTATTATTTTATACCCCCTTATTTACATTTTATTTCTACATTTACTAATTATTATATTTATTATTTTTATGCATTTTTATTTTTTGAAACTTGATTACATTTTTTCCCATAAACGCACAAAAAGAAAATGATAACATTGGCAATAAACAAAAAGATACAGAATTTGCATAGAAAGCACGTAGAAGTAGAGCACTCAGAGGGTATTTGGCTATTATCAATATTTATTTTTAGTCACCATTTTATACACCTGTATTTATAGTTATTTTTATATTTATCTACTATTATAACTATTATTTTTTTTTTATACACCCTTATTTATTATATTATATATTAATTCATGAAATGTTTTCATATATATTTATATATTGTAACTTTTTTATAGACTCTTATTTATATAAATTTTTTAAAATTATTATCATTATTTTTATTTATTTTCTCTACACTCTTATTTATTTCTTTTATATTACTTTTATTTGTTCATATTAATTTAACCCTTTTTTTTTCCATCACATATTCCCAATCTTTTCTGTTTGATTTCATCGCATTTATAGGATAATTATTTGTAACTTTGTATTGCAGATTTTTAAAAGATTGATTGCAGCATAATATATGTAAAAATATATGTTGCAAAAATTGTGTTGTAATAATTACAGTTATTTATGAGGGGGGTGGGGTGGTAGGCAGCTGACAGTGGGGTACGGGGGGTTAAGATAAGGATGATGATAACAGGGGTAGGGTGGTGGATACTAGAGGTGGGGTACTTGGCGATTATAATGACAGGAGGCAGGGTGGTAGGATGTCAGAGGTGGGGGAGGGGATGATGATGACAGCAGATGTCAGGGGTGAGGTAGGGGATGATGATGACAGGGGATGTCAGAGGTGGGGGAGGGGATGATGATGATGACAGGGGGTGTCAGAGGTGGGGGAGGGGATGATGATGTCAGGGGGTGTCAGAGGTGGGGGAGGGGATGATGATGACAGGGGATTTGAGAGGTGGGGGAGGGGATGATGGTGACAGGGGGTGTCAGAGCTGGAGGAGGGGAGGATGATGATGACAGGGGGTGTCAGAGGTGGGGTAGGGGATGATGATGATGACAGGGGGTGTCAGAGGTGGGGGAGGGGATGATGATGATGACAGGGGGTGTCAGAGGGGGGGGAGGGGATGATGATGATGACAGGGGGTGTAAGAGGTGGGGGAGGGGATGATGATGACAGGGGGTGTCAGAGGTGGGGTAGGGGATGATGATGATGACAGGGGGTGTGAGAGGTGGGGAGGGGATGATGATGACAGGTGATGTCAGAGGCGGGGGCGGGGATGATGGTGACAGGGGGTGTCAGAGGTGGAGTAGGGGATGATGATGACAGGGGGTGTCAGAGGTGGGGAGGGGATGATAGTGAAAGGGGGTGTCAGAGGTGGAGGAGGGGAGGATGATGATGATAGGGGGTGTCAGAGGTGGGGAGGGATGATGATGACAGGGGGTGTAAGAGGTGGGGAGGGGATGATGGTGACAGGGGGTGTCAGAGGTGGGGGAGGGATGATGATGACAGGGGGTGTCAGAGGTGGGGAGAGGATGATGATGATGACAGGAGGTGTCAGAGGTGGGGTAGGGGATGATGATGACAGGGGGTGTCAGAGGTGGGGGGAGGGGATGATGATGATGACAGGGGTGTCAGAGGTGGGGTAGGGGATGATGATGACAGGGGATGTCAGAGGTGAGGTAGGGGAGGATGACGGGGGTGTCAGAGGTTGGGTAGGGGATGATGATGACAGGGGGTGTGAGAGGTGGGGGAGGGGATGATGATGACAGGTGATGTCAGAGGCGGGGGAGGGGATGATGGTGACAGGGGGTGTCAGAGGTGGAGTAGGGGATGATGATGACAGGGGGTGTCAGAGGTGGGGGAGGGGATGATAGTGAAAGGGGTGTCAGAGGTGGAGGAGGGGAGGATGATGATGATAGAGGGTGTCAGAGGTGGGGTAGGGGATGATGATGACAGGGGGTGTCAGAGGTGGGGGAGGGGATGATGATGATGACAGGGGGTGTCAGAGGTGGGGTAGGGGATGATGATGACAGGGGATGTCAGAGGCGGGGGAGGGGATGACAATGACAGGGGGTGTCAGAGGTTGGGGAGGGGATGAAGATGATAGGGGGTGTCAGAGGTGGGGGAGGGGATGATGATGATGATGACAGGGGGTGTCAGAGGTGGGGAATTGGATGATGATGATGACAGGGGGTGTCAGAGGTGGGGGAGGGGATGACGATGACAGGGGGTGTCAGAGGTGGGGGAGGGGATGACGATGACAGGTGATGTCAGAGGTGGGGGGGATGATGATGATGACAGGAGGTGTCAGAGGTGGGGGAGGGGATGATGATGGTGACAGGGGGTTTCAGAGGTGGGGGGGATGATGATGACAGGGGGTGTCAGAGGTGGGGGAGGGGATGATGATGACAGGGGGTGTCAGAGGTGGGGGAGGGGATGATGATGATGACAGGGGGTGTCAGAGGTGGGGGATGGGATGATGATGATGACAGGGGGTGTCAGAGGTGGGGGATGGGATGATGATGATGACAGGGGGTGTCAGAGGTGGGGGAGGGGATGACGATGACAGAGGGCGTCAGAGGTGGGGGAGGGGATGACGATGACAGGGGGTGTCAGAGGTGGGGGGGATGATGATGATGACAGGGGGTGTCAGAGGAGGGGGAGGGGATGACGATGACAGAGGGTGTCAGAGGTGGGGGAGGGGATGACGATAACAGGGGGTGTCAGAGGTGGGGGATGGGGTGATGATGATGACAGGGGGTGTCAGAGGTGGGGGAGGGGATGACGATGACAGGGGGTGTCAGAGGTGTGGGATGGGATGATGATGATGACAGGGGGTGTCAGAGGTGGGGGATGGGATGATAATGATGACAGGGGGTGTCAGAGGTGGGGGAGGGGATGACGATGACAGAGGGTGTCAGAGGTGGGGGAGGGGATGATGATGACAGGGGGTGTCAGAGGTGGGAGGGATGATGATGACAGGGGGTGTCAGAGGTGGGGGAGGGGATGACGATGACAGAGGGTGTCAGAGGTGGGGGAGGGGATGACGATGACAGGGGGTGTCAGAGGTGGGGGGATGACGATGACAGGGGGTGTCAGAGGTGGGGGGGATGATGATGACAGGGGGTGTCAGAGGTGGGGAGGGGATGATGATGACAGGGGGTGTCAGAGGTGGGGGAGGGGATGATGATGATGACAGGGGGTGTCAGAGGTGGGGTAGGGGATGATGATGACAGGGGATGTCAGAGGCGGGGGAGGGGATGATGGTGACAGGGGGTGTCAGAGGTGGAGTAGGGGATGACGATGACAGGGGGTGTCAGAGGTGGAGGAGAGGAGGATGATGGTGACAGGGGGTGTCAGAGGTTGGGGAGGGGATGACGATGACAGGGGGTGTCAGAGGTGGAGGAGAGGAGGATGATGGTGACAGGGGGTGTCAGAGGTGGGGGAGGGGATGATGATGATGATGACAGGGGGTGTCAGAGGTGGGGAATTTAATGATGATGATGACAGGGGGTGTCAGAGGTGGGGGAGGGGATGACGATGACAGGGGGGTGTCAGAGGTGGGGGAGGGGATGACGATGACAGGGGATGTCAGAGGTGGGGGGGATGATGATGATGACAGGGGGTGTCAGAGGTGGGGGATGGGATGATGATGATGACAGGGGGTGTCAGAGGTGGGGGAGGGGATGACGATGACAGAGGGTGTCAGAGGTGGGGGAGGGGATGATGATGACAGGGGGTGTCAGAGGTGGGGGGGATGATGATGACAGGGGGTGTCAGAGGTGGGGGAGGGGATGACGATGACAGAGGGTGTCAGAGGTGGGGGAGGGGATGACGATGACAGGGGATGTCAGAGGTGGGGGGGATGACGATGACAGGGGGTGTCAGAGGTGGGGGGGATGATGATGACAGGGGGTGTCAGAGGTGGGGAGGGGATGATGATGACAGGGGGTGTCAGAGGTGGGGGTGGATGATGATGATGACAGGAAGTGTCAGAGGTGGGGGAGGGGATGATGATGGTGACAGGGGGTGTCAGAGGTGGGGGAGGGGATGATGATGGCAGGGGGTGTCAGAGGTGGGGGAGGGGATGATGATGACAGGGGGTGTCAGAAGTGGGGGAGGGGATGATGATGACAGGGGGTGTCAGAGGTGGAGGAGGGGATGATGGTGACAGGGGGTGGGGTGGTAGTCAGCTGGCAGTGGGGTACAGCAGAGGTGATGGTAAGGTGGTGGGATGCCAGGAACAGGGAGGTGAGGGTGAGGATGATGATGATGATGATGATGACCACACCCTCTGACTCTCCCACCTCGGGCCCTGGTCAGTGAAAGTCCGCCCCTGGGTGGGGAAAACGAGTTGGGGCCCCGGACGGAAGTCGGGGACATTCCCTGCAACTCCCACACGGGCGTTAGGCGTATTAGGCACAGCTTGTGCGCAGGTGTGGCAGAGGTGTAATTCTCAGCGGTGCCTGTAGGTGGCAGTGTTGAGCTGGTGACGTCACTGAGAATTCTGCTTCTAGATAAAGAGAATACCGTTATGTGTTGCCGGTGTTCTGCCGTATAGTGTCTGGCCATCAAATAGTGTCCGCCCCGTACTGCGCATGCGCAGTATGGAGCAGGCGAAGCTTCGGAAATTCTCCGAAGCGGAATGGCGCCTGCGCCGTGAGTGGAGGTGGTAGCCCCACCATCCAAGCGGACATAGGGTTGTGAATATTAGAGGGCCTCTCGCGGGTGAGCTTCGCTCGCCATGCTTCGGGCTCGGCCTCGCTGCGCTCGGCTCTTTTTTATTCCTACTCTATGTCCACTTGGATAGTGGGGCTAGAACCTGGACTCACGGTGCAGGCGCCGTTCATCCTTGGCAATTTTCGGAATCTGTGTTGCTTTGTACTGCGCATGCGCAGTACGCAGGGGACACTATCGGATGGAGGACGTTATATGACAAGACACCGGGAGCGGTGGCGAGGCTCTATAATACCTCGCTCCCACATGCTGAGGCTGTTCTGTAGTCCTTGTCCACGAGTTCTTGTCCGCTCTTCTCCAGGGGAGGGTGTGAGCGCTACAGCAGGCACATTGGAACCATTGGGGGAACCATCCAGAAGGTCCCTCTGGTGCAGGGAGGCGATCCCATATACTGATCTCATGAGTGGGTCAGGTCCTGTGATCTAGCCGATGGGAGCAAACTGGATGATGTGGTGATAGACAGCCTTTTTTCTTTATTTCCTCTTCTTAAAAAAAAAAAAAAAAATTATATATGTCAATTTCATTTTCTATTATATGTATTATATTTATGGTTATTATTTTCTATTTATTTTTTTGTGTTTATTATTATTATTATTTATTATTTTTCAGGCTGCTCTACAATAAAAATGTAAATAAAGGGGTAAAACATTTTTTTTATAGAAAATAAAAAATATTATGTTTAATGTTTTTATTTATTCTTTTATAATATATAAGATTTTTTATTTTCTATTTATGGTTTTTATACCCCTTTATTTACATTTTTATTGTAGAGCAGCCTGAATAATAATAAATAATAATAATAAAAATTAAAAAATATTAATAAATAAAAACCATAAATATAATATATATAAAATAAAAAAATGATATTTAAGGTTTTTATTATTTTATTACCAATGTTATCATTGGCAATAAAAAAACATAAATATAATATATATAATATAAAATAAATAAAAAAAATTATATTTAAGGTTTTTATTATTTTATACCCCTTTATTTACGTTTTTATTTCTATAGTTTACACAAACCCTTATTTTTGTTTTTAGATTTAATCCTTTTTCTTTATTTGTGTTTAGACAATTTTATTTATTTTTATTTTTTGAAACGTGATTATGTTTTTTTCCATAAAGACACAAAAAGAAAATGATAACATTGGCAATAAACAAAAAGATATTGAATTTGCATAGAAAGCACGTAGAAGTAGAACACTCAGAGGGTATTTGGCTATTATCAATATTTATTTTTATACACCTGTATTTATAGTTATTTTTATATTTATTTACTATTATAACTATTATTATTTTTTTATACACCCTTATTTATTATATATTTATTCATGAAATTTATATATATATATATATATATATATATATATATATATATATATATATATATTGTAAATTTTTAATAGACTCTTATTTATATTAATTTTTTTAAATTATTATCATTATTTTTATTTTTTTCTACACTCTTATTTATTTCTTTTATATTACTTTTATTTGTTCATATTAATTTAACCCTTTTTTTCATCACATATTCACAATCTTTTCTGTTTTGCTTTAATCACATTTATAGGATAATTATTTGTAACTTTGCATTGCAGATTTTAAAAGATTAATTGCAGCATAATATATGTAAAAATATATGTTGTAATAATTGTGTTGTAATAATTGCATTTATTTATGAGGGAGAAATTCAATTCAATAATTATTTGTATGGAGTTTTTTTTTTTTTTTTTTATATGTTTGTTTTAGTTTTAATCAGTAATACTTTTAAACAATAAAGAGTATGAGCAGCACTGCCCCCTGCTGGTAAAAGATAGATAATGAATGCATCCTCAGCTCACATGTGATGCTGCATATTTACCACACGAGGTCGCTCTGCTCAGAGCTCTGAGCCTGCCTTTTGCCACCCTGAATGTGTAAAGCAGAAGGTTGATGCTGATGATCAGATCTAGTGAAATGCCTGTGAGTGACATTTATCAGAGGAATTACTGACAGAATAAGGAACCAAACTGGTGCCAATCAGACTGACAAAGCATTAGTGAGATGTTTTGAGTGCACAGGTGATCCCTGCCATCCCACTTCTGCTCCTCCCCCAACAGGTGAGAAAAGCCGAGGTTCTGCTCCCCCCCTCCCCCACTCCCGCAGCCTCCTGTGACACGTCTCATGCCCTAGGAGATGCGGGACCAGTGGGAAAGTGCAGTACATCTCTCACATGAGCAGTGGGGTGCCAGCTGTGGAACAGCAGGAAGTCACAGCCGGCTTCCCACAGTCAAGATGGCGGCGCTGGAGACCAGAAGACCAGCGAAGAAGCTGAGTTTACAACAAAAAAATAAAAAAATGAACTACTAAGACTAGAATCAGACATATGTGGGACGGGAAACACACGCTAATCGCACACGTTCCCCAACCCGCAGGAAATATGTGCTGCCCCATACAGACCAAGTCCAACCTAAGGAAGGGACATTGCATACATTAGTACATTGTACGTAAAGTCGAATATACCGACACATCTGACATGAGTGCGCAGCTGCCAGCCGGGGTTGCTTGCGCTGTGCTTTCTGGAGGATGTAGTCCATTCAACGCTGTCTGTCTCCATCTATAGGGTATAAGGAAAGGTCTGCGCATGCGTGTCGGTGGGAATGTGACGCATGATGTCACTCCTCCCACGGCGCCATCTTGGATGTGGGCATGGGGCGTCACCGTGCGCCGTGCACTCGGGGGACCGCCTTTAGATGTGATAGGTGATACAGGTGAGTGATACCATCTTCACCTGCAAGGGGAGGTAAGAAGACGGGGTTGTGGGATATATTAATGAGCCACGAGTGGTCTGTGTTCAGTCCTCTATGGTCAGTGAGGAGGCGACTTTCCAGGGATACAGCTGAAGGTAACAAACCTATTTTTCACGCCGCTTTGTATGCGTTTCTGTTTGGCGATGAAGGGGAACTAATGTATGCAATGTCCCTTCCTTAGGTTGGGCTTGGTCTGTATGCCCCAGGTGAAATCTTCCATACAGTGCTATAGATGGAAGAGATTCTTTGACTATTAGGCGTTGCGGCGAGTGTGTAAGTTTTATACTACCCGAGTAGGCGAACAAACTACCCTCTGCATTGAAGTCTGTGAACAATCATTTTGGAAATCTCCTAAACGACATGCTCTGAGCATGATGACTTCACTCATTTTTGGACATATGAAACTATCTTAAAAGACGCTTCTGTCACAGGATCAGCCAAAAGGTAGTTTGACATTATTGGTTTATTGTATCGTTATCACTATATAGTTTTCTATACAGATTTTCCTTTTTTAAGGCTGTCCTCTTTTTTTAAGGACAACAATGGGAATTAATTGGGAGGGGATATATATAAAACTCTCCATACCTACAATTTGTTACAACAAAATATTTGTAACATCTATTTAAATAAAGGCATGTGGAATTTTTATGCATCTATTCCACTCTCGTGTCTTCTCCCCTACAGCTAACCTACCACTGCGGTCCCGGTTTCCATCCAGAGAAGTGACCCCCATCGGGCCCATATCTGCGTCCTGGGGTGAAGAACGTAGAGGTGGTGCGTGTCCGTCCCCCCCCCTTCCCTCCCCCCCTTTTTTTTTTCTCTCCTCTGCATATATATATATATATATATATATATATATATATATATGTTGAAAGGCCAGTATGGTGGCCTGTATTTATGGGAGGAGCCCGGAGGAGTAATTGATCAGCCCGTTCAGCTGTGTTCCTTATCAGCCAGTACGGTGGCCGGAATTTATGGGAGGAGCCCGGAGGGGTATTTAATCAGCCCATTCTGCTGTGTTCCTTGTCGGTTCCTGTGTGCAATACATGCTCCAGTGACAGAATCATTCGCAGGTTCAGCCACGGTTTTCGATTCTTGTCTTTGTCATGGCATATCATTTCTGGTCACCTATCACGCCCCGTTACGAATCCAGTCGCATTATATCGATGCACTGATTCGCCTCGGTACGCCCAGTTGTTTGGCCTCATTTCTATACATGCTCCAGAGACGGATTCTTTACCGAATCGGTGGGCCACTCGTTGATTCCGGTCTCTGTCATGGTATGTCACTTATTACGCTCCGATTCGAATCCTGTCGCAGTTATGTGCACCGATTCGTTCCGGTGTGCCCAGCTGCTTCGCCTCATTTCAGTACATGCTCCAGAGACAGGGTTCACTGTTGATTCTTGAGCGCAGCCGTTGATCCCTGTCTTTGTCATGGGTATCATTTCGTTTCACCTATCACGCTCCGACACGAATAGTCACACCTATGTTCTAATTCGTCTCGGCGTGCCCCAGGACTGGCCTCATTTCAGTACATGCTCCAGAGTCCGTTTCGTGCTCAGTCGCAAAGTTACGGCATGGCGATTCGGGCCTCTGTCATGGCGGATTCACTCATTTCACTCATCTCACTATCACCTCCTGCTCCTCGGTTCAAACCCAGTTGTTTTACAAATTCGGGTTCTGGACAGGGGGCCATGCTCATTTGGCCTCATTTCACTAATTGCCTCATTTCAGTACATGCTCCAGAGTCCGGCTCGCTGTCAGTGGCGCCTGTGACACGACCGAGCTGCGCTTCTGCCATGGCAGGTTCTCATCAAAGGCAACATTTCATTTATGTTTGTTCGTCTCATTTCATTTCATTTCATTTCATTTCAAAAAAAAAAAAGGGGGGGAAAGGAAGAAATAATAATAATAGAAAAAGGGAAAAAAATATATCTAAAAAAAAAAAAAAACATTTCATTGTGTTTGTTTGTCTCATTTCATTTTATTTTATGTCATTTCGTTTTATTTCAAAGCTCACCACTCCCATTAGGAGTCACCATTTGGCCAGTTGTCTATGACAGGTATGGAATCCTCAACTGGTTTGGCCTTTGTGTTTACAGGTCAGTCAAGTCCAGTAGCACCCTCCATGCACTGATTCATCTAGGCATACCCCAGGTGTCTTGACCTCATTTCGTTCTGTGCTCCGCAGTTCCAACTCATCATTAATCATAAACATACCAATTCTTGTCTACATCACGGCAAACATTTCATTTATTTCATTCCACATATTTATCGCTTACCAACTCAAATCCCTCAAACCAGCAACGCATTAATCCGCACCCGTCTTTTCAGCCTTATGGGTATAACTCAACAATTCATATCGGATTCATTGTCATCTACTCCACGATCGTTTGGGTCGGATTATCACACAACCAATTCATAGGATTCATTTCACACATACATCCGGTTCATATCGGATTCATTTTGCACGCATCCAAGTACAACTCTGTGCAAGCTTGTTGCTAGCACGCATCCAATCACAATCATCCTGCAGTCACCACAAGCACATCTAGGCATAACTCCCTGCAATCGTGGCAGACTCACATCCAAGCATAAACTTCTTGCAATCGTTGCAAACACGCATCCAAGCATAGACTTCTTGCAATAGTTGCTAGCACACATCCTAGCATAAACTTTGCAGTTGTCGCTAGCAAGCCCCAGGCACAAACGTAGTACTATCCTTGCTGGCAGGCAGTTCTGGCTGGCTCAGTGCATTGCTGGGTAAGGCCTGGATATCTTCCTAACGTACGTAGTATAACGGGGTGCTATATTGTAGGTAGGTTGATCCAGGGAGAAATCTGATTGCCGCTCGAGGGGTCAGGAAGGAATTTTTTCCCCTGCTGTAGCTAATTAGAGCATGCTCTGCGGGGGTTTTTTGCCTTCCTCTGGATCAGCTGTGGGGATAGCATTGGGTGTGTCGGGTTGTGCAATGTTGTTTGTCTAAATTGTTGATTTTTGTCGTGGGCTGGGTGGACTTTGTCTTTTCAACCTAGCTAACTACGCATCCTAGCATAACTTTTTTGCAATCGTAGCAAGCACGCATCTTGGCATAACTTATTTAGCCTTTTCAGGTCATACTGCTCACAGCCCTGTGTCCGGATGTCTGCGACACCACCGAGTCCAGCCACCACAAACACATCTCCAGTGACGTTAACTCCCTTGCTATCATTGTGTGCACACATTTAAGCGCAACACTTGCTATCACGGCTAGGCGTGCAACTTAGCATAACTTGTGATCGTTGCAAGCATTTTGTTGGCACTCAGCCACACATCATTTTCAGCGGTACTCATTTGGCCACTTAGCCCCAGTGACTACGCCACTCGCCATTCCTGACGCTCATTCCCCCGTTGGGCAGTTGAGTTCAGCTTCCGTCCTACACCAGAGGTCGAGTTGCCACACGCAGCTGGCTTCTTCTCGTAATACGGTCAGGCTATATCTAGCCAGCACCTGACATTTCTATCCCTACAGGACCCCGGTGAGCCGTCTGTTGATGGCCCATACAGTAAGATCCCCTCTAACGGGTATCCAGAAACATCTGCCCGTAGCCAACGCTAGACGCTTGCCCATCACAACTGCCATCTTTAGGGACATATAGAACATCCTCGCACGCCAGTTTCCCCCTTGACAAGCTGACCCTATCAGGTCAGTTTTTCAAACACTTCACCCACACACAGGGGTATACCTAGAAGCAGCTTCAGTCTGTTTCGGGTATGCTCAGTTCTGCGATATGGTCATTCCCCAGGGTTGGTCTTTATGTCATGCATCCTCGTCTTCCCCTCCCAGATTCAGGGCCCCTGTCAGACCCTTAATCTGGATGCCACGGATCTTTCAATATCAGAGGTTCCGTACTACGTAGATCGGTATATCATGTTTATACCATCTATCTCGCCCCTATCACCCCAGCTAGGGACAGATGTAGCGACCATCACAGGCTTCGCTGCAATTTTTGGCCACCATCAGGCAACCAGCAGAGATTATTGCAAGATAGGTCTAAATCCCTAGCAGTCATGTCCTGCCTGGGTAGGCTGGTACAGCTGTCGTTATAATTCAGTTTAAAGTTGACCATACATTGTTCCTGGCCTAGAGCAATCTCGTAGCAGATGCGCTGTCGTATTTGACTGGAGCCGATCCAGTGTCAGCCGTTGTCCTTGGTCGGTCTCACCTAAACCCCGGTTTAGTACAATATCTACAAACAGCGACCAAACTCGTAAACGTCTCACTTTCTCGCAACATGCTCAAACTACCAGACGGCCTGGAGGGCCTTCAGAAATTCCGGATACACCACTCCTATGAAACCTCCAACATCAGGCAGTTACTGGCCTTTCCCTCATACTGTCATACTCAGCTGCCTATCCCATAACACTGTTCGGCTATACCTAGCCGGCAGGCAACATTTCTTGTCCTTGCCGGACCCCGCAAACCTTCTTTATTCATGTCCCACGCTGGTTGAACCGTGCTTCGTGAAGTCCAGGAAATCCAACCGATGGTCGGTGACAAATGCTTACCCGAACGGGTGACATCCTTAAGGGTATTCCGACCATCCTGACTATCCCCTCAGTTGTTCTCTCCCCTAGCATGGTCCTACAAGCAGCCAGGTGTTGGCCTACTACAGGTTCCTGTGACCTGGAAAGTTCACCTGCGGTAATCCAGCAGGCCGAGAGCTATGTAGACGCTACTTAGCCTGATACAAAGATCACTTCATACTTCCCCTAGCGGTTTCAAAGAGCAGCAAGTAAGCTCCAGCGTAGACATCCACTTTTACAGAATCGGTAACAGCGGGTCCCCAGACAATATCATTGAATAGCTAGGCAGGTAGAAGTCTGCCTGCTTCACCCAGTACAGCCACAATCCTCAGGTGGAAATAAGCTCAGGCATCTGTTAAACTCACTCAGTGATCAAACTCAATCGATAAAGAGCAATTCCCTACCAGTATGTTTTTGCCCCCTTATTTTGGTATACCGTACGTTAGACCAGGGCACACCCTCAGGTCTATTTCAAGTGGTAAGTTTATGTTAACCCTGTTTGTCATCGTTATACGTATCGGACATAGGGCTCTGAACCATAAGTTGAAAGGCCAGTATGGTGGCCTGTATTTATGGGAGGAGCCCGGAGGAGTAATTGATCAGCCCGTTCAGCTGTGTTCCTTATCAGCCAGTACGGTGGCCGGAATTTATGGGAGGAGCCCGGAGGGGTATTTAATCAGCCCATTCTGCTGTGTTCCTTGTCGGTTCCTATGTGCAATACCCACCCTCCCATCCCCTTTTTAGGGCATTTCTCAAGGCATCATACTCCTCACAGAGTACTCATTTCACTTAATTTCATGTTCATTTCATTTAATCCTCATTTCTTATCTAGGGTATGCCCCCTTATTTTGGTATACCGTACGTTAGACCAGGGCACACCCTCAGGTCTATTTCAAGTGGTAAGTTTATGTTAACCCTGTTTGTCATCGTTATACGTATCGGACATAGGGCTCTGAACCATAAATATATATATATATATATATATATATATATATATATATATATATATATATATATATATATATATATATTTTTTATGTTTTGTAAATTCTTCTTCCTTTTTTCAAAATAATTGTGCGAAAATGAATTATCCCTGAAGAAGGAGCTTAAGACTCCATAACGCGTAGGCTACATTGGACGCACAATATTTATTTTGTTCAATTCTTTCTACATCTTCCGAATGTGCTTATGTACAATGTGATAAGAGTACGCCTTTGGAAAAATAAGTATAAAACAGTTTTATGGTTTTATGAATATGACTATATGAAGGAAGCAATGTTCTCTTTTTTTCTTCTGTAATATGTAAATGAATGTATAGTGCCTTGCGAAAGTATTCGGCCCCCTTGAACTTTTCAACCTTTTGCCACATTTCAGGCTTCAAACGTAAAGATATCAAATTTTTATTTTTTGTGAAGAATCACCAACAAGTGGGACACAATTGTGAAGTGGAACGAAATCTATTGGATTTTTGAAACTTTTTTAACTAATAAAAAAATGAAAAGTGGGGCGTGCAAAATTATTCGGCCCCCTTGCGTTAATACTTTGTAGAGCCACCTTTTGCTGCGATTACAGCTGCAAGTCGCTTGGGGTATGTCTCTATCAGTTTTGCACATCGAGAGACTGAAATTCTTGCCCATTCTTCCTTGCAAAACAGCTCGAGCTCAGTGAGGTTGGATGGAGAGCATTTGTGAACAGCAGTTTTCAGCTCTTTCCACAGATTCTCGATTGAATTCAGGTCTGGACTTTGACTTGGCCATTCTAACACCTGGATACGTTTATTTGTGAACCATTCCTTTGTAGATTTTGCTGTATGTTTGGGATCATTGTCTTGTTGGAAGATAAATCTCCGTCCCAGTTTCAGGTCTTTTGCAGACTCCAACAGGTTTTCATCCAGAATGGTCCTGTATTTGGCTGCATCCATCTTCCCCTCAATTTTAACCATGAAGAAAAGCAGGCCCAAACCATGATGCTGCCACCACCATGTTTGACAGTGGGGATGGTGTGTTGAGGGTGATGAGCTGTGTTGCTTTTACGCCAAACATATCGTTTTGCATTGTGGGCAAAAAGTTTGATTTTGGTTTCATCTGACCAGAGCACCTTCTTCCACATGTTTGGTGTGTCTCCCAGGTGGCTTGTGGCAAACTTTAGACGAGACTTTTTATGGATATCTTTGAGAAATGGCTTTCTTCTTGCCACTCTTCCATAAAGGCCAGATATGTGCAGTGTACGACTGATTGTTGTCCTATGGACAGACTCTCCCACCTCAGCTGTAGTTCTCTGCAGTTCATCCAGAGTGATCATGGGCCTCTTGGCTGCATCTCTGATCAGTCTTCTCCTTGTCTGAGCTAAAAGTTTAGAGGGACGGCCAGGTCTTGGTAGATTTGCAGTTGTCTGATACTCCTTCCATTTCAAAATGATCGCTTGCACAGTGCTCCTTGGGATGTTTAAAGCTTGGGAAATCTTTTTGTATCCAAATACGGCTTTAAACTTCTCCACAACAGTATTACAGACCTGCCTGGTGTGTTCCTTGGTCTTCATGATGCTCTCTGCGCTTTCAACAGAAACCTGAGACTATCACAGAGCAGGTGCATTTATACAGAGACTTGATTACACACAGGTGGATTCTATTTATCACCATCAGTCATTTAGGACAACATTGGATCATTCAGAGATCCTCGCTGAACTTCTGGAGTGAGTTTGCTGCACTGAAAGTAAAGGGGCCGAATAATTTTGCACGCACCACTTTTCAGTTTTTTATTTGCTAAAAAAGTTTAAATTATCCAATAGATTTAGTTCCACTTCACAATTGTGTCCCACTTGTTGGTGATTCTTCACAAAAAATTTAAATTTTATATCTTTATGTTTGAAGCCTGAAATGTGGCAAACGGTTGAAAAGTTCAAGGGGGCCGAATACTTTCGCAAGGCACTGTATATATAGAATTTTTTCTTTTTTCCTGTGTTTCAATAAAAGCATTTTATATATTCTTAAAAAGCCGTAGTAGGTGTCACAGTCTATGCCTAAAAAGTCCCACCTTTCCAAAGGGGAAAACTTTTATATTATTGCACTGATTTAGTAAAATCTTGGGGATCCTAATAAGACTCTCTTGATGCTTCAGTGTATGTGCGTGGTTTGGCTCACTGAGCTTAGAGAGGGCAATGCCTGAACTATGGAGCACATTGATGTGCATTTTACCACGCTCAGATATAGGGCTGCTCACCGAATGAGGATACCAGCAGTCAGCGGGCATTCAGCTAGCACAGTATGAATGAGGGAATAAAAATTAGAGGCAGACAACAGCCTGCAGGTTAAATGCACAACGTTTGTTCATGTTTGACTTAAAGCAGAACTAAACCCTCCTATCCTTCTCAGCCAAGGAAGCTGCCATCCTAGCCTATGTTTAATCTGCAGCTGCCATGGTGCTGCACTTGTGCTCGGTTATGACTTCACCCATTCGATGGTTTGACAGTTTGGCTGGGAACACAAGCAAATGTAAAAGTTGGCAATCCTGACATGCTGGGAATGTAACTTTTTTTTAAACTGTTCAATTGATGGGTTTAGTTCCGCTTTGTTCCATTATGTCCTAGTCTAAACAGTTCCTAGAGAGGTGTTGAGCCATCTCCCCCCAAGGTACCCTTTAAGTCCATAAAAGCCACCGTACCTAGGTACCCTGATCAGATCTCAGTGGTGTAAAAGACAAAACCTTTTTTTTCTTTTTGTGGTTTTGATCCAATTGGGAAATATATCAATTTATTTTAGTAAGATTTTTGCCCCCTGAAGGAGACATTTTCCTCCTTTCCTCTTCCAGTGACAGTGATCACATACAGCAATAAATGGAAAAGGGTTAGGTCTCTTCTCATGTTTTTAGTGCTTTGTCCCAATTGGGCAGTAAGTGAGGCGAAATCTCCAAGACCAAAACATTTCCAAAGAAAACAAGCTAGCAGCACACCATAAAGTCCAGCACTTGTAAAACTTTTATTCCAGGACGAACTTCAAGAAGCCCCACCCCTTCACGCTTTTCACCCACCACTTGGGTTATTTGTAGAGGACGATTGAGCCAAGAGGTGGGTGAAATGCGTCAGTGGAGATTCTGTAACTTTGTCTTGGAATGAATGTTTTACAAGTGTTGGCCATTTCAAGGTAAGGACGAGCTCCTGCCTGGCATCTGCACCAGGCCAGCCGTGGGAATGATCCATGATATAGGACTTGAAGTGGTAATAAATCCCACTTGGTAATTGTTACCTACAGGTAAGCCTAAAATGAAGCTTACCTGTAGGTAAAATGAATACGTCTTAAACGTGCGCTGTATTCACCCTGGAGGCAGCCAGTTACATGACCGGCGCATGCAATCTAAAGGTCCGACATACCTTGCCACACCTTCAGAGCTTTGTGCCGGTGTTATGTCGATATGTGCCCGCCATGGAAAAGTGCCTGCGTAGAATGGAAGGGCACTGTAGCTGATTTGCCGATCAGCTGGAGTGACATCAACATTTTGCATGCGCACATCGTAGGAGGGTTTTTTGATGATGGATACCATTTCCCGGACACAATTGAAAGCTATACAAAGAGCAAAGGGAACCCGTGGATGTCAGATTGTGCCTTGCTGTAAACCCATGGTGCAACAGCGAGGCACAATGACAAATACGGTGTCCCTCCGCCGTTTGCATAGCACTCAATTGTGCTTGAGAAATGGTATCTCCCGTCTAAAAAAAAAAGGCTTCTATGATGTGCGTATGGTGACATCACTCCAGCCGATCGTGAAATCAGCTAGAGTGCCGTTCTGTTCTGCGCACTTTTCAACAGAGGGCACAAATCGACAGAACACCTGAACCGAGGGCTCCACTTCATCACGGCTCCGGCCAATCCCAACCCAGAAGAAAGATCGGGGAAAGATGTCCGCTCTCTCAACAGTGACAGTACAGCGCTGGAGGGCTTCGTTCCAAAGTGGATATTTCCTAATGTGCTAGTATGTGATGTATACTAGCACATTATGCCATTGTTTTGCAGGCATTTTTTTTTCTTGTTTTTTTTTTAAACTACACAACAGCCGCGGTTTACAGCCACTTTAACACTGAACTAAATCCTATCCTTTAGGCCGCGTACACACGGGCGGACTGTTCGCCCAACTTTGTCCGCTGAACAGTGTTTGGGCGGACAGTCCGCTCGTGTGTGGGCTTCCAGCGGACAGTTTCAGCGGACAGTTTGACGAACAAGGTTTTTCGGAATTTCCGAAAAACTGTCCGCTGAAACCTTGTTTCAGCGAACAGTCCGCTCGTGTGTAGGCTTGTTCGTCAAACTAAGTTCCGCGCATGCTCAGAAAGGATTTACACGCCGAAAGTTATAATGCAGTGTATAGGACGTCGTATTTTTCGTCCCGTCGTACGTGCCGTTCACGTCATCGCGCACGGTTTCAGCAAACTGTTCGTCCGTCGTGTGTGGCCATGTCCGTCCATGCTAATTTTGAGCGGACTGTTTGCCGAAACTGTTTGACGGACAAAGTTGGGCGAACAGTCCCCGCGTGTGTACGCGGCCTTACAGCTAAGGAACCTGTCATCTTGGCATTTGTTTGATCTGCAGTTGCCCTGCCCTTTAATGGCCTGACAGTTTGAGAGCACAAGCAACTGTCATGGTTATCATTCACAGCATGCCTTGAATGTAACTGTTTTGTTACTGTTAATTTGCTGGGTTTAGTTCCACTTTAAGAGCAACAGGAAAACGTTCCCAAAAAAAATAAATTCTTTTCATTTGACCCGCTCCATCAACAATACTGGAAAATAACTTTAATTGCCAAGTTGTGTTTGAAATGTTGAATGTTTCATATTGTTGCTACGTGCCTGGCTGAAAAGATGACACTGTATACTATCAATCGTACTGACTCTGTGCAGTGGATCTGCGGTTTTCCTTTCCATACAATAAAATTCCGGCTTGATTTCTGCGTATCCTTCAGAAGTCCCATATTGGCCGATATTCCTTCTGTTCATGTTGGCTTTTCCCGAATTTCTTCTGTCAAAGCTAAAGATGGGAATGCTTTGTGTGCGTTTTGACTCCTGTTTTGTATTCTTGTGTTTTTGTTTTCTTTTCCATTGACAGATTTTGAAGCTTTTTACAAATGTTTGTAAATATTTTATTTTATGTAAATAGAAAGTCCAAAATGTAACAGCCCAGTAAAGCGAAGCTGTCCATGTCATCGAGGTGAAGTAAAGGCTGGTCTCTTTATTGAATGGAAGCTGCTGCTGAGTAATGTGCACCACACAGGGTACAAACGTCACCCCAAATGTTCCCAGTTTTTTTTTTTTTTTTAATGGCCCTGGTGGGCAGTTTTCCCCTCCCTTTAGTTAAAGGATTAAAGTGCAAGTTCCCCTTTACAGAAAATCTGTAAGGTGAACTTACCTCGTACCCCCCCCCCCCCCCTCCTTTCCCATAGTACCTGGTCCTGCTAACCTGGAGTCCAGCGATCACCCGTTCTCACAGATCGTATAGCTGATTTACCAGTCGGCTTTGCCATGGCTTTCTCTCTTCTTCGCCTCTAGTGACAGAACGGGCTACACGTGTTCTGATTGGTCGGGCCTGCCTAATTAGAATGCTCCTATACGTACCTCCCTTACAAGGTACATTCAGGACAGGGATATGCAATTAGTGGACCTCCAGCTGTTGCAAAACTAAAAGTCCCATCATGCTCTGCGTCTGGGTGTCATGCTTGCGGATGTCAGTCTTGCTTTGCTTCATGGGAATTGTGGTTCTGAAACAACTGGAGGTCCGCTAATTGCATATCCCTGATTTAGGAGATTAAGCCAAGGGGATTTCTAAGCCCAGACCGGCGAGGTGGCTATACGAGGTCTCCTAGCAGATGATCGCTGAGCTCCAGGTCAGTGGGACCTGGGGGGGGGGGGGGGGGGTCCAGTGTTAAGTTCACCTTACAGATTTCTTTTCATACATCAGGGGACACAGAGCCATAGTTACTATGTGTGTTATAGGCCACCTTCAGGTGATGGACACTGGCACGGCCTAAATTATAAAGTGCACTCCCTATATAACCCCTCCCACTGGTGGGAGCACCTCAAGTTTTTCGCCAGTGTCTGAGGTGTTGGTCACGAGTAAAGATGTGCTGCACTGAGCGCCACTGGAGCAATCCTTGCTGGGGCTAGCCATGCTGACCGGATCCATTCAAAGTGTCCTTTTTTGGGCCAAACTGAATGGCACCCGGGCCTCGTATCTGAAGAAATTAGGTTTTGCCTGCGAATGCTTCTTTTTTTAGAGAGCTGGACCCTGGGATCCAGTACTTTTTGGTAGTGAGGTGCCCTGTAAATTCACCTTTGTTCACTTTCTTTTTTTTTTTTTTTAAAGGCAGCTCCCCTATGTACCAATATAGCATTAACCCCTTCCCGCCGAGCGTACGCAGATGTGCGTACTTGGCTTCTAGGGGGTATACCGGGATGATGCCCACACCTGCAGGCATCATCCCGGTAACGTTTTTTCCAGCGGGCGATTGGCTATCCAGCCATAACAACCGAAGCGGCTAAAAGCCGCTCAGCTGTTATGCCGGAGGAGCGGGAGGGGACGTCCCCCCCTCCCGCCGCTGTTACCGGTGCTCCCACTCGATCGGGAGCACCGATTTAAGATCCGGCACCTCCGGCTGCTGGGGAGGAACTGGAACGAAGCTGTAATCTGCTTCGTTCCAATATCCTAATCGTAAACACGGAAGCGACGTCATGACGTCACTTCCCGTTTACTCGGCTGCCAATGGCACCGGTTTAAAAAAAATATACGGTATTCAGAATCGCAGTTTTCGGTGATCTGAATACATTGAAGTATTAAGGAGGGATGGGGGGTCTTTTAGACCCCCCATCCCTCCATAAAGAGTACCTGTCACCACCTATTACTGTCACAAGGGATGTTTACATTTCTTGTGACAGCAAAAAAAGTGATCACATTTTTTTTTTTTTTTAAACAATTTAGTAATTTTAATATAAATAAAATAAAATAAAAAAAAAACAATTTTTCAAAGCGCCCGCCGTCTACGCGAGCTTGCGAAGCAAAGAAAACGCATACGGAAGTCACGCCCGCATATGTAAACGGGTGTTCAAATCACACATGTGAGGTATCGCCGTGATCATCAGAGCGAGAGCAATAATTCTAGCACTAGACCTCCTCTGTAACGCTAACCTGGTAACCGTAAAAAAAAATTTAAAGCGTCGCCTATTGAGATTTTTAGGTACCGTACTTTGTCATCAATCCACGAGTTCGTTCAATTATAAAGTGTGACATGTTTGGTATCTGTTTACTCGGCGTAACATTATCTTTCACATTATGCAAAAAAATTGAGCTAATTTTACTGTTTCCTTTTTTTTTAATTCATGAAAGTGTCCCTTTTCCCAAAAAGTTGTGTTTAAAACACCGCTGCGCAAATACCGTGTGACATTGCAACAATCGCCGTTTTATTCTCAAGAGTCTCTGCTAAAAAAAATATATATATATAATGTTTGGGGGTTCCAAGTAATTTTCTAGCAAAAAATATGGATTTTAACTTGTAAACACCAAATGCCAAAAATAAGCTTAGTCGTGAAAGGGTTAAAGTGCAAGACCACCCTTGCACTAAAATCCTGGCACCTACAGCCATCCACGATCCTATACGAACCTATCTAGCCCTGTAAAGAAGAAATCTGCATACATTCCTTTTCTGAAGCCGATCAGACCCGATCTCCAGCGGTGGAAGCTCTGCAGAGGACACGACCGTCAATGACATTGACATGAATTGGGGAGTGATGTCACCCATAGACTTACTATGGGGCTTCCGTTGTTGGACGTGTCCTCTGCACCTGCCTACACAGTGACGCTACAACTGACAGCTCAGCGTGGGATCGGGTTGGATCGCCTGCAGAAAAGGTTTGTATAATTATTTCTTCTTTACAGGGCTAGATAGGTTAGTGTTAGATCGTCGATGTCTGTAGATACAGGGATTTTAGTGTTAGGGTGGACTTCCACTTTAATGTACTACTTTTGCATAAATAAAACCGCCTTCCATTTATTCTACACACGCTTACCTCCCTGTCTTTCTGGATGTTTAAAAACACTTCTCCATTACTTCTGCCTTACTTCCTGGACAGACTTTAGGTCATGACACAGGAAGGAGTTGACCTCATTGGCACACACCCATTATCTACCCTCCTATCTACTACCTGCTTTCAGGTGCATGTTTTTTTAAATGAAATGAAATCCAATCAATCAGTGATGACTGTTCTCTACTAAATATACAGGGATCGTTATGAAACCCAAACAATTCTTATATTGCAGCTTACCAATTCATAGATGTGATTACTGCATTTGTTTTTTTAAGGCTTTCATCTGGTGATCAAGCCAGTAAGTCTGTGGTTTTTCAAAAGAAGAAGCTCTCCTACAGATTTAGCCGTTTACAGGGAGGAAAAAAAAAGAAATATAAACTATTTAACACTGACAGGGCTGTATAGAATGACCCGCTTTTATTTATTCATGTAAAACCTTTAACTCAAAAGGGAAAAAAAATTCTGATGTTGACAATGCTGCTGTTCAAAGGGTGCCCCCTGTGCTCCTTCATCCAGAGTGGGGCACTCTCCTACAGGAGATGTGTTACTGACCAGATCACCAGGTGCAAAGAGAATGAAATAAATGAAAATGAATGCAGCCACCACATCTAATGATTGGTAGGCTGCAATATATTACATTTTTGGTGTTGGGTTTACTAACGCTTTAAGTTTTGCCAGCCAGGGAAGTTGGCATCAGCCATGTAGCTTTATAGAGTTCTATATACGCAATATGGGTGAGGGGCATACAATTCATGAAATGCGCTTGAAGCTTAAAATGTAACTCTGGAGCTTTACCCATAGAAACTTGATACTTATTTTTTTATTATTTTAGCAAGGAACATACATTCCACATTAATAATTATGCTACCAAAATTAGTGTGTGTTGTAAATTGCCTCCAGCATTGTTGCCGTTTCTTCTTGCTGGAGGCTGCCATTTTGCTGAAGCCCAAAGCCCCAGAACAGCAGTAAATCTTTAGGCAGTCAGGAGATCCTTTTCTACAAATTCGTTGCAGTTCCTAAAAAAAGAGAGCAACTGGATTTTATACAGTGTAGACACTTTTAATTTAATTAAAAGCTATACTTACCTGAGCCCCATCTCGATCCAGCAATGTGAACGAGAGCCTTCGCTTGCCTGGGGACTCTCCCTCCTCGTTCACTAAGACAGCAGACAGCCAGTGAGCCAATGAGGTGGGAGAAGAGGTGGGACGTGCCAAGCACATTGCATTGTTGCACTCCTTATTCTGGCCATACACCATACGAAAAATTGGCCAAACCCATTTTCAAAAAAACCAGCATTCGGCCGTGAGAGCAAACGATAGCGCCATCATGTAACGACCGATAAATCGTTCAGTGGACATAAATGAATCAATTTTTTGTTTGTTTTTTTACATATACCTAGTGCAAACAGTTCGGACAGGAAACACATTAACCTTTCAATTTCCCTTTCGTCAGCTGAAAATTTTCAAACTTGTCCTTCGTTTTTCAGCTCAAAAACATCCCAATGATGATCGAGTTTGTGCCCATTAACTGGACGAAAAACAAATAAACTGCCTAAATGACCGAATTTTGGTTGATTTTTCGTATGGTGTATGGCCAGCATTAGGGTGCCCAGGGGGTCCACCGGATCTTTCACATTCCTACTTATGTCCCCGACTCTCAGCATACAGAATAGGAGCAGTAAGAGGCGTGTACTGAGGATTACACCCAGCACACCGAGCAAGAGAAGTGCGCTGTCCATACCTGCAGAATAAGAACAGATACTGACAATTACACCCAGCATACAGAGGATGTGAAGTGATAGTGTGTTAGATTTCCATACAAAGCACAAAAACAGAGAATTATATCCAGAGTGTAGAATAAAAGAAGCAGTGCTATGTGATGTCAATATATATTGAAATTTTGTCAAACTTTCCATTCACATTTGATCTGGGGGTAGTTTTGCAGACGACTTTTTATGTACAATGTTTCTACAGACATTATTGCTGGTTTTGTGGCCATCTGAGCATTCAGCGTATTCTCCTAATTATTTTTACCCAAAAAAAGCTCATTTCAATTCATGTAACTATGAATAACATGCTGATGCTTTTACCTTAAAAGAGGCTCATGTACCGTCCTGTAAAACCCCGCTCAGCCTCCTCTACCCCACCCCCCCCCCCCTCATCTTAATGTGTTAATGGAATTCTTTGGTAACACCTATATATTATATTATATTATTGAAGCACTTGGAATTAACTGTCCCCAACAGAGTGCCCCCTTACATTAACTGTCCCCAACAGAGTGCCCCCTTACATCAACTGTCCCCAACATGCCCCTTACATCAACTGTCCCCAACATGCCCCTTACATCAATTGTCCCCATCAGAGTGCCCCTAACATCAACTGTCCCCAACATGCCCCTTACATCAATTGTCCCCATCAGAGTGCCCCTAACATCAACTGTCCCCAACAGAGTTCCCCCTTACATCAACTGTCCCCAACATGCCCCTTACATCAACTGTCCCCAACAGAGTGCCCCCTTACATCAACAGTCCCCAACATGCCCCTTACATCAACTGTCCCCAACAGAGTGCCCCCTTACATCAACTATCCCCAACATGCCCCTTACATCAATTGTCCCCATCAGAGTGCCCCTAACATCAACTGTCCCCAACAGAGTGCCCCCTTACATCAACTGTCCCCAACATGCCCCTTACATCAATTGTCCCCATCAGTGTGCCCCTAACATCAACTGTCCCCAACATGCCCCCTTACATCAACTGTCCCCAACAGAGTTCCTCCTTACATCAACTGTCCCCATCAGAGTGCCCCCTTACATCAACTGTCCCCAACATGCCCCTTACATCAATTGTCCCCATCAGAGTGCCCCTAACATCAACTGTCCCCAACATGCCCCCTTACATCAACTGTCCCCATCAGAGTGCCTCATAAATCAATGAATGCACACTTAGAGCCCTAGGGGGCACAGCTAAAATCTAGGGAAGGCAAAGCCAACCCCACCAACCCCCTATATCCGGAGCTGTTATGTCTATTGCCACTGACCCTTCTGACTGACCACTGCCTATGGCAAAAGACTATCAGGTGAGAACTGGGTAAAAATCTCAGGTCTATGAGAGGCCCCAACCCTTCTGGCCAGCAGCTGCCTGCAGTATTAGTACTGGGTGGGAAGCTGGTGACAATCTCACATCTACGAGCGGCTCCTGACCCTACTGGCCAGCGTGCGTCTGAAAGACCAACCTATCTGATAGGAATCAGGTGACATCCTCATGTCTATGGCCCCTAACACTACTAGATGGCTGCTGTCTGTAGCAACAGTCTAATGTATGGGAATTGGCTTGTGACTCTAATGAATAGCTCTTGTCTGTAGAGCCAGTCTATTGGTGGCAATCAGGTGAAAATTGAATGTCTATGGCTTCTAAAGCCGCGTACACACGGGCGGACTGTCTGGCCAACTTAGTCCGCCGAAACACATTTCAGCGGACAGTCCGCTCGTGTGTGGGCTTCAGCTGACTTTTTCAGCGTGCAGTCTGGCGGACTAAGTATTTCGGAATTTCCGTAATATTGTCCGTCCAACTTTGGTTTCAGCGGACAGTCCGCTCGTGAGTAGGCTAGTTCAATGGACTAAGCATGGCGCATGCTCAGAAAGGATTTACACGGCGAAAGGTTGCATTGCTGTGTATTGGACGTCCTATTTCTAGTCCCGTCGTACGTGCTGTACACATCATCGCGCAAGCTTTCGATGGACTGTTGTTCAGCAGCTGATGACCATCTTATGTCTATGGCCCCTGACCCTACTGGCAGGCCACTGTCTTTCAGACCAGTCTATCGGGCCAGCGGCTGGTGACAATCCTGTGTCTATGAGAGGCCCATCATTTTACTGGTTGATGTCGGTCTACCTGATAGGTTATAAAACCTTCCCCCCGATCACTATTCCTCCCGCTTAACATAAACAGTGTCATCTCCTCCCCACTTCCACGTAACCTCTCATGCAGCAATCACGTGCAAACGATCAGCCCTAGACCAGTCCAGGGCCTATCACTCGCATGTGATCCCTGCATGACTGGTTACATGCGAGTGGCCATGATTAGCTGCAGGAGCCGGCAGCCTCCTGTTGCTTTTAATGGGGCTGCCTCCTGCAGCTAATCGTGGGAACCCCCACTCCCATCTAATCAGGATGTGGGTGCATTCACAGGTGTGCTTAAAGTCTTTTCTGTCCATGACCCCATTGAAGAGGTTCACCCCTCTCTTTGTTCTGCAGTTATCGTCTCTGAGAAGGAAAGTGAAGGGAAAACCAGCATTTTAGAGTTATCCCCAGAAGAAGAGGTGAGGGGAAATCTTCCAATGGGGACTCCTTTACTGGGTGAACTATCTAAGAGAAGAACCCCAATCACATTTAGAGATTTCCTTTAACCTTCTGTTGCATCTCTAGGACAGGAAGTGAAGGGAAATCTCCCCAGTGGTGCACAAATAATAATAATAACCTAGCAAGGGTTAAACCTCTTCCTACTCTATACAGAATAAAATAGATACACTTAACCACTTGACCTCCGGGAAGATTTACCCCCCTTCATAACCAGGCCATTTTTTGCTATATGGCACTGTGTTACTTTAAAGCGGGAGTCCGCCGTTTTTTCTTTTTTTAAAAGCCAGCAGCTACAAATACTGCAGCTGCTGACTTTTAAAATAATGACACTTACCCACCCAGCGCGCCCGCGATGTCGGCACCCGAAGTCGATCTCTCAATCATGTCTCGGGTGCTGCCGCCGCCATCTTGGGTATGGGAATCAGGAAGTGGAGCCTTGCGGCTTCATTTCCCAGTTCCCTACTGCGCATGCGCGAGTCGTGCTGCGCAATAAGGATGGTCCCCGCTGTCTCTGGGATCTGTGTGTTTCCCAGCAGGCAGCGGGGGGACCTTCGGAAAGGGGCGTTCCTTCTGCAGAATCTATGCCGGAAGTGGGTGCAGAAACCGGTACTGTACAGGTACCTGCACCCCCCTCCCCCCTGAAAGGTGCCAATTGTGGCGCCGGAGGGGAGGAGGGTTCCAATAAGTTTAGGGTGGACCTCTGCTTTAACTGCTGATTGCGCAGTCATGCAACACTGTCCCCAAACAAAATTTATATATTTTTTTTCACACAAATAGAGCTTTCTTTTGGTGGTACTAGATCACCACTGCATTATTTATTTTTTATTATATAAGCGAAAAAAGACTGAAAATATTGAAAAAAAGCAAAAAATATGTATATTTTACTTTCTGCTATAAAACATATCCAATAAAAAAATGTAAAAAATGTAATTTCTTCTTACATTTTGGCCAAAACCCATCCTGCTACATATTTTTGGTAAAAAAACAAAAAAAGTGTATATTGATTGGTTTGTATGAGAACTATAGTGTCTACAATCTATGGGATATATACTGGAATTTATATTTATTTATACTAGTAATGGTGGCGAATGGCGATCAGCGACTTATAGTGGGACTCCCTTAGTGCACGGTCAATCTGACACTTAGATTACTTTCACACTGTAGTCGCTCCACGTTAGCGGTAAAGCGTCACTAATTTTAGCGGCTCTTTACTGTGGTTTTATCAGCACTTTTCAGCCGCTAGCTCTTCGGCCCACTACCGGCCAAAGAAAGGGTTAAAACGCGCCCATGTCGCGTAGCTTTGGCAGCGCTGCCCATTCATTTCAATGGGCAGGGAGTTTTGGAAGCAGTGTATACAGAGCTCCCAAACTGCCCCAAAGATGCTGCTTGCAGGACTTTTCAGAACATCCCACAAGCGCACCGCCCCAGTGTGAAAAGTCACACTGCAATGAATAGGGAGGAGGTTTTCAGGCATTAGAGGCTATTTCTAGCGCTAAAACACCTGAAAAACGCCTCGGTGTGAAAGCAGCCAAACTGATGCTGACACCACCAGTGACACTAATACAGTGATCAGTGCTAATAATATACACTGTCACTGTACTAATGACACTGGCTGGGAAAGGGATTAACATTAGATCAAAAGGTTAACTGTGTGCCTGACAATGGTTACTGTATGTACAATGTGCTGATTTTTACTAAGTAATGTTCTGATTTTTATTCCCTACTTTGCAGGGAGAAAAAAAAGCGGCACGTTGCTGCCGTCTGTAGAGAGCTCTGTGTTGTTGTTCTCTTCTGTCATTCGCTCAGCCGATCAGTGGGTCCCGGCCATAAATCATTGGCTCGGACCCACTGCTTGGCATCTGCTGCAGTGAATGACAGCTCGGGTTTCTGGGTGCGCACGCATGCGCGAGAGAGCAGACCCGGAAGAAAGCCCCGATGTACAGGTACTTTACCATGCCTGAAAGAGCCAATCCCCCACAGTATAGGTACTGCAGCAGGTTGGCAAGAGGTTAAAGGCCTCATTCACACAGGCGTACCTATGCTAAGGGCCCCCCCTATGCCTGCATGGGGTACCCAAGTGTTTCATGCCTCTGGGTACAAGCAGTATGGTTTATGTCTACTGGGACGCAGTGCCTGCACAGACGTTCAGAGACATGCCCCCGCACCACTGCCAAGCTGGCACCGGCGGCTATATCCATGCAGCTACTGCACCCCAATAGACATAAATGAATGTGGGCAAAGACGGTCCTTCACACAGAGGTGTGGATAGCCGAGGCCTAAGAGTAGGGTCGCCACCTGTCCGAGATTCTCCCGGACAGTCCGGGTTTTGAATCCTGTATTTGGGTTTCAGGCCATTTGAAACCTGGACACATTATTCAGAGAGGAATGTGGCTCAGAACAAGGCTTGACTGGAGGGTGAGGGGGCACGATGTGCGCCACATTACTATTCATTTTGGAGTGCCCAAAGGTATTCCAGGTCTGTTACAATCCTATAGTGCCGGGTTTTCCCATAGACGGCCCTCCAGCTGTTGCGGAGCTACACGTCCCATGAGGCATTGCAAAACTCTGACACTCACAGACATGACTGGGCATGATGGGAATTGTAGTTCCTGAACAACTGGAGGGCCGTAGTGTGGAGACCCCTGCTATAGTGTGTGCTAAGACCCCTTTCACACTGAGGCAGTGTTCAGGCATTTTGGTGCCAGAAATAGCGCCTGTAAAGCGCCTCCCCTGCCACACCAGTGTGAAAATCCGAGTGCTCTCACCCCGGGGTGGTGCGCTGGCGGGACGTTAGAAAAAGTCCTGCAAGCAGCATCTTTGGGGTAGTTTAGGGGCACTGTATACGAAGGCTCCCAGACCGCCCCTGCCCATTGGAATGAATGGGCAGCGCTTTCGAAGCGGCTGCAACACGGGGCGCTTTTAAACCCTCTTTAGCCCCTTCTGGGGGGTTAAAAGCACCCTCTTACCACCCAGATAGCGTTAAAGCGCCACTAAAACGAGCGGCACTTTACCTCTAACGCTCGGGCGGCTGCAGCGTGAAATCACCCTAAAACAAAAAAACGTACTGTGCGCTGCTAGAGTGTTCGGGTTTGGCTTGAAAAAAAAGTGACAACCTCACCTAAGAGCTCATTCACACTGGAGGCATTTTTCTGCACTTTATCAGCACCGCTCACCACACAGGACCATAGAAAACCATCGTTATCTCTGTGCCCTGTTCACACCACAAAGCTGCCTTGTGCTGCTGAATTTGCATAGAAAGCAGGTAGAAGTAGCGCCCCCAGGAGGTGTATGGGCATTATTAATCGCTCGCCCTTATTTATTATTTTATACCCCCTTATTTATAATTATTTTTACATTAACTATTTTATTATTGTTTATTATTTGTATACCCCCTTATTTATTTATATTTATTCATTAAATGTATTCACAAATATATATTTTTTTGCCTTTGTTTTATACTCCCTTATTTATATTCATTTTTTTTTTTTTAACGCAGACTTGGAGCATTTTTCCCGTAATGCACCAGAGCTCACATGACGTCGCATTGCAGCTCGGCCTCCGCATACAAATGAGTGACGGGCCGCTCCACACCACGGAATCGCACAACAAAGTACTGAGCGTTCCTCTGCCATTCACGTGCGCTGTGCGATTTTAGCCTATTCATTGTGAATGGACCGAGTCGCACCAAAAGCAGGTCATGCACTCCTTTAGGGGAAACGCACAGCAAGCGGATGGCATAGTACTTCTGTAGCACGCGGTCTGGTGCAGGCGAGCGCCCTGCGTGTGCGACATGCATTTCATTACGTAACATTAACTGCGGTGCGTTTTGAAGGTGGTGCAGGAAACGTGCGGCTTCCAAGCCGGCATTCTGCTGTGAACGAAAGGCCACTCAATAAAGAAAAAAGAATTGTGCCTACTTTATCTATATTAACGCCCCGGATTGCGCCTACTTTACTCCTATTAGCGCCCTGACTTGCGCCTGCTTTGTACATGCCGACCCATCCCCCCCACCTTTCCTATGTTCCTGGCATTGTATGTATCCAGGTTATTCATAAAGATCCTTCTGGGTCTGACGATCGGCTCCCCTCCCTCGGCAATGTTGCAGTCTGTGGGTTACTATGGTCGCACTGCGGTTGTCAAGGACGGGTGGTTGCTAAACGACGCTATGGACACTGCAACGGGGTCCTTCCGAGGCAGGCATCAGCAGAGCCAGCCACAGCTTGTGCGCAGGTCTGATAGAGCAGAGAGCGTCCCTTCAGCTCAGCAGGGTGCAATTGTCAGTAATGCCTGTAGATGGCAGTGTTGAGCTGCTGACAGCACTGAGAATCTAGCTTCTAGATAAATAGATGACTGTAATATACCAGCCAGGAGCGGTGGCGTGTGACAATGCGTGCCGTCTCCCAAAGGCGCGGGCTGCTGTTGGATTGTGTATGTCCATGAGTTCTAGTCCACCCTGTGCCAAGTCACTTGGGTGTCCGTTGCTAGTGCTACAATTCAGCATTAGCACGGTGGCTCACGACTATACCCCGGTCCACGACTGATCGATGATGGCAATGTCTATCAGACTGACCAGTTCTGTGTCTGGCAAGATAGCAGTGAATAGCCGACTGAGAGCATTGAGATGATACACTGTCTGTAATTTTTTTCCCCTCTTAAAAAAAAATAGAAATATATATAATCACTCATTCAGGCAGCTCTACAATAAAAATGGAAATAAAGGAGTATGTATAAAAACCATAATTATAATATAAAATATTATGTTTAACGTTTTATTTATTATTTTATACCCCATTTATTTAAATTTTTATTGTACAGCAAAACATAAAAATAATATATCTATATATAATAGAAAATAAATAAAAAATATATTTAAGGATTTTATTATTTTGTTACCAATGTTATCATTGCAATAAAAAAAACAAAAATATAATATATATAATATAAAATAAATAAATAAAATTATATTTAAGGCTTTTTTTATTTATTATTTTATACCCATTTATTTACATTTTATTTCTATATTTACTAATTATTATATTTATTATTTTTATGCACTCTTATTTATATTTGTTTTATATGTGACAGATTGTTTTATTTACACACGCCCTTATTTTATTTTTTTTAGCTTTAATCCTTTTTTTTTTTTTGTGTTTAGACATCTTTATTTATTTTTATTTTTTGAAACGTGATTAAGTTTTTTCCCATAAATGCACAAAAAGAAAATGATAACATTGGCAATAAACAAAAAAGATACTGAATTTGCATAGAAAGCACGTAGAAGTAGAGCACTCAGAGGGTATTTGGCTATTATCAATACTTAATTTTAAAAGCCCTGTATTTATAGTTATTTTTAATAACACTCAATGAGTGTTCTCTGTATTACGGGAGCCGACAATTCATTCATTGATAAAAAATAAAAAATAAAAAAGTGTGGGGTTCCCCTAAATTCAATTACCAGGCCCTTCAGGTCTGGTATGGATATTAAGGGGAACCCCGTGTCAAATTAAAAAAATATTGACGTGGGGGTCCCCCTAAAAATCCATACCAGACCCTTTATCCGAGCACGTAACCTGGCAGGCCGTAGGAAAAGGGGGGGGCGAGAGAGCGCCCCCCCTGAACCGTACCAGGCCACATGCCCTCAACATTGGGAGGATGCTTTGGGGGTCTGTGACCCCTCAAAGCACCATGTCCCCATGTTGATGGGCACAAGGGCCTCATCCCCACAACCCTGGCCAGTGGTTGTGGGGGTCTGCGGGCGGGGGGGGCTTATCAGAATCTGGAAGCCCCCTTTAACAAGGGGACCCCCAGATCCCAGCCCCCCCTGTTTGAAATGGTAAGGTGGTACAAAAGTACCCCTACCATTTCACAAAGAAAGTGTAAAAAATGGTTAAGTAAGACAAACACACTTTTGAAAAATTCCTTTATTAAAAATAAAAAAAAGATTCCAGCGGTGGTAATCCACTCTTGCTATCCAGCGATGGATGATCATCTCTCCGGGGTCCAGCGATGGCTGATCTGATCCAGCGACGGGTCATTTTCAGTCCAGCGCGTTACATCAGAGGGGGGGTCACCCATACGTCATTGGGGAACGCCTGGCTTCCCTCACCAGCGTAAAAGGGGGCGGGGTCAGGTGACAGGCTCCCCGCAGTGTCTCCTTAGTGGAGACAGAATACGGATGCATGGATGGACTGCGCTGGACTGAAAATCACCTGTCGCTGGATCAGATCAGCCATCGCTGGACCCCGGAGAGATGATCATCCGTCGCTGGATAGCAAGAGTGGATTACCACCGCTGGAATCTTTTTTTTATTTTTTTTTATTTTTAATAAAGGAATTTTTCAAAAGTGTGTTTGTCTTATTTAACCATTTTTTACACTTTCTTTGTGAAATGGTAGGGGTACTTTTGTACCCCCTTACCATTTCAAACAGGGGGGGGCAGGATCTGGGGGTCCCCTTGTTAAAGGGGGCTTCCAGATTCTGATAAGCCCCCCACCCGCAGACCCCCACAACCACCGGCCAGGGTTGTGGGGATGAGGCCCTTGTCCCCATCAACATGGGGACATGGTGCTTTGAGGGGTCACAGGCCCCCAAAGCATCCTCCCAATGTTGAGGGCATGTGGCCTGGTACGGTTGGGGGGGCACTCTCTCGTCCCCCCCTCTTTTCCTGCCGCCTGCCAGTTTGCGTGTTCGGATAAAGGGTCTGGTATGGATTTTTATGGGAAACTCCACATCAATTTTTTTTTATTTGACGCGGGGTTCCCCTTAATATCCATACCAGACCTGAAGGGCCTGGTAATTGAATTCAGGGGAACCCCACGCTTTTTTTTATTTTTTTATTTTATTTTTTTTATCAATGAATGAATTGGCGGCTCCCGTATTACGCCGCAAGTGATTTTAAAAGACTTTTTTTCCTGCAGAAATTACACTTTGTGCAGGGACAGTTCTCAGCACGGGAAACATGTGCCCCTTCACAGGCATACTATAGACACCCCCCCAGGTACGAAATTTAAAGGAATATTACACTTTTATCGTTTCACTTTAATCATTATTAAAATCACTGCTCCCGAAAAAACGCCCGTTTGTAAAACTTTTTTTTGCATTGGTCCATGTCCCCTGGGGCAGGACCCGGGTCCCCAAACACTTTTTAGGACAATAACTTGCATATTAGCCTTTAAAATTAGCACTTTCAGATTTCTCCCATAGACTTGTACAGGGTGTTCTGGCTTTTCGAATTTGCCGCGAACAGCCCAAATTGTTCACTGAACAGGCGAACAGGCAATGTTCGAGTCGAACATGAGTTCAACTCGAACTCGAAGTTCATCCCTACCCGGCAACTGAAAATGCAACCAGGGGAGGACTTTTTGCTATAATATCCCCCAAAAACATAGAAAACATTTTTTTTCTCAGTTTAGGCCGATATGTATTCTTCTACATGTTTTTAGTAAAAAAAAAAATAAGCGATTGATTGGTTTGTGCAAAGGTTAAAAGGGTCTTCATAATAGGGGGTAGTTTTATGGCATTTTAATTTTTTTATTATTAATGGCGGCGATCAGAGATTTTTATCGGCACAGAGACATGGCGGACACATCAGACACTTTTGACATTATTTTCGGACCAATGTCATTTATACAGCGATCAGTGCTATAACAATGCACTGATTACTGCGTAAATGACACTGGCGATAAAGGGGTTAAGTGTGTCCTAGGGAGTGATTCTAACTGTGTGGCGAATGGGCTTCAACTCACATGACAGCGATCACTGTTCCTGATGACAGGGAGCAGTGATCTCTGTCATGACACAAGCCGGAATGGGGAAATGCCTTGTTTACATAGCCGGTCCCTCGGGCACGGTCACGCTGTATGCTCGTTTTTTTGGAGCAGAATTGCACATTTTTGCAGCTGTTAGCCGCCGTTTCTCAACTAAATGGTGCGGAGTGCCGCTGCAAAGGGGGAGGAGAGGTGCTGTTTGAGCTGAAACCGGTAAAAAAAAAAACACATGTTGAGCTGTTCAGGCATTTACACTGACGTCTATGGGGACAAAATCAATTCTACCTGATAAGCTTGTGTACTTTTTGGAGCGACAGGCATTTTGCTACAAGCAACAGAAGGCTCACATGTGAACAGGGGCCATTGAATTGAATGGGATTTTGCTTTGTTGAGCATTTTTGAGCTCCGAACTGCAAGCTGCATAGCATACTAACTCATTATGAATTACTTACCTGAGATCGAAGCCCACACATGGGCCCTTGTTCGCCTCCTCCGACGCCGCCATATATGTGACTTCCGGGTATGTGACTGGCCGGTGCCGCTATGATGTCACTCTTGCGCATGCACGCTGGTGCCGCCACTAACGGCATGATCACCGTTAGAAACAACACGCTCAGTGTGCCTGCGCCCGATGTCTACAGTGCATACGCCGTAGACATCGGTGCCGATATTCCTGCAAATATCTCCTAAACCTTTTAGGTTTGGGAGATATTTCTTGCACCTACAGGTAAGCCTTAATCTAGGCTCACCTGTAGGTTAAAGTGGTTGTAATGGGTTTACAACCACTTTAAACAATCAAAAGCAATTGTCAGAACTCAGCATTGAGATATACACACAGTGCCCATCAGACAGAAGTGAAGTAAAAGTACATCTCTAGGCATCTTTTGGCTACAGTGAGAAAGGGTTAGACCCTCTGTGATTTTTTTTTGCTTTGTGTCTCTCCTGGGAAAATTCACATTCTTTGTGTCCCCTAAAGGGAAAGTGTGTTTGTGTGTGTTCTCCGACATTTTAGACTTGTTCCTAGAAGAAGAGGTGGGGGAATCTGCTAATAGGGACACTTGTTCTGGGAACAGCAGTCTAAACGGGTTTGGATTTGGCACAGCCTGGTTATACGTAATACTGCTATATTGCTTTGTTCATTCATTATTCATGTTCAGACCTTTGAGTACCGATCCAGTAGAGGGTATTTGATTTTATGAGTGGGTTCTTTACCCAGGGCTGGACTGGCCTTCCGGGAAATTCGGCTGTGCTCAGGCCGAGCCCGTACATGCTCGGCAATTTTCGGAAAGGCTGACGCATGCGCAGTGACACAATGGCGCAGAGCGGCGCCATTTTTAAAAGTAAAGCAGCTCTCAGTGAGGTCTCGTCTGGTGGCATGTGCCTCTTACATCCACCCCACAGCCTCTGACCTCCTGAACGCCCCCCCTCCACCCTGCAGCCTCTGACCTCCTGAACGCCCCCCCCTGCAGCCTCTGACCTCCTGTCCTCCCCCTCCCCTCTGCAGCCTCTGACCTCCTGTCCGCCCCCCTGCAGCCTCTGACCTCCTGTCCGCCCCCCCTCCCCCCTGCAGCCTCTGACCTCCTGTCCGCCCCCCCTGCAGCCTCTGACCCCCTGAACGCCCACCTCCTGTCCGCTCCCCCTGCAGCCTCTGACCTCCTGTCTACCCCCCCTGCAGCCTCTGACCTCCTGTCTGCCCCCTCCCCCTGCAGCCTCTGACCTCCTGTCCGCCCCCCCTTTGCAGCCTTTGACCTCCTGTCCACCCCCTCCCTCACAGCCTCTGACCCCCTGAATGCCCACCTCCCCCCTGCAGCCTCTGACCTCCTGTCCGCCCCCACTGCAGCTTCTGACCTCCTGTCTGCCCCCCTCCCCTCTGCAGCCTTTGACCTCCTGTCCGCCCCCTCCCCCTGCAGCCTCTGACCTCCTGTCCACCTCCCCCTGCAGCCTCTGACCCCCTGTCCCCCCCGCAGCCACTTTTGACACTTTGTGGAAACCAGTGACATTAATACAGTGCTAAAAATATGTACTGTCACTGTACTAATGACACTGGCTGGGAAGGGGATAACATCTAGAGCAATCAGTGGGTTTAATGTGTGCCTAACAACTGTTTTCTCACTGTGAGGGGGGGGGGTGCTTTTACTAAGGGACGACATAGATCCCTGTACTTGCTTTGCAGGCACACAGAATTAATGTCTTCCACACTGACAGAATGGTGAACTGCCTTGTTTACATAGGCAGACCACTAGGTGAGTCCGCCGGATCCACTGATTGGCTCTGACACCCAGAAATGCAGGATCACGCATATAAGTGATCCTGCGCAGCGCGAAAGCCCTGTAGCAGTAAATCTTCTATCAGGTGATCGAAAACTGGTTAAGATCATCAGCTTTATGATGACTTACAGGCAGGGGGCGCTCTATCATGGCTCTGGCTGGCTCTGTCACAGTGTGTCACATAACATGGCTGCTGGGTGCCGAAAATTTGTGAACTTCTGACCAATAAGTGCCCCCCGCTGCCTGTGAGTTCTGATATCATCCATTATGCCAGAGAGACAGACACAGTGCAATGTAGTCTATTCACAGACACCTGTGTTGAAGCCTTGATGGCACTGGCAGCCCCCCGATTGGATCCCCTCACCCTCTATTCCTGCTGCTGGACATCACCAGCTGAGCTCAGCTGCCTCTCTCTGCCCATCGCCTCCGCCGGCCTCACAGCCTCTCAGGTCTCACTCTCCGGGCCCCGCCTACTACTGGGTGGGGATTGGAGGAAAATGACTCTGCCGGGGAAGGCAAGGAGATAATCAGGCAGACGGCTGGCCGGGATTTGAGCCAAGGCAGAAGAACATGTGAGCGGAGCTGAAAGGGCATGTGCCGGAAACTGAAGAACTAGTCCGAAGAGTCCTGCAGCCTCTGATCTCCTGTCTCCCCCTGCAGCCTCTGACCTCTAGTCCCTCCTCCTCCGCAGCCTCTGACCTCCCCTGTTTCCCCCTCTGCAGCCTCTGACCTCCACCGTCCCCCGTCTGCAGCCTCTGTCCTCCCCTGTCCCCTCCCAGCAGCCTTTGACCTCCTGTCCCCCCTCCTCCGCAGCCTCTGGCCTCCCCTGTTCCCCCCTCTGCAGCCTCTGACCTCCACTGTCCCCCCTCTGCAGCCTCTGTCCTCCCCTGTCCCCTCCCTGCAGCCTTTGACCTCCTGCCCCCCCTCCTCCGCAGCCTCTTACCTCCCCTGTCTCCCCTCCTCCCCTGTCTCCCCTCCTTCGCAGCCTCTTACCTCCCCTGTCTCCCCTCCTCTGCAGCCTCTGACCTCCCCTGTCCCCCCTCCTCCGCAGCCTCTTACCTCCCCTGTCCCCCCCTCTGCAGCTTCTGACCTCCCCTGTTCCCCCCTCTCCAGCCTCTGACCTCCTGTCCTCCCTCCTCCGCAGACTCTGATCTGCTGTCCCCCCTCCTCTGCAGCCTCTGACCTCCCCTGTCCCCCCTCCTCCGCAGCCTCTTACCACCCCTGTCCCCCCTCCTCCGAAGCCTCTGAACTCCCCTATCATCCCCTCCACAGCCTCTGACCGCCCCTGTCCCCCTTCCTCCGCAGCCTCTGACCTCCCCTGTCGTCCCCTCCGCAGCCTCTGACCTCCCCTGTCGTCCCTTCTGTAGCCTCTGTCCTCCCCTGTCGTCCCCTCTGCAGCCACTGACCTCCCCTGTACCATCTGCAGCCTCTGACCTCCCCTGTCGTCCCCTCTGCAGCCACTGACCTCCCCTGTACCATCTGCAGCCTCTGACCTCCCCTGGAGAGGAGTCAAGAGTGGGAGTGCCGCCAGGATGGGGGTCATGGGAGAAGTCAGACATGTATGGACTGTGGAGAGGAAACTATGGTATAAAACCAGAGCCACCGAACTGAAGCCAACTGACTGAGCCCTGCACGGTGCACCTGAGAGGAGGTTAGTGACAGCGTCGCCAGGCCAGCCTGAGAGGGGGGGGGGGACAATACAATATTGTAAGGGGGCACTGATATAAAGGTTTCCCCCTTATATCAGTAAACCCTCTTATCTTAGTGTTTTCTTTCTGCTGAAGGTGGTCTCCGGTCAGCAGCGTCCTCCCCACATTAATTCCCAGAGTTCCCCTTTACATCATAGTCTGCAGGATTCCACCTTACAGTGCAAGGGGGAACTCTTACGTAAAGGGCAATGCTGCAGACCCTGATGTAAGTGAGAACTCTGATGTAAAGGGGAATGCAGTGGACTCTGATATAAGTGGGGTCTCTGGTCACCAGTGTCCCCCTTTTTATATCAGAGTTCCCCCTTAGATCATGATCTGCAATGTTCCCCTTTATGTGCTGATGTAAGGGGGAACTCTGTGCTGGGTTATATTAATCTGACCTTCATGTAAACTGAGAAATATGGTTTTTGACTTTTGTTTAACTTAACCACTTGCCGACCAGCGCACGACGATGTACGTCAACAGAATGGCACGGGCAGGCATATTGGCGTACATGTACGTCCAATCTTCAATGCCGCCCTGCCATCGGGAGCGGGCCGCTGGCGGCGCGCTCCCGCGCTGGTCGGGACCCCCGTGAGTCCGGTCGCGGGACCCGCGGACTCGATCGCCGCGGGCATACCTGTGATCGTCTCACGGGACGGCTGAATGGAGGAAATGCCGTGTAAACAGCATTTCTCCATTCTGCCTAGCAACTAGTGACGCTGATCTCTGCTCCATTCACTAAATGAAAGCCCAACCCCCCCACAGTTAGTAACACACCCTTAGGAACACTTAACCCCTACACTGCCACCCACTGGTTAACCCTTTCACTGCCAGTGTCATTTACACAGGAATCACTGCATTTATATAGCAGTGATTACTGTATAAATGACAATGGTCCCAAAAATGTGTCAAAAATGTCCGATGGGTCCCCCACAATGTCGCAGTCACAATAAAAATCGCTGATCGCCACCATTACTAGTAAAAAATAATAATAAAAAATAAAAATGCTATAAAACTATCCCTATTTTGTAAACGCTATAACTTTTGCGCAAACCAATCAATAATCGCTTATTGCGATTTTTTTTACCAAAAATATGTAGAAGAATACGTATCGGCCTAAACTGAGGGAAAAAAAAGTTTTTTTATATATTTTTGGGGGATATTTATTATAACAAAAAGTAAAAAATAATGCGTTTTTTTCAAAATTGTCGCTCTATTTTTGTTTATAACGCAAAAAATAAAAACCGCAGGGGTGATCAAATACCACCAAAAGAAAGCTCTATTTGTGGGGAAAAAAGGACGTCAATTTTGTTTGGGAGCCACGTCGCACGACCACGCAATTGTCAGTTAAAGCAACGCAGTGCCGAATCGCAAAAAGTGGTCTGGTCTTTGACCAGCAAAATGGTCCGGTCTGTAAGTGGTTAAACACATTGCTAATAGCTTTAGCTACATGTTTATAGCGTAAATATTGATATTTGCAATGAAAACTGCCATTTTTGGCACCTTTTTTTGCAGTGTCAGTAAAAAATGTGCCAGTAAACAATTGGTGCTGTTTGTAAATTTCACGTCTCTCGTATCTATTTATAATACACTCTTCAAATGTGCTTTAAAATGTATGGTTTTCCCTTTTGTGAACAAGAAAATAATGACGTTATGTTGTTGGGCTGCTATAATAATGCTCTGGGGCTGGTGTGAAATTATTTCCAGGGCTGGTTTTTATGTATTGTGGATATTTTAACTGAATTGTAAAAAATATGAATTTTTATATAAATGATGGTCTCGTTGCCTATAAAATCTGAATTTAGGGTCCTTTTAGGGATTTTTGTCCTCACTTGGACCTCCTACTTTCTTGTCTAAGAGGGGAATTTTCTCTGATCTTCTCTTGCATCTCTAGTGAAGGGAAATTTCCTCAATGGTACAAAGGTAGTAAAAAATTACCTCCAAGATGTCTACCCCTTTCTTGCTCTGTCCAAAACGAAAGAAAAGTTTTGGCTGTAAATACACGTTAAAAAAATAAAAAAAAGTGTTTTTTTTGTGTGTGGTCGGCTGGTTGGGGACATTTCAGACTTGCATATTGTGTATTGATTTCTTCTTCTTTGTGGCCTCTAGAGCGAAAACCTCCTCTGGTGCCTGGAATTGGGGCAGTAGAAGGTGATGCCGCCAACGTTCCAGAAACCGCTGATTTGACAAAACTCACTCTTCCTCCACCTGCTCTTCCTGCTGCTGGCCATCAGCCACCACCTATACCACCACACCGACCTCCACCTTCTAGTTACATCACTGGTATGTCTACAACCAGCTCCTACATGTCTGGCGAAGGTTTCCAGAGTCTCCAGTCTATGATGAAGATGGAAGGACCAACTTATGGAGCTTTGCCCCCTGCCTACGTCCCGCCAGCTCATCTACCATATCACCCCCATGTTTTTCCACCTAATCCTCCGCCATCTGTACCTCCACCCCCACCCCCTTCTATATTCCCACCTCCCAACATTCCTCCTCCAGCTCCAGGATACTCACCTCCTCCTGCTTACAACCCCAACTTCCCCCCACCTAGACCTCCCCCATCATATACTGTTCCAAATCACCCACCGACAGGGATTGGTTTACCACCAACAAGCTATTCACCTCCTGCTGTGCTGCCAGGAGGTCAGCCTCCAGGACCTCCACCTATTCCACCACCAGGGATGCCACCGGTTTCAGCCTGGATGAGATAGCATGGAGCTTCTGTGGTAGGAACCTGAACTCTAAGCCCTTGTACACACGGTCGGACATTCTGACAACAAAATCCGTCTGATTTTGTCTGACGGATTTTGTCCGAAATTTGTGTTGCATACACACGGTCGGACAAAGTTGTTGGAAAATCCGATCGTTCGTAATGTGATGACGTTATTTTGTTACAAAGGGACTATATTCCGGCTAGTAGCCAATAGCTTTGGTCTCGTAATTTGATCTGAGCATGCGTGGCACTTTGTCCGATCTGAATTCTCTACAAATGATCGGGCAAAGTCCGATCGGACCATGTTGTAAAATTTTATAGCTCAGCTCTAAAACTTTGTCGGTTGGATATTCCGATGGAAACAGTCCGATGGAGCCCACACACGGTCGGATTATGCGACAACGCGGTCCGATTGGAAATTTTCCATCGGATTTTCCGACCGTGTGTACAAGGGCAAAGAGGAAGTATTGTTCTAAGCAGTTTAAAAGCTTAAATAAATGCAGACATGTTTGTTTTATAATATGTAGATTGTTTTAAATTGCACAGCCCAAACAAGTACATTGGCTTCCCTTAGAAGGCAGCTATACTGAGTGCTGATCATTGAGTTGGGGTTGGTCATTGTAGTTTTTACAGAACACTACAAATCCATTTCTCTTAGGTGACCTGGTTCTCACCCTAAGATCCTGTCTCAGTTGGCTTTACATGTGTATCGGTGACATCAGTTTGAGATCATTCAGAATTAGTTTACAGGTGCGATTGACCTGCATCAAGCAAATTTTGCTTTCCCATAGACTTGGGATGCAAAACCAGTTTAACAAAAAACAATACAGTCAGGATACGCCAATCGTGGTCAGCAGCAATGGAAAGTGTGTGGCTAGAGGTGTCTTAAACTTGTATATTGCTTAGGAGCCCCAAGGTTCAGTGCACTGTTATGCTTAACCAGGTGCTGTGGTCAAGAACCTACCCCTTCCTGCACTTATCTAATGGCCCAAAACTATAGTCTGCAGCCTGTAGAGCTAAAAGGGGGGCAGGACTTTATCTGTCAATCACAAATACTGGTAGAAATGCATCTAATAAGAATGTTTAGGTTCTGAAGCCAGCAGAGGCTTATACAGTGTCACAAAGTGCCCGCTTCCCATCACTGCTGCCAATTTTGAATTTTTTAGCGACTGAAGGTCTTCTTTAAAGGGCAGCTTCACATAAAACTAAAATTTCAGTACTTCATAGATCCCAGCAGAGGTTTTGATACATGCCTGAGGGACTTTAAACGGAGATAAAGTTTTACATATTCCATTGCACTGATTTAGTAAAATCTTGGGGATCCTAATAAGACTCTCTTGATGCTTCAGTGTATGTGCGTGGTTTGGCTCACTGAGCTTAGAGAGGGCAATGCCTGAACTATGGAGCACATTGATGTGCATTTTACCACGCTCAGATATAGGGCTGCTCACCGAATGAGGATACCAGCAGTCAGCGGGCATTCAGCTAGCACAGTATGAATGAGGGAATAAAAATTAGAGGCAGACAACAGCCTGCAGGTTAAATGCACAACGTTTGTTCATGTTTGACTTAAAGCAGAACTAAACCCTCCTATCCTTCTCAGCCAAGGAAGCTGCCATCCTAGCCTATGCTTAATCTGCAGCTGCCATGGTGCTGCACTTGTGCTCAGTTATGACTTCACCCATTCGATGGTTTGGCTGGGAACACAAGCAAATGTAAAAGTTGGCAATCCTGACATGCTGGGAATGTAACTTTTTTTTTTTTTTTTAAAGTGTTCAGTTGATGGGTTTAGTTCCGTTTGTTCCATTGTGTCCTAGTCTAAACAGTTCCTAGAGAGGTGTTGGGCCATCTCCCCCCAAGGTACCCTTTAAGTCCAAAAAAGCCACCGTACCTAGGTACCCTGATCAGCTCTCAGTGATGTAACAGACAAAACTTTTTTTTTGGGGGGGGGGGGGGTTTTGATACAATTGGGAAATATATCAATTTATTTTAGTAAGATTTCTGCCCCCTGAAGGAGACATTTTCCTCCTTTCCTCTTCCAGTGACAGTGATCACATACAGCAATAAATGGAAAAGAGTTAGGTCTCTTATGTTTTTAGTGCTTTGTCCCTATTGGGCAGTAAGTGAGGTGAAATCTCCAAGACCAAAACATTTCCAAAGAAAACAAGCTAGCAGCACACCATAAAGTCCAGCACTTGTAAAATTTTTATTCCAGGACGAACTTCAAGAAGCCCCACCCCTTCACGCTTTTCACCCACCACTTGGGTTAATTGTAGAGGACAATTGAGCCAAGAGGTGGGTGAAATGCGTCAGTGGAGATTCTGTAACTTTGTCTTGGAATGAATGTTTTACAAGTGTTGGCCATTTCAAGGTAAGGACGAGCTCCTGCCTGGCATCTGCACCAGGCCAGCCGTGGGAATGATCCATGATATAGGACTTGAAGTGGTAGTAAATTTTTGCCTGTAGGTAAAATGAATACCTCTTAAACATGCACTGTATTCACCCTGGATGCAGCCAGTTACATTACCGGCGCATGCAGTCTAAAGGTCCGGCATACCTTGCCACACCTTCAGAGCTTTGTGCCGGTGTTCTGTCGATATGTGCCCGCCATCAAAAAGTGTCTGTGCAGAACGGAAGGACACTGTAGCTGATTTGCCGATCAGCTGGAGTGACGTCAACATATCGCATGCGCACATCGTAGGAGGGTTTTTCGACCATGGATACCATTTCACGGACACAATTGAAAGCTATACAAAGAGCAAAGGGACTCCGTGGATGTCAGATTATGCCTCGCTGTAAACCCACGGTGCAACAGCGAGGCACGAATACGGTGTCCCTCTGCTGTTTGTATAGCACTCAATTGTGCTTGTGAAATGGTATCTCATGTCTTAAAAAAAAAAAAAAAAAAAAAGCTTCTACGATGTGCGTATGGTGACGTCACTTCAGCGGATCGGGAAATCAACTGGAGTGCCATTCCATTCTGCGCTTGCGGGGGCACTTTTCAACAGGGGGCACAAATCAAACAGAACACCGGAACTGAGGGCTCCACTTCATCACAGCTCTGGCCAATCCCAACCCAGAAGAAAGATCGGGGAAAGATGTCACCCCTCTCAACAGTGACAATACAGCGCTGGAGGGCTTCGTTCCAAAGTGGATATTTCATAATGTGCTAGTATGTGATGCATACTAGCACATTATGCCATTTGCTTTGCAGGTGCGGTTTTTTTTTTCTTAAATTCCACAACAGCCGTGGTTTACAGCCACTTTAACACTGAACTAAATCCTCCTATTCTTTTCAGCTAAGGAACCTGTCATCTTGGCATTTGTTTGATCTGCAGTTGCCCTGCCCTTTAATGGCCTGACAGTTTGAGAGCACAAGCAACTGTCATGGTTATCATTCACAGCATGCCTTGAATGTAACTGTTTTGGGATACTGTTAATTTGTTGGGTTTAGTTCCACTTTAAGAGCAACAGGCAAAAGTTCCCAAAAGAAAAAAAAAATACTTTAATTTTTTTTATTTTACTCACTCCATCAATAAAACCGGAAAATGACTTTAATTGCCAAGTGGTGTTTGAAATGTTGAATGTTTCATATTGTTGCTATGTGCCTGGTTGAAAAGATGACACTGTATACTATCAATCGTACTAACTCTGTGCAGTGGATCTGCGGTTTTCCTTTCCATACAATAAAATCCCGGTTTGATTTCTGCGTATCCTTCAAAAGTGCCATATTGGCCGATATTCCTTCTGTTCATGTTGGCTTTTCCCGAATTTCTTCTGTCAAAGCTAAAGATGGGAATGCTTTGTGTGCGTTTTGACTCCTGTTTTGTATTCTTGTGTTTTGTTTTTCTTTTCCATTGACAGATTATGAAGCTTTTACAAATGTTTGTAAATATTTTTTTAATGTAAAAAGAAAGTCTAAAATGTAACAGCCCAGTAAAGCGAAGCTGTCCATGTCATCGAGGTGAATAAAAACACTGAAGTAAAGGCTGGTCTCTTTATTGAGTGGAAGCTGCTGCTGAGTAATGTGCACCACACAGGGTACAAACATCACCCAAAATGTTCCCAGTTTTTTTTTTTTTTTTTTAAAACCTCTAGAGATCTGCACTATAGCCGAATGACAGCTACAGCGCGGACCTGCTTTGCCGGGACAACGTCTATTGACGTCGTCCCGTGCACGAGCGGCCTGCGCGCCCCCCTGAGGGGCACGTGCGGCACGCTCTGTGATCAGCGAGTCTGAGACTCGCCTGATCATAGATCGGAGCAAGGGGTCGATCCTGACCCCTTACCACGTGATCAGCTGTCAGCCAATGACAGCTGATCATGTGATTGCAACAGAGCCCGTAATCGGCGGCCATGAGAGGGACTTCAGTCCCGATCATGGCCAGATCATCAGTGCCCACCTGCCCCCTGCCAGTGCCACCTAAGTAGGGGAAAAAGTGAAACTCATCAGTGCCACCCATTAGTGCCACCTATCAGTGCCCACAATCTGCCGCAAAAACAGTGCTGCACCTCAGTGCCACATATCCGTGCCCAGCAGTGCCATCTATCAGTGGTACCCATCGGTGCCACCTTATCTGTGCCCAACAGTGCAGCCTATCAGTGCTCATCAGCGCATTTCAATGAAGGAGAAAAATTACCTGTTTGCAAAATTTTATAACAAACTATTAAACATGATTTTTTTATTTTGCATCTTTTTTTGTTTGTTTAGCAAAAAATAAAACTCCGAGCTGTAACTAAATACCACCAAAAGAAAGCTCTATTTTTGGGAAAAAAATGATAAAAATGTCATTTGGGTACAGTGTAGTATGGCCGCGCAATTGTCATTCAAAGTGCATCAGCGCTGAAAGCTGAAAATTGGTCTGGGCAGGAGGGGGGTTTAAGTGCCCAGTAAGCAAGTGGTTAATGGCCCTGGTGGGCAGTTTTCCCCTCCCTTTAGTTAAAGGATTAAAGTGCAAGTTCCCCTTTAGGTCCGGTTCACACCGCTGCGGGTGAGAGATCCGGATGTGATTCGCACTGCAGTGCAAATCACATCCGATCTCTGTAGCGATGCAAGTTCAGCCATACAGATAGTATGGCTGAACTCGCATCGCACCCGCGGCAAACTCGCACGGGACCCTTTTTTTGGTCCGCAGCAGAATCGGATCGCATGGGTGTTCACACCATGCGATCCGATTCCTGTGCGAGTGTGCAGATCGCACTGCGATATGCGGACGGATCTGGGGGTGTCATTAACATTTCATTGACACTCCCAGCAGTCCGCATAGGGCATTGTGAACTGCTGGCGGGAGGCATGCGATGCGGGAAAACGCCGCGGATTTGCGGCGTTCCCGCATCGCTATGGTGTGAACCTAGCCTTACAGAAAATCTGTAAGGTGAACTTACACTGGACCCCTTCCCATTGCACCTGGAGTCCAGCGATCACCCGTTCTCACAGATCACATAGCCAATTTACCAGTCGGATTTACCACGGCTTTCTCTCCTCTTCACCTGTGGTGACAGAATGGGCTACACGTGCTCTGATTGGTCGGGCTCACCTAAAGAGAATGCTCCTATACGTACCTCCCTTACAAGGTACATTTAGGACAGGGATATGCAATTAGCGGACCTCCAGCTGTTGCAAAACTAAAAGTTCCGTCATGCTTGTGGATGTCAGAGTCTTGCTTTGCCTCATGGGACTTGTAGTTCTGAAACAGCTGGAAGTCCGTTAATTGCATATCCCTGATTTAGGAGATTAAGCCGAGGGGATTTCTAAGCCCAGATCGGTGAGGTGGCTATACGAGGTCTCTTAGCAGGTGATCGCTGAGCTCCAGGTCAGTGTGACCGGGGGGGGGTCCAGTGTTAAGTTCACCTTACAGATTTATTTTTGTACATCAGGGGACACAGAGCCATAGTAGTTACTATGTGTGTTATAGGCCACCTTCGGGTGATGGACACTGGCACGCCCTAAATTAAAAAGTACACTAACTATATAACCCCTCCTACTACTGGGAGTACCTCCGTTTTGTTTTCTCCAGTGTCTAAGGTGTTGGTCACAAGTGAAGATGTGCTGTGCTGAGCTGAGCTCCACTGGGGCTAGCCATGCTGACCGGATCCATTCAGTGTCCTTTTTTGGGCCAAGTTGAATGGCACCCGGGCCTCGTATCCGAAGAAACAAGGTTTTGCCTGCGAATGCTTCTTTTTTTTTTTTTTTTTAAGAGAGCTGAACGCTGGGATCCAGTACTTTTTGGTAGTGAGGTGCACTTTAAGTTCACCTTTTGTTCACTTTATTTTTTTTAAAGTGCAAGTCCACCCTCGCACTAAAATCCTGGCATCTTCAGCCATCCACGATCCTACACTAACCGGTCTAGCCCTGTAAAGAAGAAAGCGGTATACATGCCTTTTCTGAAGCTGATCGGACCCGATCTCCAGTGGCGGAAGCTTTGCAGAGGACATGGCCGTCAATGGCTGTGAAATGAATTGGGGAGTGACGTCACCCATAGACTTACTATGGGGTTTCCGTTGTTGGACGTGTCCTCTGCACCTGCCTACACAGTGACGCTACAGCTCAGCGTGGGATCGGGTTGCATCGCCTGCAGAAAAGGTATGTATAATTATTTCTTATTTACAGGGCTGGATAGGTTAGTGTTAGATCGTCAATGTCTGTAGATGCAGGGATTTTAGTGTTAGGGTGGACTTCCACTTTAATGTGCTACTTTTGCATAAATAAAACCGCCTTCCATTTATTCTACACCCTTACCTCCCTGTCTTTAAGGATGTTTAAAAACACTTCTCCATTACTTCTGCCTTACTTCCTGGACACACTTTAGGTCATGACAAGGAAAGGAGTTGACCTCATTGGCACACACCCATTATCTACCCTCCTACCTACCACCCACTTTCAGGTGCATGTTTTTTTAAATGAAATTAAATCCAATCAATCAGTGATGACTGTTCTCTACTAAATACACAGGGATCATTATTAAACCCAAACATTTCTTATATTGCAGCTTACCAATTCATAGATGTGATTACTGCATTTGTTTTTGTTTTTTTAAGGCTTTCATCTGGTGATCAAGCCAGTAAGTCTGTGGTTTTTCAAAAGAAGATGCTCTCCTACAGATTTAGCCGTTTACAGGGAGGAAAAAAAAATATATATAACCTATTTAATACTGACAGGGATGTTTAGAATGACCCACTTTTATTTATTCATGTAAAACCTTTATCTCAAAAGGGAAAAAAAAATATTCTGACGGTGACAATGCTGCTGTTCGAAGGGTGACCCCTGTGCTCCTTCATCCAGAGTGGGTCACTTTCCTACAGGATCTGTGTTACTTAACCTCTAACCCTGCATTTAAAGTTACCCTTTGCCCTACACCTCAAATTAATTCTTGACCCTACACCACAACCTAACAACTTCTAACCCTAACATGACGTCATGTTATCATGTCAAGCCTGGCCTCTGCATTTGAAAAATTGCAGCTGCCTCGACTGGGATACCAGGATCGTTTTTTTATTTATTTTTTTTATTTCAGGCTTCTCAGCCTAGTGGTGAGATCTGGGGACTTTATGAACCCAGATCTCATTGTAAAGAGGACCTGTCACGCACTATTCATATTACAAGGGATGTTTACATTCCTTGTAATAGGAATAAAAGTGATAAAAAAAATGTAAAAAGAAAGTATCAAACTAGAAAAATAAATAAAAGTAAAATTATCAATGAAAAAAAAAAACATTTTTGAAAGTGCCCCTCTCTCCGCGTGCTAGCTCGCAGAAGCAAACGCATACGTAAGTCACGCCTATAAATCTCAATGGCGTTCAAACCACACGTGAGGTATTGCCGTAAACGTTAGAGCGAGAGCAATAATTATAGCCCAAGAACTCCTCTGTAACTCAAAACATGTAACCTGTAAATGTTAAAGCATCACCTATGGGGATTTTTAAGTACTTGTCAGGCTGGCTTAGCCCTTCCTTCTCTGTGCTGGCTGCTCAGCTGTCAGCTAATTGCCAGTTCTCATCTCTCTCCACAGTTACCAGCTGTTCCTGATGATGCTCGTCTGACCTGCCTACTTAAAGCTGTCCAGCTCACTTCACCTCTGCCTTCGACTTGGTCACATCACAAGAAACCATCTCCTGCGGTTCTGTTTAAAGACTGGCTTGCTGACATCCCTTCTGGCTCCTTATCCTGCTTGCTGTTGCACTACTTGGATCCCTGACTTCTGGCCTGTCTGATTACCCGATCTGGTTATTGAACACTGGCTGGGCTCACTACTCGATCCAGTTACTGGACGCTGGCTATGTTTTGACTACGCTTTTTCTATTTACCTTTTTATTTTTATTTAATAAACAAGTGTGATTTAATTGTACTTCTCTCTCGGTCTGATTCATGGTTTCTGACAGTACTGAAGTTTGTTGCCATTCCACAAGCGGGTGCAATTTTGAAGACTTGCTAGGCATCTATTTACTCAGCGTAACATTATCTGTCACGTTATGCAAAAATATTGGGCTAACTTTAATTTTTTTTTTTGTTAATGCATGAAAGTTTTTTTTTCCCCCAAAAAACACATTTGAAAAAAATTCCTGCGCAAATACCGTGCGAGATAAAAAGTTGCAACGACCGCCATTTTATTCTCTAGGGTCTCTGCTAAAAAAAACATATATAATGTTTGGGGGTTCTGTGTAATTTTCTAGCAAATACATTTTTACATTTTTTGATGTGAGCGGGCCAGGTGGAATTCAATGTTTCAGTTCACATTTACATATTCGGTGATTGAGTCCTTCCCATTAGAAAATTGACGGTCCAATCACTGCGATCCTCTCGGGTCTCTTTGTGTATATATTTGCGTGGACATGTTACCATGTATTCGTTGGCTAACTTGGTTCCTGGAGAAACTACCAATTGTACCCATAAGCTCGTTTAAGCTTTTTTTATTATCTTTATCTATTTTTTTTTATTTAAGTGTTACTCCTTTTTATAATAATATGTTTTAAACAGTGTCACCCTATGTTAGCAACCTTTTTGTTGATTCGTGGTGATTCGTTTTTCATCCTTCTGGGGGAGTTACGTGCAGAGGACTGTGCTCCCTGGTTTGCTGCTATCTACCTCCATGCTGCCCATTCATCCAGCAACAGAGAAGGAGATTTAGGCGATTCAGATCGTTTGCTTGGCTATTGTAAATGTAACATTCCCAGGAGGTCTTATGCTGTGTACACACGATCGGACTATCCGGTGGACTATGTCAGTCCGACCTGTGTGTGGGCTCCAGCGGACTCTTTCTTGCCAAAAGTCCGACGGACTTTGAAAGAAGTCTTGACTCAAAATTGTCCGTCACAATCCGCCCGTCTGTTTGCTAGTCCACCGGACTTTTGAAATGAACGGACTTGCCCACACACGGAGAAAAGTCTGTTAATTTTGAACGTGGCTCCAGGTAGACGGGAAAAAACGGCGTGGGGATCCCCCCAAAGTCCATAGCAGACCCTTATCCGAGCACGCAGCCCGGCAGGTCAGGAAAGGGGGTGGGGATGAGCGAATGTCCCCCTCGAGCCATACCAGGCCGCGTGCCCTCAACATGGGGGCAAACCATGTTGATGAGGACAAGGGCCTCTTCCCGACAACCCTGGCTGTTGGTTGTTGGGGTCTGCGGGCGGGGGGCTTATCGGAATCTGGGAGCCCCCTTTGATAGCTGCAAAAGGAGGAGCTACAAAGTATTGACTTTAGGGGGGTGAATAGCACATTGACTTTTTCTGTATATTTTGCCCCATTTTCTTGTTTGCTTCACAATAAAAAAAAAAAAGTTGTGGACATGTTCTGTAAATTAAATGATGCAAATCCTTAAACAATCCATGTTAATTCCAGGTTGTGAGGCAAAAAAACACAAATGCCAATGCCAAGGGGAGGTGAATACTTTTGCAAGGCACTGTACAATAAGGTGAAGGGGAATCTAAAAGCTGTACAGCATGTGGGCAGTATTTGATTTCTAATCCCAACTGACATCAACTCATAAAAATAGACTTTATAAAATGTATTTTATTTATTGAATAGATTATCATTTTTTTACGCTTATACATATCTATAGCTAAAACTTTTTCATTTTGAATAGAGTAGGGAGGGGTCCATTTTTTTTTTTAAAACTGTCTATGTACAGGCCGCACAACAGGAAGTCCGAGAAAATATTTCCAAATTGAGGGGAAATCCCCTCTTAGATGGTTGTCACTGCAACAGGTGTACCTATTGGAGGATTTTCTGTCACCTCCTGTCCCAGTGACAACTGTAACATTTTGGATTTCCCATCACCTTCTGTATGCTGACACAGACCACTAGAACATAGAGGGAGGGTTAATCTCCCCAGCAGGAGACGTGGACAGCAGTAAGAATCTAATAGAGGATTTAACAATTCCATGCTCAGTTCCTATATGTGTACAATTTATCACAAACATGAAGGAAGGCAGAGTGAAAACCTTTACAACTTGAAAAGAGTCATCATTCTATTTCAGGATTATTCTTGAACAGATACTCCGCCTGTAGGAAAATTAAAATACAAAGTGATAATGTAGCTAATTCATGGTAGCAAAACATCAGGACAGTAACAAATAACATTTATATTTATGAATGAAAGCATCACCCCACATTTTTGGGAAAGTTAAAGGGGAAATTAACTTAAAAAGTGAAGATTTGCTATGTTATAGGGAACAAGTTTAAATTTTAAAGGTGAAGTATAGTGAAAGGTTTTTTGACTATACTCCTCCTGGGGATCACAGGAGTGTACTGTAGTTCCTTCTGAACTCCTGTGACTGCTGTCAGCTGATATCACTCAGTCAGTCCAGGCTCAGGAAACATTCCAGCATTAAACTCAGGATCCACCCTGAAACCTGGACTGGCATCTGGCTCAGCCTTCGGACTGGCATCTGGCTCAGCCTTTCCGTGAGCCTGCCCACAGCCCAGCGCTCCCCTGACAGTCAACTCTCTCTGTTCAGAGCAGAGGGGAGCACTGCTGACCGCTCAGTTTTTCAGTACAGAGCTGGTGGGGACAGATGCAGCATGGGATTGATGCTGCATCCACCTAGGTGAGTATAAATGTTTTTTGTTTTTTTTCAAAAGACATACTTCTCTTTTAATTGTGTCTAAGCAATACCCTGAAAAATGTACCTTTTGTCTTTAAATCCTGCTGAAAAATAAGAGGGCACTCTCTAGGGTAGGCACTCCAGTTTTGTATTCTAATAGCTGTATATCTGTAGTATATGATCCAAGGTGCTGCTGCCTCTGACTGCTAGCCTCAGGAGATTTGGAGTGAGAATTGATGATATCACTACTGCGTTGCTCATTGTTCTCCTTGCTGGAAGCTCTGATATGAGGAAGCAAAGCCCTGCCTCTACCAAGATGAATGTCTCCACACAAAGACAGTACAAAACTGGGCATGGCAAGTTAGTTATGGGGAAAGATCAGCTGCAAGAAGACCACAGGAAACATTGGTGACCAATCCATTGCCCTCTGCCTGTCTTTCTTAAGGGGTTGTAAAGGTAAGTGTTTTTTCACTTTAATACCTCGTATGCATTAAGGTGAAAAAGCACCTGTCAGTGACCACCCCCCTGCCCCCCCATTTTACTTACCTGAACCCTCGAACCTGTCCCACAGGGACACGCCGTCTCTCTGCCTGGGGTTCTCGGCTGTTGATTGGATAGATTGATAGCTGAGCAGCCATTGGCTCCCGCTGCTGTCAGTCAAATCCAATGACGCGACTGCCAGCGGTGGGGATGAGTCCGGCAATCCGGCCAGCGTCTATGGATGCCAAATGCTGGACTCGGGAGCACGTCCGCAAGGTAACCCCTCAGGGGAGCACTTCTCCTAGGGGGTTATCTGAAGCGGGGAAGAGCTGTGAGACCCGCCAGGGGACACCAAAAGACCAGGTTCAGGAACACTCTGTGCAAAACGAGCTGCACAGTGGAGGTAAGTATATGTTTGTTATTTATTTTTATTTATTTTTACTTTAGTGTCACTTTAAGGAACAGCTTACTGTGTCTATGCGCTTTCACTTATTTGTACAGAAATAATTAAAACTTTCAATATGTTGCTATGGGTAAGCTTTTCATTGTTGTCTACAGTGTTCCTCAGAATGCTTGCTCAGACATAGCAGCTCATATGTTTATAGTCCTCCACAATTGATGCTTTAATCCAGTTGCAGGAAATGGGTAACAAATTAGGCAATATTTACAGAGTAGGTTTTCCTAATGCCCTGCTTTCTCAGAGCTGAGCATCAAAGTGAACCTATAATGGCCACTAAACTAACCCTGTGTGGAGGATGGCACACAAAGGAAAGTACTGCCAACTTATCAAAAAGTGACAGTCATGGCACAGGCATGCTTAACTCCTTAGCGTCGTGCATATGCACATATGCGGTCTTGGCTTTAAGAAGTTATACCAGGGTTTTTTTGGTTGTTATCTTTAGGGATAACAACCAATGCAGCTAAGAACCGCTCGGCTGTTATCCCGACGGAGCGGGAGGGGACATCCCCCCTCCCACCGCCCTCCGCCACTCTTCCCAGGTCTCCTGTCCCACCAGGAGACCAGAGCCACGAGCCGGCACTTCCACCGGCTAGAGGGAGACTGGATGGAAGCTGAAAATGGCTTCGATCGAGTCTCTTACATGGAAGCGACATCACAACGTCACTTCTGGTTTACTCGGTTGCCAATGGCAGCAATATAAAAAAAAATACAGTATTCAGAATCATCGTTTTTGGCGATCTGAATACTTTGAAGTGCAAAGGAGGGGTTTGGGGGTCTTTTAGACCCCCGATCCCTCCATAAAGAGTACCTGTCATCACCTCTTACTGTCACAAGGGATGTTTACATTCCTTGTGAGAGCAATAAAGGTGATCAATTTTTAAAAATAAATAAATAGAAAAAAAATAAAAATGTTTTAAAGCGCTCCCGTCACCACAAGCTCGCGCAGCAAAGAAAGTCATGGCCGCATATGTAAACATTGTTCAAATCACACATGTGAGGTATTGCCGCAATCATCAGAGTGGGAGCAATAATGCTAGCACTAGACTTCCTCTGTAACTCTAAACTGGTAACAGTTCTTTTTTTTTTTAAAGCGTCTCCTATGGAGATTTTTAGATATCGTAGTTTGTCGCCATTCCACGAGTGAACACAATTTCAAATTACATGTTAGGTATCTATTTACTAACAGCATCTTTCACAAAAAAAATGGGCTAACTTTACTGTTTAGTTTTTTAATTCATGAAAGTGTCTTTTTTCCCCAAAAATTGCATTTGAAAGACCGCTGCGCCAATACAGTGTGACATAAAATATTTCAACGAATGCCATTTTATTCTCTAGTGTCTCTGCTAAAAAAAAAGTAATTTTCTAGAAAAAAAATACATATTTTAATAAATGTCAGAAATAGGCTTAGGCATGAAAAGGTTTTGTAGCAATGTCTAGGACTCTTATTGGGTCATTTTGGCATCAAGCACTGCATTGTAGGATGAGTGGTGGATAAGAAGTCTGTGTATGCATAGTAAGGTTGCGGTACTCGCAGCTATTGCCCTCTAAATCTATCCTATCAACTTGAATTATAAACAGGTGATCATGCAACTAAAGACTGTAAGACGAGTCCGACTCAGAGATAAATAGATAGATCTGTGCAGTACACAATGCTTTCACTCCTGCCAAACATGTGGCAGACAAAGAACAGGTGATATGACGAAATTTTCTATCATGACAAAAATACTCCCTAGCACATAGGAATCAGCGGAGTGTTTTCACTTCCCAAACATCCAATTAGGCCTGAATAGTCCTGATCTGCTATTAACCTTCACCTTTAGAAATAAATGGCAGAGACTCTTACCAGATAATCTATTGGGTCACCTGGGCGGACTTTAATACACTCGTTCAGCCCCTGTATTAGAGTTGGCATAACGTTCTTCATTAAATAATTTCTTAAAGGGACAGACTGAGCTTCCAGTAGCTCCCGTTCTTGGTGCTTCACCTCTTCAAGGCGACTGTTCTGTAATATAACAGGAACATGCAATCGTCACATGTGCTCATACCTTTCTGTTACATACTTAGCTTACATTGACATATATATGAGGGCTCACTGCAGGAAAAGTGGCCCCAGGTCCTTTGAGAAGACTGCAGGCATCTGATATTCCAGTGAGCCCAAGGATCCCCAAACTCCACAGCATTCTAATGAGCAAAAAGTGATGAGATTCATCATGACCATCTCTGGGCCACCTACTCCAGTCCCCGCTGCTATTCTATTGACCATTGAGCATGTGTTGCAGCATGCAGTCATGTGTAGAGGAATTTGAAAGAGATAAAGATTTTTTTTGTGATGTTCACTTTCTTGCACAATTATGCCGCGTACACGCGATCGGACTATCTGGCGGACTTAGTTGTGTGTGGGCTCCAGTGGACTTTTTCTTCCCAAAAGTCCGGCGGACTTAGAAATAAGACTTGCTTCAAAATTGTCCGCCGGACTCGGCTTTTATCGGACAATCCGTTCGTCTGTGTGCTAGTCCGGCGGACTAAAACCAACGCTAGGGCAGCTATTGGCTGCTGGCTATGAACTTTCTTATTCTACGTCATCACGTTCAAATCCGCCGGTCTTTTGGAGTGATCGTGTGTGGCCAAGTCCGTTCGCTTGAAAGTCCGGTGGACCTCAGCTGCAAAGTCCGTCGGATTGTCCGCCGGATAGTCCGATCGTGTGTACAGGGCATAAATGTTATGTCTTTTTAATGATATATTGTAATAAGCATATGTGTTTAGACATTTGTGTCTTTCCTTTCTTCTTTGGGGTTTTGGCTGGCACCACAAAGTCCTCATATTAATTTATTTTGTTTTGTGTCAGACATTTGTGAACACATCTAAGAATTGCACAGGTACATGATTGTATCATTCCTGGGTCAGCATCCCAGTCTAGGAATAGATGAATAGTGATAGATGAATAAAGATGGTGCTATCATTTTGGGGGGGAAAAAACAGAAGGTGGCACTGTGATCTCTGAAAGGTAATAAATACTGGAATTGGTACATTTACACATTGCAAACAACAAAAAAAGGGCAAAAACATAATTAATGACTGTTACGACTTGCATAAGAACATGAACAATTACATGTTATTTAACACCTAAAGCTGAATTCCAGAAAAAAAATCTGCTTAGTAAAAAATGAAGGCACACTAGGAGTAAAGTCCAGCGAGGTGTATAACAACACCTGGGCTTATCTTTACTGTTTATATCTGACAGCTTTATAGTACTCCCAGAAGACAGCTACAGCTGTATTTCTAGTAGCCTGATGCTGATCCTTCTGAGCTCTGAATCTTAAACATGAGAGTTAGTGCAGCTGATATGCCAGTCCCTCCCCTCCTCCTGCCCAATCACAGAAGCCTTTGTATTATGTGAACAGATTCACAATATACAAAGGCTTCTGTGAATGGGCAGCAGAGGGGAAGAGCGGGCATAGTTCTGTGTGCTTCTCTCCTCTCAGATCCTAAAGTGTTACTCCAGCAGAGCAAAAAAAAGCTGCAAAAGTAAATAATATAAGTAAGTTCAGGAGATATTATTCACTTCCTTGGACTCCTAGTGTGAAAACAAAAAAATAAATATTCAATGGGCTCAACATACCCATCAGCAATTTCCTTGGGGTGTCTACTTTCCAAAATGGGGTCATTTGGGGGGGATTTGTACTGCCCTGCCATTTTAGCACCTCAAGAAATGAGATCGGCAGTCATAAATTAAAAGCTGTGTAAATTCCAGAAAATGTACTCTAGTTTGTAGACGCTATAACTTTTGCGCAAACCAAAAAATATACGCTTATTGACATTTTTTTTTACTAAAGACATGTGGCTGAATAAATTTTGCCCTCAATGTATGACTAAAATTTAGTTTATTCGATTTTTCTTATAACAAAAAGAAGAAAATATCTTTTTTTTTCAAAATTTTCGCTCTTTTTCCATTTATATCGCAAAAAAAATCGCAGAGGCAATCAAATACCATCAAAAGAAAGCTCTATTTGTGGGAAGAAAAGGACGCAAATTTCGTTTGGGTGCAATATTGCATGACCGCGCAATTACCAGTTAAAGCAGCGCAGTGCGAAATTGCAAAAAGACCTCTGGTCCTTAAGGTATTTATTGGTCCGGAGCTGAAGTGGTTAAAGCATGTGCCTTGAAGTGTGTATAAAAATACAATGTTGGTTTTTAATAAAAGTCATTCCTGCTACAGCAGAGACAGAGTGCGTCTCGTCTTTTTGCCAGAGGGATCGGCTCCTATAGGAAAGGGTCGTTTAACTGTGGATATTGGTACCGATTGGATGTGTGTCTCGGAGAGGGAACATCGCAAACGGCGTTAACCCCCTTTATATTAGGGGAGCCGTTACAGTTCCACATTGACTTCTATTGAATGCAATACCGCATGTGACAAGAGGGGGGGCAGAGAGATTCATAAGTACGAGGGGGGACAGAGAGACTCGGAAATACTCAGAGATGCTCGGAAACCCTTGAAAAGGCTCAGAAACACTCGGGAATTGAGTGTTTCCAAGTATTTCCGAGTGGCTCTGAGTGCCATTGCGCTCCCCGCACCTTTGGCCAAATGCGGTACTGCACACCGCAGAGGCTTGAATTCTGCTAGTTTTGCGAGACAACACTCGAAACCCACGTCAGGATTTTTTTTAAATAATAGCTTGTATTGTGAAATGCTAGTTTACCACATTACTCGCAATCCAAGGTTCCACTGTATTTTGCATTTATACTGTCCTTAGGCAAGGCCCACATGTGATGCTGAGCCTCTATGAATAAAAGTAGAATTCCAATATGTGAAAGGGGCGGGCCAGGAATAGTAAGGCTGAGGTGGAAAGTGCTAAATGGTGTTGGATGTCCACCAGCCAGTAAATGAAGCAGGCTCTATCTACTGCAGATTTCTAATGTATAGTGTGAGAAGCTCACACTGTGCAGTAAAAGAGTAAGCAATTTCAGTACAGGAGAAGAACTGTGCAAGACTGAATGCAAGTCTGTAGCTTATTTAACCACTAGGCATCCGCACTATAGCCAGAAGACGGCTGCAGCACGGACGCCAATTGCCGGGAGGGTGTCCCTGGACGTCCTCCTGTTTACTTCCGCAATGCTCGCTCCCGCAAGCGTGCATCGGGGAAGTTATGTGCTGGCCGTGTCCCTTGAACACAGCCAGTCACAGATCGCTGTAAATGGCCAATCACAGCGGCCGTTTACAGCGCAATCGGCGTGTCCAATGAGAGATGATCCGCTGCAGCGGTAAGTGAAAAAAGAATCAAAAATAAAGTGCCATCTGTCCTCACTGCCTTGTGTCCCCACTGCCACCTGTCAGTGCCACCTGTCCCCAGTGTCACCTGTCAGTGCCATCTGTCATCAGAGCCCCGTATCAGTGCCACATCAGTTCCACATCAGTGCCACTTGTTGTCAGTGCCACATAGTGCCATCTGTTATCAGTGCCACATATTAGTGCCATCTGTCATCAGTGCCATGTATCAGTGTCATTTGTCGTCAGTGTCACGTCCCATCTGTTATCAGTGTCACGTGTCATCAGTGCCATCTGTCATCAGTGTCACTCGTCATCAGTGCCACATATTAGTGCCATCTGTCATCAGTGCCACATATTAGTGCCACGTGTCATCAGTGCCACGTATAAGTGCCATCTGTTATCAGTGCCACGTGTAATCAGTGCCACATATTAGTGCCATCTGTCATCAGTGCCACGTCAGTGTCACCTCTCATCAGTGCCATGTGTCGGTGCCATCTGTCATCAGTGCCACGTCAGTGTCATGTGTCATTGTCCTGGTGCTCCAGGGCCTTCAAAAGTGTAATAGGTAGTCAACAAGTTAGACGTGTAATTTATGCTCCTGGAACACGTGATGGCACTGCTCTGTGCAAAACCACTGTACAGGGCAGGTAAGTATAACATGTTTGTTAAAAAAAACACACAAGGCTTTAACCACTTCAGCCCCGGAAGATTTTACCCCCTTCCTGACCAGAGCATTTTATGCGATTCAACACTGTGTCGCTTTAACTGACACGTGGCACCCAAACAAAATTAACATTGCTCTGTTCTCAGTCTTAGAGTTGGCAGGGGACAGATGCAGCACTGGACCAATACTACATACCCCTCAGGAGGGGTGCCGAGGTGGGGGGTCCACCCGCAACTCAATGGTACACCAGTATGGAAGGTTTCCCAGTAATGGGAGTTTAAAGTTCAAAGGTTGGTTCAATTGGAGCTCAACTTTAAACGGTCATATTTCCCGAACCATAGATGACAATGATTCACCTTTTTCGGCTCCATATAGACGAGGGTCTTGGGAGTATGCATGCAAAGGTTGGGGCCCATTGGACCTAAAACGGGGGAGCAATCGGGTCCCAAACATGGCCAGTTTTCACATAGGAACCAATGTTAAAATTAGATGTCCTAGGGGTACCGTTTCTGGGAAGTCAGTACAGGTCGGCCATAGGTTATTGGGGCTCCAAATTTGCACCATAGGTGCTAAAGAGTCTCCGCTGCAAGTGTACAAAGTTTTGGCTGGTTTTCACTACGTAGTTCCCCAGAAACAGGAGCTCAAAGTCAGTCACTTTGATCACATTTTGCTTCAAGCTGGCCAGAGATCTGTCTGGCATGCCCCCCCAACTCGGCACCCCCCCTCGGGGAGGGTGCCAAGGTGGGGGGTCCACCCGCAATTCGATGGTACAGAAGTATGGAAGGTTTCCCAGTAATGGGAGTTCAAAGTTCAAAAGTTGGTTCAATTGGAGTTCAACTTTAAACGGTCATATTTCCCGAACCATAGATAACAATGATTCACCTTTTTCGGCTCCATATAGACGAGGGTCTTGGGAGTATGCATGCAAAGGTTGGAGCCCATTGGACCTAAAACGGGGGAGCAATTGGGTCCCAAACATGGCCAGTTTTCACATAGGAACCAATGTTAAAATTTGATGTCCTAGGGGTACCGTTTTTGGGAAGTCAGTACAGGTCGGCCTTAGGTTATTGGGGCTCCAAATTTGCACCATAGGTGATAAAGAGTTTCCCCTGCAAGTGTGCAAAGTTTTGGCTGGTTTTCACCACGTGGTTCCCCAGAAACAGGAGCTCAAAGTCAGTCACTTTGATCACATTTTTCTTCAAGCTGGCCAGAGATCTGTCTGGCATGCCCCCCCACCTCGGCACCCCCACTCAGGGGGAGGTGCCGAGGTGGGGGTCCACCCGGAACTCGATGGTACACCAGTATGGAAGGTTTCCCAGTAATGGGAGTTCAAAGTTCAAAAGTTTCACGATTCACTTTTTTCGGCTCCATATAGTCGAGGGTCTTGGGAGTATGCATGCAAAGTTTTTAGGGAGTCATTACAGGTCGGCCTTAGGTTATTGGGGCTCCCAATTTGCACCATAGGTGCTAAAGAGTCTCCCCTGCAAGTGTGCAACGCGGTTTTCACCGCGTGGTTCCCCAGAAACAGGAGCTCAATGTCAGTCACTTTGATCACATTTTGCTTCAAGCTGGCCAGAGATCTGTCTGGCATGCGGGGAATGCTCCCCTCAGGGGGGCATTTATCCCATTGACAACCAATAGTGAGCATTTTTTCCACCACTGCCCACAGATAGTGCCCATTTTCTCCCCACTGACCAGATAGCAGGTGTTTTTCTCCCCACTTACCAGAGATAGCGGGCATTCATTCCCTCCACTGACCAGACAGTGTGCTTTTGCCCCCAATTTCCCCCAAACATAAAGCTGCTGTGAGCAAAAGGAACAGGACTTTACATGAAGCACGTGAGAGGTGGGATTTTGTATTAGAATATTATAATTAACATATTTATAATAGTAATTTGTAGCACATTAATAATTATTGATATATATTCCATATTCAGTAAAACTTGCATATTAGCTCGAAAATGGTCCAAAATAGCACAGCCGGCCCTATTATCCAGAAAATTATCCAAAATCGCACCCCCGGCCCTTTTATCTCAAATGGTCCAAAATGGACAAAGTCGCAACCCCGGCCCTTTTAGCTTAAAATGGGTCCAAAATTACTAAAATTGCACTGCCGGTCCTTTTATCCCAAAAAGGTCCAAAATGATGAAAAACGCACCCCCGCTCTTTTTAGACCAAAAATGAGTCAATATGACCAAAATTGTACCCCGGCCCTTTTACCCCAAAATGGGTCCAAAATGATACAAAATTGCACCCCCGGCCCTTTTATCCTGAAATGGGCCCAAAATTACCAAAATTGCACCCCTGGCCCTTTTACCCCGAAAAGGATCTAAAATGACACAAAATCGGACCCCCGGCCCTTTTACCCCAAAATGGGTCCAAAATGACGCAAAATCGCACCCCCGGCCCCTTTACCCAAAAATGGGTCCAAAATGACACAAAATCGCACCCCCGGCCCTTTAACCCCGAAATGGGTCCAAAATCACCAAAATCGCACCCCGGCCCTTTTATCCTGAAATGGGTCCAAAATGACCAAAATCGCACCCCCGCCCCTTTTACCCCAAAATTGCACCCCCGCCTTTTTATCCCAAAATGGGTGAAAAATGACCAAAATCGCAACCCCGGCCCTTTTACCCCAAAATAGGTCCAAAATGACCAAAATTGCACCCCATCACTTTTACCCCAAAATGGGTCCAAAATGACCAAAATTTAATCCCCGGCCGTTTTATCCATAAATGGGTGCAAAATGACCAAAATTGCACCCCCAGCCCTTTAACCCAAAAATGGGACAAAATGACACAAAATCGCACCCCCGGCCCTTTTATGCTGAAATGGGTCCAAAATGACCAAAATTGCACCCCCACCCATTTTACCCCAAAATGGGTCCAAAATGATCACAATTGCACTCCCGGCCCTTTTATCCTGAAATGGGTGCACAAAATGACACAAAATCGCACTTCCGGCCCTTTTATGCTGAAATGGGTCCAAAATTTCCCCCCCGGCCCTTTTACCCGAAATGGGTCCAAAGTGGCCATAATTGCACCCCCGACCTTTTTATCCCAAAATAGGTGAAAAATGACCAAAATCGCAACTCCAGCCCTTTTACCCCAAAATGACCAATTGCACTCCCAGCCTTTTTATCCCAAAATGGGTGAAAAATGACCAAAATCGCAAACCCGGCCCTTTTACCCCAAAATTGGTCCAAAATTACCAAAATTGCAACCCCGCCCCTTTTACCCCAAAATGGGTCCAAAATGACCAAAATTTAATCCCCGGCCCTTTTATCCCAAAATGGGTGCAAAATGACCAAAATTGCACCCCCGGCCCTTTAACCCAAAAATGGGACAAAATGACACAAAATCGCACCCCCGGCCCTTTTACCCTGAAATGGGTCCAAAATGATACAAAATCGCACCCCCGGCCCTTTTATGCTGAAATGGGTCCAAAATGACCAAAATTGCACCCCCACCCCTTTTACCCCAAAATGACCAAAATTGCACCCCCGGCCTTTTTATCCCAAAATGGGTGCAAAAAGACCAAATTTGCCCCCCAAGGCCCTTTTATCCTGAAATAGGTACAAAATGACACAAAATCGCACCCCCGGACCCTTTCCCCTGAAAAGGGTCCAAAATGACCGAAATTGCCCCCCAGGCCCTTTTATCCTGAAATGGGTCCAAAATGACCAAAATTGCACCCCCGGCCCTTTTACCCCAAAATGACCAATTGCACTCCCAGCCTTTTTATCCCAAAATGGGTGAAAAATGACCAAAATCGCAAACCCCGGCCCTTTTACCCCAAAATGGGTCCAAAATGACCAAAATTTCACCTCGCCCTTTTTACCCCAAAATGGGTCCAAAATGACCAAAATTTAATCCCCGACCCTTTTATCCCAAAATGGGTGCAAAATGACCAAAATTGTACCCCCGGCCCTTTAACCCAAAAATGGGACAAAATGGCACAAAATCGCACCCCCGGCCCTTTTACCCTGAAATGGATCCAAAATGGTACAAAATCGCACCCCCGGCCCTTTTATGCTGAAATGGGTCCAAAATGACCAAAATTACACCCCCACCCCTTTTACCCCAAATTGGGTCCAAAATGATCACAATTGCACTCCCGGCCCTTTTATCCTGAAATGGGTGCAAAATGACACAAAATCGCACTTTCGGCCCTTTTATGCTGAAATGGGTCCAAAATTACCAAAATTGCACCCCCGTTCCTTTTGCCCTGAAATGGGTCCAAAATGACAAAATCGCAACCCTGGCCCTTTTACCCCGAAATGGGTCCAAAGTGGCCAAAATTGCACCCCCGACCTTTTTATCCCAAAATGGGTGAAAAATGACCAAAATCGCACCCGGCCCTTTTATCCTGAAATGGGTCCAAAATGACACAAAATCGCACCCCCTGCCCTTTTACCCCAAAATAGGTCCAAAATGACCAAAATTGCACCCCCAGCCCCTATTTCCAAAAATGGGTCCAAAATGACCAAAATTGCACCCCTGGCCCTTTTATCCCAAAATGGGTGCAAATGACCAAAATTGCACCTTCGGCCCTTTTATCCCAAAATGGGTGCAAAATGACCAAAATTGCACACCCGGCCCTTTTACCCCAAAATGGGTGCAAAATTACCAAAATGGGTGCAAAATTACTAAAAATGTAACCCTCAGCCCTTTTACCCCGAAATGTCCAAAATTACTAAAATTGCACTGCCGGTCCTTTTATCCCAAAAAGGTCCAAAATGATGAAAAACGCACCCCCGCTCTTTTTAGACCAAAAATGAGTCAATATGACCAAAATTGTACCCCGGCCCTTTTACCCCAAAATGGGTCCAAAATGATACAAAATTGCACCCCCGGCCCTTTTATCCTGAAATGGGCCCAAAATTACCAAAATTGCACCCCTGGCCCTTTTACCCCGAAAAGGATCTAAAATGACACAAAATCGGACCCCCGGCCCTTTTACCCCAAAATGGGTCCAAAATGACGCAAAATCGCACCCCCGGCCCCTTTACCCAAAAATGGGTCCAAAATGACACAAAATCGCACCCCCGGCCCTTTAACCCCGAAATGGGTCCAAAATCACCAAAATCGCACCCCGGCCCTTTTATCCTGAAATGGGTCCAAAATGACCAAAATCGCACCCCCGCCCCTTTTACCCCAAAATTGCACCCCCGCCTTTTTATCCCAAAATGGGTGAAAAATGACCAAAATCGCAACCCCGGCCCTTTTACCCCAAAATAGGTCCAAAATGACCAAAATTGCACCCCATCACTTTTACCCCAAAATGGGTCCAAAATGACCAAAATTTAATCCCCGGCCGTTTTATCCATAAATGGGTGCAAAATGACCAAAATTGCACCCCCAGCCCTTTAACCCAAAAATGGGACAAAATGACACAAAATCGCACCCCCGGCCCTTTTATGCTGAAATGGGTCCAAAATGACCAAAATTGCACCCCCACCCATTTTACCCCAAAATGGGTCCAAAATGATCACAATTGCACTCCCGGCCCTTTTATCCTGAAATGGGTGCACAAAATGACACAAAATCGCACTTCCGGCCCTTTTATGCTGAAATGGGTCCAAAATTTCCCCCCCGGCCCTTTTACCCGAAATGGGTCCAAAGTGGCCATAATTGCACCCCCGACCTTTTTATCCCAAAATAGGTGAAAAATGACCAAAATCGCAACTCCAGCCCTTTTACCCCAAAATGACCAATTGCACTCCCAGCCTTTTTATCCCAAAATGGGTGAAAAATGACCAAAATCGCAAACCCGGCCCTTTTACCCCAAAATTGGTCCAAAATGACCAAAATTGCAACCCCGCCCCTTTTACCCCAAAATGGGTCCAAAATGACCAAAATTTAATCCCTGGCCCTTTTATCCCAAAATGGGTGCAAAATGACCAAAATTGCACCCCCGGCCCTTTAACCCAAAAATGGGACAAAATGACACAAAATCGCACCCCCGGCCCTTTTACCCTGAAATGGGTCCAAAATGATACAAAATCGCACCCCCGGCCCTTTTATGCTGAAATGGGTCCAAAATGACCAAAATTGCACCCCCACCCCTTTTACCCCAAAATGACCAAAATTGCACCCCCGGCCTTTTTATCCCAAAATGGGTGCAAAAAGACCAAATTTGCCCCCCAAGGCCCTTTTATCCTGAAATAGGTACAAAATGACACAAAATCGCACCCCCGGACCCTTTCCCCTGAAAAGGGTCCAAAATGACCGAAATTGCCCCCCAGGCCCTTTTATCCTGAAATGGGTCCAAAATGACCAAAATTGCACCCCCGGCCCTTTTACCCCAAAATGACCAATTGCACTCCCAGCCTTTTTATCCCAAAATGGGTGAAAAATGACCAAAATCGCAACCCCGGCCCTTTTACCCCAAAATGGGTCCAAAATGACCAAAATTTCACCTCGCCCTTTTTACCCCAAAATGGGTCCAAAATGACCAAAATTTAATCCCCGACCCTTTTATCCCAAAATGGGTGCAAAATGACCAAAATTGTACCCCCGGCCCTTTAACCCAAAAATGGGACAAAATGGCACAAAATCGCACCCCCGGCCCTTTTACCCTGAAATGGATCCAAAATGGTACAAAATCGCACCCCCGGCCCTTTTATGCTGAAATGGGTCCAAAATGACCAAAATTACACCCCCACCCCTTTTACCCCAAATTGGGTCCAAAATGATCACAATTGCACTCCCGGCCCTTTTATCCTGAAATGGGTGCAAAATGACACAAAATCGCACTTTCGGCCCTTTTATGCTGAAATGGGTCCAAAATTACCAAAATTGCACCCCCGTTCCTTTTGCCCTGAAATGGGTCCAAAATGACAAAATCGCAACCCTGGCCCTTTTACCCCGAAATGGGTCCAAAGTGGCCAAAATTGCACCCCCGACCTTTTTATCCCAAAATGGGTGAAAAATGACCAAAATCGCACCCGGCCCTTTTATCCTGAAATGGGTCCAAAATGACACAAAATCGCACCCCCTGCCCTTTTACCCCAAAATAGGTCCAAAATGACCAAAATTGCACCCCCAGCCCCTATTTCCAAAAATGGGTCCAAAATGACCAAAATTGCACCCCTGGCCCTTTTATCCCAAAATGGGTGCAAATGACCAAAATTGCACCTTCGGCCCTTTTATCCCAAAATGGGTGCAAAATGACCAAAATTGCACACCCGGCCCTTTTACCCCAAAATGGGTGCAAAATTACCAAAATGGGTGCAAAATTACTAAAAATGTAACCCTCAGCCCTTTTACCCCGAAATGAGTCCAAAATGACCAAAATCGCACCCCCGACCCTTTTACCCCGAAATGGGTCCAAAATGACTAAAATTGCACCCCCAGCCCTTATATCCCAAAATGGGTGAAAAATAACCAAAATTGCACCCCCGTCCCTTTTCCCCTGATAAGGGTCTAAAATGACCAAAATTGCACCCCGGCCTTTTACCCCAAAATGGGTACAAAAATAAACAAAATCGCACCCCCGGCCCTTTTATCCCAAAAAGGGTCTAAAATGACCAAAATTGCACCCCTGACTCTTTTACCCCAAAATGTGTCCAAAATGACACAAAATCGCACCCCCGGCCCTTTAACCCCGAAATGGGTCCAAAATTACCAAAATCGCACCCCCGGCCCTTTTATCCTGAAATGGGTCCAAAATGACCAAAATCGCACCCCCGCCCCTTTTACCCCAAAATTGCACCCCCCGCCTTTTTATCTCAAAATGGGTGAAAAATGACCAAAATCGCAACCCCGGCCCTTTTACCCCAAAATAGGTCCAAAATGACCAAAATTGCACCCCATCACGTTTACCCCAAAATGGGTCCAAAATGACCAAAATTTAATCCCCGGCCCTTTTATCCCAAAATGGGTGCAAAATGACCAAAATTGCACCCCCAGCCCTTTAACCCAAAAATGGGACAAAATGACACAAAATCGCACCCCCGGCCCTTTTATGCTGAAATGGGTCCAAAATGACCAAAATTGCACCCCCACCCATTTTACCCCAAAATGGGTCCAAAATGATCACAATTGCACTCCCGGCCCTTTTATCCTGAAATGGGTGCACAAAATGACACAAAATCGCACTTCCGGCCCTTTTATGCTGAAATGGGTCCAAAATTTCCCCCCGGCCCTTTTACCCGAAATGGGTCCAAAGTGGCCATAATTGCACCCCCGACCTTTTTATCCCAAAATAGGTGAAAAATGACCAAAATCGCAACTCCAGCCCTTTTACCCCAAAATGACCAATTGCACTCCCATCCGTTTTATCCCAAAATGGGTGAAAAATGACCAAAATCGCAAACCCGGCCCTTTTACCCCAAAATGGGTCCAAAATGACCAAAATTTTATCCCCGGCCCTTTTATCCCAAAATGGGTGCAAAATGACCAAAATTGCCCCCCAGGCCCTTTTATCCTGAAATGGGTACAAAATGACACAAAATCGCACCCCCGGCCCTTTTACCCCAAAATGACCAATTGCACTCCCAGCCTTTTTATCCCAAAATGGGTGAAAAATGACCAAAATCGCAACCCCGGCCCTTTTACCCCAAAATGGGTCCAAAATTACCAAAATTGCACCCCGCCCTTTTTACCCCAAAATGGGTCCAAAATGACCAAAATTTAATCCCCGACCCTTTTATCCCAAAATGGGTGCAAAATGACCAAAATTGTACCCCCGGCCCTTTAACCCAAAAATGGGACAAAATGACACAAAATCGCACCCCCGGCCCTTTTACCCTGAAATGGGTCCAAAATGGTACAAAATCGCACCCCCGGCCCTTTTATGCTGAAATGGGTCCAAAATGACCAAAATTACACCCCCACCCCTTTTACCCCAAATTGGGTCCAAAATGATCACAATTGCACTCCCGGCCCTTTTATCCTGAAATGGGTGCAAAATGACACAAAATCGCACTTTCGGCCCTTTTATGCTGAAATGGGTCCAAAATGACCAAAATTGCACTTTTGGCCCTTTTATGCTGAAATGGGTCCAAAATGACCAAAATTGCACCCCCGTCCCTTTTGCCCTGAAATGGGTCCAAAATGACAAAATCGCAACCCTGGCCCTTTTACCCCGAAATGGGTCCAAAGTGGCCAAAATTGCACCCCCGACCTTTTTATCCTAAAATGGGTGAAAAATGACCAAAATCGCACCCGGCCCTTTTATCCTGAAATGGGTCCAAAATGACACAAAATCGCACCCCCTGCCCTTTTACCCCAAAATAGGTCCAAAATGACCAAAATTGCACCCCCAGCCCCTATTTCCAAAAATGGGTCCAAAATGACCAAAATTGCACCCCTGGCCCTTTTATCCCAAAATGGGTGCAAATGACCAAAATTGCACCTTCGGCCCTTTTATCCCAAAATGGGTGCAAAATGACCAAAATTGCATGCCCGGCCCTTTTATCCCAAAATGGGTGCAAAATTACCAAAATGGGTGCAAAATTACTAAAAATGTAACCCTCAGCCCTTTTACCCCGAAATGAGTCCAAAATGACCAAAATCGCACCCCCGACCCTTTTACCCCGAAATGGGTCCAAAATGACCAAAATTTAATCCCCGGCCCTTTTATCCCAAAATGGGTGCAAAATGACCAAAATTGCACCCCCAGCCCTTTAACCCAAAAATGGGACAAAATGACACAAAATCGCACCCCCGGCCCTTTTATGCTGAAATGGGTCCAAAATGACCAAAATTGCACCCCCACCCATTTTACCCCAAAATGGGTCCAAAATGATCACAATTGCACTCCCGGCCCTTTTATCCTGAAATGGGTGCACAAAATGACACAAAATCGCACTTCCGGCCCTTTTATGCTGAAATGGGTCCAAAATTTCCCCCCGGCCCTTTTACCCGAAATGGGTCCAAAGTGGCCATAATTGCACCCCCGACCTTTTTATCCCAAAATAGGTGAAAAATGACCAAAATCGCAACTCCAGCCCTTTTACCCCAAAATGACCAATTGCACTCCCATCCGTTTTATCCCAAAATGGGTGAAAAATGACCAAAATCGCAAACCCGGCCCTTTACCCCAAAATGGGTCCAAAATGACCAAAATTTTATCCCCGGCCCTTTTATCCCAAAATGGGTGCAAAATGACCAAAATTGCCCCCCAGGCCCTTTTATCCTGAAATGGGTACAAAATGACACAAAATCGCACCCCCGGCCCTTTTACCCCAAAATGACCAATTGCACTCCCAGCCTTTTCATCCCAAAATGGGTGAAAAATGACCAAAATCGCAACCCCGGCCCTTTTACCCCAAAATGGGTCCAAAATTACCAAAATTGCACCCCGCCCTTTTTACCCCAAAATGGGTCCAAAATGACCAAAATTTAATCCCCGACCCTTTTATCCCAAAATGGGTGCAAAATGACCAAAATTGTACCCCCGGCCCTTTAACCCAAAAATGGGACAAAATGACACAAAATCGCACCCCCGGCCCTTTTACCCTGAAATGGGTCCAAAATGGTACAAAATCGCACCCCCGGCCCTTTTATGCTGAAATGGGTCCAAAATGACCAAAATTACACCCCCACCCCTTTTACCCCAAATTGGGTCCAAAATTATCACAATTGCACTCCCGGCCCTTTTATCCTGAAATGGGTGCAAAATGACACAAAATCGCACTTTCGGCCCTTTTATGCTGAAATGGGTCCAAAATGACCAAAATTGCACCCCCGTCCCTTTTGCCCTGAAATGGGTCCAAAATGACAAAATCGCAACCCTGGCCCTTTTACCCCGAAATGGGTCCAAAGTGGCCAAAATTGCACCCCCGACCTTTTTATCCTAAAATGGGTGAAAAATGACCAAAATCGCACCCGGCCCTTTTATCCTGAAATGGGTCCAAAATGACACAAAATCGCACCCCCTGCCCTTTTACCCCAAAATAGGTCCAAAATGACCAAAATTGCACCCCCAGCCCCTATTTCCAAAAATGGGTCCAAAATGACCAAAATTGCACCCCTGGCCCTTTTATCCCAAAATGGGTGCAAATGACCAAAATTGCACCTTCGGCCCTTTTATCCCAAAATGGGTGCAAAATGACCAAAATTGCATGCCCGGCCCTTTTATCCCAAAATGGGTGCAAAATTACCAAAATGGGTGCAAAATTACTAAAAATGTAACCCTCAGCCCTTTTACCCCGAAATGAGTCCAAAATGACCAAAATCGCACCCCCGACCCTTTTACCCCGAAATGGGTCCAAAATGACTAAAATTGCACCCCCAGCCCTTATATCCCAAAATGGGTGAAAAATAACCAAAATTGCACCCCCGTCCCTTTTCCCCTGATAAGGGTCTAAAATGACCAAAATTGCACCCCGGCCTTTTACCCCAAAATGGGTACAAAAATAAACAAAATCGCACCCCCGGCCCTTTTATCCCAAAAAGGGTCTAAAATGACCAAAATTGCACCCCTGACTCTTTTACCCCAAAATGTGTCCAAAATGACACAAAATCGCACCCCCGGCCCTTTAACCCCGAAATGGGTCCAAAATTACCAAAATCGCACCCCCGGCCCTTTTATCCTGAAATGGGTCCAAAATGACCAAAATCGCACCCCTGCCCCTTTTACCCCAAAATTGCACCCCCCGCCTTTTTATCTCAAAATGGGTGAAAAATGACCAAAATCGCAACCCCGGCCCTTTTACCCAAAATAGGTCCAAAATGACCAAAATTGCACCCATCACGTTTACCCCAAAATGGGTCCAAAATGACCAAAATTTATCCCCGGCCCTTTTATCCCAAATGGGTGCAAATGACCAAAATTGCACCCCCAGCCCTTTAACCCAAAAATGGACAAAATGACACAAAATCGCACCCCCGGCCCTTTTATGCTGAAATGGGTCCAAAATGACCAAAATTGCACCCCCACCCATTTTACCCCAAAATGGGTCCAAAATGATCACAATTGCACTCCCGGCCCTTTTATCCTGAAATGGGTGCACAAAATGACACAAAATCGCACTTCCGGCCCTTTTATGCTGAAATGGGTCCAAAATTTCCCCCCGGCCCTTTTACCCGAAATGGGTCCAAAGTGGCCATAATTGCACCCCCGACCTTTTTATCCCCAAAATAGGTGAAAAATGACCAAAATCGCAACTCCAGCCCTTTTACCCCAAAATGACCAATTGCACTCCCATCCGTTTAATCCCAAAATGGGTGAAAAATGACCAAAATCGCAAACCCGGCCCTTTACCCCAAAATGGGTCAAAATGACCAAAATTTATCCCGGCCCTTTTATCCCAAAATGGGTGCAAAATGACCAAAATTGCCCCCAGGCCCTTTTATCCTGAAATGGGTACAAAATGACACAAAATCGCACCCCCGGCCCTTTTACCCCAAAATGACCAATTGCACTCCCAGCCTTTTTATCCCAAAATGGGTGAAAAATGACCAAAATCGCAACCCCGGCCCTTTACCCCAAAATGGGTCCAAAATTACCAAAATTGCACCCCGCCCTTTTTACCCCAAAATGGGTCCAAAATGACCAAAATTTAATCCCCGACCCTTTTATCCCAAAATGGGTGCAAAATGACCAAAATTGTACCCCCGGCCCTTTAACCCAAAAATGGGACAAAAATGACACAAAATCGCACCCCCGGCCCTTTTACCCTGAAATGGGTCCAAAATGGTACAAAATCGCACCCCCGGCCCTTTTATGCTGAAATGGGTCCAAAATGACCAAAATTACACCCCACCCCTTTACCCCAAATTGGGTCCAAAATGATCACAATTGCACTCCCCGGCCCTTTTATCCTGAAATGGGTGCAAAATGACACAAAATCGCACTTTCGGCCCTTTTATGCTGAAATGGGTCCAAAATGACCAAAATTGCACCCCCGTCCCTTTTGCCCTGAAATGGGTCCAAAATGACAAAATCGCAACCCTGGCCCTTTTACCCCGAAATGGGTCCAAAGTGGCCAAAATTGCACCCCCGACCTTTTTATCCTAAAATGGGTGAAAATGACCAAAATCGCACCCGGCCCTTTTATCCTGAAATGGGTCCAAAATGACACAAAATCGCACCCCCTGCCCTTTTACCCCAAAATAGGTCCAAAATGACCAAAATTGCACCCCCAGCCCCTATTTCCAAAAATGGGTCCAAATGACCAAAATTGCACCCCTGGCCCTTTATCCCAAAATGGGTGCAAATGACCAAAATTGCACCTTCGGCCCTTTTATCCCAAAATGGGTGCAAATGACCAAAATTGCATGCCCGGCCCTTTTATCCCAAAATGGGTGCAAAATTACCAAAATGGGTGCAAAATTACTAAAAATGTAACCCTCAGCCCTTTTACCCCGAAATGAGTCCAAAATGACCAAAATCGCACCCCCGACCCTTTTACCCGAAATGGGTCCAAAAATTACTAAAATTGCACCCCAGCCCCTTATATCCCAAAATGGGTGAAAAATAACCAAAATTGCACCCCCGTCCCTTTTCCCCTGATAAGGGTCTAAAATGACCAAAATTGCACCCGGCTTTTACCCCAAAATGGGTACAAAAATAAACAAAATCGCACCCCCGGCCCTTTTATCCCAAAAAGGGTCTAAAATGACCAAAATTGCACCCCTGACTCTTTTACCCCAAAATGTGTCCAAAATGACACAAAATCGCACCCCCGGCCCTTTAACCCCGAAATGGGTCCAAAATTACCAAAATCGCACCCCCGGCCCTTTTATCCTGAAATGGGTCCAAAATGACCAAAATCGCACCCCCGCCCCTTTTACCCCAAAATTGCACCCCCCGCCTTTTTATCTCAAAATGGGTGAAAAATGACCAAAATCGCAACCCCGGCCCTTTAACCCCAAAATAGGTCCAAAATGACCAAAATTGCACCCCATCACGTTTACCCCAAAATGGGTCCAAAATGACCAAAATTTAATCCCCGGCCCTTTTATCCCAAAATGGGTGCAAAATGACCAAAATTGCACCCCCAGCCCTTTAACCCAAAAATGGGACAAAATGACACAAAATCGCACCCCCGGCCCTTTTATGCTGAAATGGGTCCAAAATGACCAAAATTGCACCCCCACCCATTTTACCCCAAAATGGGTCCAAAATGATCACAATTGCACTCCCGGCCCTTTTATCCTGAAATGGGTGCACAAAATGACACAAAATCGCACTTCCGGCCCTTTTATGCTGAAATGGGTCCAAAATTTCCCCCCGGCCCTTTTACCCGAAATGGGTCCAAAGTGGCCATAATTGCACCCCCGACCTTTTTATCCCAAAATAGGTGAAAAATGACCAAAATCGCAACTCCAGCCCTTTTACCCCAAAATGACCAATTGCACTCCCATCCGTTTTATCCCAAAATGGGTGAAAAATGACCAAAATCGCAAACCCGGCCCTTTTACCCCAAAATGGGTCCAAAATGACCAAAATTTTATCCCCGGCCCTTTTATCCCAAAATGGGTGCAAAATGACCAAAATTGCCCCCCAGGCCCTTTTATCCTGAAATGGGTACAAAATGACACAAAATCGCACCCCCGGCCCTTTTACCCCAAAATGACCAATTGCACTCCCAGCCTTTTTATCCCAAAATGGGTGAAAAATGACCAAAATCGCAACCCCGGCCCTTTTACCCCAAAATGGGTCCAAAATTACCAAAATTGCACCCCGCCCTTTTTACCCCAAAATGGGTCCAAAATGACCAAAATTTAATCCCCGACCCTTTTATCCCAAAATGGGTGCAAAATGACCAAAATTGTACCCCCGGCCCTTTAACCCAAAAATGGGACAAAATGACACAAAATCGCACCCCCGGCCCTTTTACCCTGAAATGGGTCCAAAATGGTACAAAATCGCACCCCCGGCCCTTTTATGCTGAAATGGGTCCAAAATGACCAAAATTACACCCCCACCCCTTTTACCCCAAATTGGGTCCAAAATGATCACAATTGCACTCCCGGCCCTTTTATCCTGAAATGGGTGCAAAATGACACAAAATCGCACTTTCGGCCCTTTTATGCTGAAATGGGTCCAAAATGACCAAAATTGCACCCCCGTCCCTTTTGCCCTGAAATGGGTCCAAAATGACAAAATCGCAACCCTGGCCCTTTTACCCCGAAATGGGTCCAAAGTGGCCAAAATTGCACCCCCGACCTTTTTATCCTAAAATGGGTGAAAAATGACCAAAATCGCACCCGGCCCTTTTATCCTGAAATGGGTCCAAAATGACACAAAATCGCACCCCCTGCCCTTTTACCCCAAAATAGGTCCAAAATGACCAAAATTGCACCCCCAGCCCCTATTTCCAAAAATGGGTCCAAAATGACCAAAATTGCACCCCTGGCCCTTTTATCCCAAAATGGGTGCAAATGACCAAAATTGCACCTTCGGCCCTTTTATCCCAAAATGGGTGCAAAATGACCAAAATTGCATGCCCGGCCCTTTTATCCCAAAATGGGTGCAAAATTACCAAAATGGGTGCAAAATTACTAAAAATGTAACCCTCAGCCCTTTTACCCCGAAATGAGTCCAAAGTGACCAAAATCGCACCCCCGACCCTTTTACCCCGAAATGGGTCCAAAATGACTAAAATTGCACCCCCAGCCCTTATATCCCAAAATGGGTGAAAAATAACCAAAATTGCACCCTTGTCCCTTTTCCCCTGAAAAGGGTCTAAAATGACCAAAATTTCACCCCGGCCTTTTACCCCAAAATGGGTACAAAAATAAACAAAATCGCACTCGGCCCTTTTATCCCAAAAAGGGTCTAAAATGACCAAAATTGCACCCCTGACTCTTTTACCCCAAAATGGGTCCAAAATGACACAAAATCGCACCCCCGGCCCTTTTACCCAGAAAAAGATCTAAAATGACCAAAATTGCACCCCTGGCCCTTTTACCCCAAAATGGTCCATTTTAGACCCTATTTGGGGTAAAAGGGCCGAGGGTGCGATTTTGTAGCATTTTGGATCCTTTTTAGGGTAAAAGGGCCGGGGGTGCGATTTTGTAGCATTTTGGACCCTTTTTGGGATAAAAGGGCCGGGGGTGCAATTTTGGTCTTTTTAGACCTTTTTGGGGTAAAAGGGCCGGGGGTGCAATTTTGGTCATTTTGGACCCATTTTGGGATAAAAGGGCCGGGGGTGCAATTTTGGTCATTTTGGACCCTTTTTGGGAAAAAAGGGCCGGGGGTACGATTTTGAAGCATTTTGGACCCTTTTTAGGATAAAAGGGCCGGGGGTGCAATTTTGGTCATTTTAGACCCTTTTTGGGGTAAAAGGGCCGGGGGTGCAATTTTGTAGCATTTCGGACCCATTTTGGGATAAAAGGGCCGGGGGTGCAATTTTGTAGCATTTTGTACCCATTTTGGGATAAAAGGGCCGGGGGTGCAATTTTGTAGCATTTTGTACCCATTTTGGGATAAAAGGGCCGGGGGGTGCAATTTTGGTCATTTTGGACCGTTTTTGGGGTAAAAGGGACGGGGGTTCGATTTTGTAGCATTTTGGACCCTTTTTAGGATAAAAGGGCCGGGGGTGCAATTTTGGTCATTTTGGACCCATTTTGGGGTAAAAGGGCCAGGGGTTCGATTTTGTAGCATTTTGGACCTTTTTAGGATAAAAGGGCCGGGGTGCAAATTTGGTCATTTTGGACCCATTTTGGGGTAAAAGGGCTGGGGGTTCGATTTTGTAGCATTTTGGACCCTTTTTAGGATAAAAGGGTATGGGGTGCAATTTTGGTCATTTTGGACCCTTTTTGGGGTAAAAGGTCCGGGTGTGCAATTTTGGTCATTTTGGACCCATTTTGGGATAAAAGGGCCGGGGGTGCAATTTTGGTCATTTTGGACCCAGTTTGGGATAAAAGGGCGCGGGGGTGCAATTTTGGTCATTTTGGACCCTTTTTGGTGAAAAAGGGCCGGGGGTACGATTTTGTAGCATTTTGGACCCTTTTTAGGATAAAAAGGCCGGGGGTGCAATTTTGGTCATTTTAGACCCTTTTTGGGGTAAAAGGGCCGGGGTGCAATTTTGTAGCATTTTGGACCCATTTTGGGATAAAAGGGCCGGGGGTGCAATTTTTGTCATTTTGGACCGTTTTTGGGGTAAAAGGGCTGCGGGTTCGATTTTGTAGCATTTTGGACCCTTTTTAGGATAAAAGGGCTGGGGGTGCAATTTTGGTCATTTTAGACCCATTTTGGGGTAAAAGAGCCGGGGGTGCGATTTTGTAGAATTTTGGAACCTTTCTAGGATAAAAGGGCCGGGGTGCAATTTTGGTATTTTAGACTCTTATTGGGGTAAAAGGGCCAGGGGTGCAATTTTGGTCATTTTAGACCTTTTTGGGATAAAAGGGCCGGGGTGCGATTTTGTGTCATTTTGTACCCTTTTTGGGATAAAAGTGCCGGAATGTGCGATTTTGTGTAATTTTGCACCCATTTCAGGATAAAAGGGCGGGAGGTGCAATTTTGGTCATTTTGGACCCATTTCATGGCAAAAGGGCTGGGGGGTGCAATTTTGGTAATTTTAGACCCTTTTTGGGGTAAAAGGGCTGGGGGTGCGATTTTGTAGAATTTTGGAACCTTTCTAGGATAAAAGGGCCGGGGTGCAATTTTGGTAATTTTGGACCCTTTTTGGGGTAAAAGGGCCGGGGGTGCGATTTTCTAGCATTTTGGACCCATTTTGGGATAAAAGGGCCGGGAGTGCGATTTTGTGTCATTTTGTACCCTTTTTGGGATAAAAGTGCCGGGAGTGCAATTTTGTGTCATTTTGCACCCATTTCAGGATAAAAGGGCCGTGGGTGCAATTTTGGTCATTTTGAACCCATTTTGGAAAAACAGGGTCGGGGGTGCAATTTTGGTCATTTTAGACCCTTTTTGGGGTAAAAGGGCCGGGGGTGCAATTTTGTAGCATTTCGGATCCATTTTGGGATAAAAGGGCGGGGGTGCAATTTTTCATCATTTTGGACCGTTTTTGGGGTAAAAGGGCCGGGGGTTCGATTTTGTAGCATTTTGGACCCCTTTTAGGATAAAAGGGCCGGGGGTGCAATTTTGGTCATTTTGGACCCATTTTGGGCCCATTTTGGGATAAAAGTGGCGAGGAGCAATTTTTGTCATTTTGGACCCATTTTGGGATAAAAGGGCCGGGGGTTCAATTTTGTGTCATTTTGGACCCTTTTTTGGATAAAAGGGCCGAGGGTGCAATTTTGGTCATTTTGGACCCATTTTGGGATAAAGGGGCCGGGGGTGCAATTTTTGTCGTTTTAAACCCTTTTTGGGGTAAAAGGGCCGGGGGTGCAATTTTGGTCATTTTAAACCCTTTTTGGGTAAAAGGGCTGGGGGTGCAATTTTGTAGCATTTCGGACCCATTTTGGGATAAAAGGGCCGGGGGGTGCAATTTTGGTCATTTTGGACCGTTTTTGGGGTAAAAGGGCCGGGGGTTCGATTTTGTAGCATTTTGGACCCTTTTTAGGATAAAAGGGCCTGGGGTGCAATTTTGGTCATTTTAGACCCTTTTTGGGGTAAAAGGGGCGGGAGTGCGATTTTGTGTAATTTTGTACCCTTTTTGGGATAAAAGTGCCGGGAGTGCGATTTTGTGTCATTTTGCACCCATTTCAGGATAAAAGGGCGGGGGGGGTGCAATTTTGGTCATTTTGGACCCATTTCATGGTACAAGGGCTGGGGGGTGCAATTTTGGTAATTTTAGACCCTTTTTGGGGTAAAAGGGCCGGGGGTGCAATTTTGTAGCATTTTGGACCCTTTTTAGGATAAAAAGGCCGGGGGTGCAATTTTGGTAATTTTAGACCCTTTTTGGGGTAAAAGGGCCGGGGGTGCAATTTTGTAGCATTTTGGACCCTTTTTAGGATAAAAAGGCCGGGGGTGCAATTTTGGTAATTTTAGACCCTTTTTGGGGTAAAAGGGCTGGGGGTGCAATTTTGTAGCATTTCGGACCCATTTTGGGATAAAAGGGCCGGGGGGTGCAATTTTGGTCATTTTGGACCGTTTTTGGGGTAAAAGGGCCGGGGGTTCGATTTTGTAGCATTTTGGACCCTTTTTAGGATAAAAGGGCCTGGGGTGCAATTTTGGTCATTTTAGACCCTTTTTGGGGTAAAAGGGGCGGGAGTGCGATTTTGTGTAATTTTGTACCCTGTTTGGGATAAAAGTGCCGGAGTGCGATTTTGTGTCATTTTGCACCCATTTCAGGATAAAAGGGCGGGGGGGTGCAATTTTGGTCATTTTGGACCCATTTCATGGTACAAGGGCTGGGGGGTGCAATTTTGGTAATTTTAGACCCTTTTTGGGGTAAAAGGGCCGGGGGTGTGCGATTTTGTCATTTTGGACCCTTTTTGGGGTAAAAGGGCCGGGGTGCAATTTTGTAGCATTTTGGACCCATTTTGGGATAAAAGGGCGGGGGTGCAATTTTCATCATTTTGGACCGTTTTTGGGGTAAAAGGGCCGGGGGTTCGATTTTGTAGCATTTTGGACCCCTTTTAGGATAAAAGGGCCGGGGGTGCAATTTTGGTCATTTTGGATCCTTTTTGGGTAAAAGGGCCGGGGGTGCAATTTTGAAGCATTTTGTACCCATTTTGGGATAAAAGGGCCGGGGGTGCAACTTTGGTCATTTTGGACCGTTTTTGGGGTAAAAGGGCCGGGGGTTCGATTTTGTAGCATTTTGGACCCTTTTTAGGATAAAAGGGCCGGGGGTGCAATTTTGGTCATTTTGGACCCATTTTGGGGTAAACCGGCTGGGGGTGCAATTTCGGTCATTTTGGACCCATTTTGAGATAAAAGGGCCGGGGGTGTAATTTTGGTCATTTTAGACCCTTTTTGGGTAAAAGGGCTGGGGGTGCAATTTTGGTCATTTTAAACCCTTTTTTGGGAAAAAGGGCTGGTGGTGCAATTTTGTGTCATTTTGGACCCATTTTGGAATAAAAGGGCCGGGGGTGCAATTTTGGTCATTTTAGACCTTTTTTGGGGTAAAAGGCAGGGGTTCAATTTTGGTAATTTTAAACCCGTTTTGGGAAAAAGGGCTGGTGGTGCAATTTTGTAGCATTTTGGACCCTTTTTGGGATAAAAGGGCAGGGAGTGCGATTTTGTACCCTTTTTGGGATAAAAGTGCCGGGAGTGCGATTTTGTGTCATTTTGCACCCATTTCAGGATTAAAGGACCGTGGTTTTGTTTGGTTTGGTTTGATTTTGGTCATTTTGGACCCATTTTGGACCCATTTTGGGATAAAAGTGGCGAGGAGCAATTTTTGTAATTTTGGACCCATTTTGGGATAAAAGGGCCGGGGGTTCGGTTTTGTGTCATTTTGGACCCTTTTTTGGATAAAAGGGCCGAGGGTACAATTTTGGTCATTTTGGACCCATTTTGAGATAAAGGGGCAGAGGGTGCAATTTTGGTCATTTTGGACCCATTTTGGCGATAAACGGGCCGGGGATGCAATTTTGGTCATTTTGGACCCATTTTGGGGTAAAAGAGCCGGGGTTGCGATTTTGTAGAATTTTAGAACCTTTCTAGGATAAAAGGGCCGGGGTGCAATTTTGGTAATTTTACACTCTTTTTGGGGTAAAAGGGCCGGGGGTGCAATTTTGGTCATTTTAAACCTTTTTGGGGTAAAAGGGACGGGGGTGCAATTTTGGTCATTTTAAACCCTTTTTGGGTAAAAGGGCCGGGGGTGCAATTTGTAGCATTTTGGACCCATTTTGGGATAAAAGGACTGGGGGTGCGATTTTGTAGCATTTTGGACCCTTTTTGGATAAAAGGGCCAGGAGTGCGATTTTGTGTCATTTTGTACCCTTTTTGGATAAAAGTGCCGGGAGTGCGATTTTGTGTCATTTTGCACCCATTTCAGGATAAAAGGGCCGGGGTGCAATTTTGGTAATTTTTACACTCTTTTTGGGATAAAAGGGCCGGGGGTGTGCGATTTTGTGTCATTTTGGACCCATTTTGGGATAAAAGGGCCAGGGGTGCAATTTTGTAGCATTTTCGACCCTTTTTAGGATAAAAAGGCCGGGGGTGCAATTTTGGTCATTTTAGACCCTTTTTGGGGTAAAAGGGCCGGGGTGCAATTTTGTAGCATTTTGGATCCATTTTGGGATAAAAGGGCCGGGGGTGTAATTTTGGTAATTTTAGACCATTTTTGGGGTAAAAGGGCCGGGGGTGCAATTTTGGTCATTTTAGACCCTTTTTGGGGTAAAAGGGCCGGGGTGAAATTTTGGTCATTTTAGACCCTTTTTGGGTAAAAGGGCCGGGGGTGCAATTTTGTAGCATTTTGGACCCATTTTGGGATAAAAGGGCGGGGGTGCAATTTTCGTCATTTTGGACTGTTTTTGGGGTAAAAGGGCCGGGGTTCGATTTTGTAGCATTTTGGACCCCTTTTAGGATAAAAGGGCCGGGGGTGCAATTTTGGTCATTTTAGACCCTTTTTGGGGTAAAAAGGGCCGGGGGTGCAATTTTGGTCATTTTGGACCCATTTTGGGATAAAAGGGCCGGGGGTGCAATTTTTGTCATTTTGGACCGTTTTTGGGGTAAAAGGACCGCGGGTTCGATTTTGTAGCATTTTGGACCCTTTTTAGGATAAAAGGGCTGGGGGTGCAATTTTGGTCATTTTAGACCCATTTTGGGGTAAAAGAGCCGGGGGTGCGATTTTGTAGAATTTTGGAACCTTTCTAGGATAAAAGGGCCGGGGTGCAAATTTGGTATTTTAGACTCTTATTGGGGTAAAAGGGCCAGGGGTGCAATTTTGGTCATTTTAGACCTTTTTGGGATAAAAGGGCCGGGTGCGATTTTGTGTCATTTTGTACCCTTTTTGGGATAAAAGTGCCGGAATGTGCGATTTTGTGTAATTTTGCACCCATTTCAGGATAAAAGGGCTGGGGGGTGCAATTTTGGTAATTTTAGACCCTTTTACCCCAAAATGACCAATTGCACTCCCAGCCTTTTTATCCCAAAATGGGTGAAAAATGACCAAAATCGCAACCCCGGCCCTTTTACCCCAAAATGGGTCCAAAATTACCAAAATTGCACCCCGCCCTTTTTACCCCAAAATGGGTCCAAAATGACCAAAATTTAATCCCCGACCCTTTTATCCCAAAATGGGTGCAAAATGACCAAATTGTACCCCCGGCCCTTTAACCCAAAAATGGGACAAAATGACACAAAATCGCACCCCCGGCCCTTTTACCCTGAAATGGGTCCAAAATGGTACAAAATCGCACCCCCGGCCCTTTTATGCTGAAATGGGTCCAAAATGACCAAAATTACACCCCCACCCCTTTTACCCCAAATTGGGTCCAAAATGATCACAATTGCACTCCCGGCCCTTTTATCCTGAAATGGGTGCAAAATGACACAAAATCGCACTTTCGGCCCTTTTATGCTGAAATGGGTCCAAAATGACCAAAATTGCACCCCCGTCCCTTTTGCCCTGAAATGGGTCCAAAATGACAAAATCGCAACCCTGGCCCTTTTACCCCGAAATGGGTCCAAAGTGGCCAAAATTGCACCCCCGACCTTTTTATCCTAAAATGGGTGAAAAATGACCAAAATCGCACCCGGCCCTTTTATCCTGAAATGGGTCCAAAATGACACAAAATCGCACCCCCTGCCCTTTTACCCCAAAATAGGTCCAAAATGACCAAAATTGCACCCCCAGCCCCTATTTCCAAAAATGGGTCCAAAATGACCAAAATTGCACCCCTGGCCCTTTTATCCCAAAATGGGTGCAAATGACCAAAATTGCACCTTCGGCCCTTTTATCCCAAAATGGGTGCAAAATGACCAAAATTGCATGCCCGGCCCTTTTATCCCAAAATGGGTGCAAAATTACCAAAATGGGTGCAAAATTACTAAAAATGTAACCCTCAGCCCTTTTACCCCGAAATGAGTCCAAAATGACCAAAATCGCACCCCCGACCCTTTTACCCCGAAATGGGTCCAAAATGACTAAAATTGCACCCCCAGCCCTTATATCCCAAAATGGGTGAAAAATAACCAAAATTGCACCCCCGTCCCTTTTCCCCTGATAAGGGTCTAAAATGACCAAAATTGCACCCCGGCCTTTTACCCCAAAATGGGTACAAAAATAAACAAAATCGCACCCCCGGCCCTTTTATCCCAAAAAGGGTCTAAAATGACCAAAATTGCACCCCTGACTCTTTTACCCCAAAATGTGTCCAAAATGACACAAAATCGCACCCCCGGCCCTTTAACCCCGAAATGGGTCCAAAATTACCAAAATCGCACCCCCGGCCCTTTTATCCTGAAATGGGTCCAAAATGACCAAAATCGCACCCCCGCCCCTTTTACCCCAAAATTGCACCCCCGCCTTTTTATCTCAAAATGGGTGAAAAATGACCAAAATCGCAACCCCGGCCCTTTAACCCCAAAATAGGTCCAAAATGACCAAAATTGCACCCCATCACGTTTACCCAAAATGGGTCCAAAATGACCAAAATTTAATCCCGGCCCTTTTATCCCAAAATGGGTGCAAAATGACCAAAATTGCACCCCCAGCCCTTTAACCCAAAAATGGGACAAAATGACACAAAATCGCACCCCCGGCCCTTTTATGCTGAAATGGGTCCAAAATGACCAAAATTGCACCCCCACCCATTTTACCCCAAAATGGGTCCAAAATGATCACAATTGCACTCCCGGCCCTTTTATCCTGAAATGGGTGCACAAAATGACACAAAATCGCACTTCCGGCCCTTTTATGCTGAAATGGGTCCAAAATTTCCCCCCGGCCCTTTTACCCGAAATGGGTCCAAAGTGGCCATAATTGCACCCCCGACCTTTTTATCCCAAAATAGGTGAAAAATGACCAAAATCGCAACTCCAGCCCTTTTACCCCAAAATGACCAATTGCACTCCCATCCGTTTTATCCCAAAATGGGTGAAAAATGACCAAAATCGCAAACCCGGCCCTTTTACCCCAAAATGGGTCCAAAATGACCAAAATTTTATCCCCGGCCCTTTTATCCCAAAATGGGTGCAAAATGACCAAAATTGCCCCCCAGGCCCTTTTATCCTGAAATGGGTACAAAATGACACAAAATCGCACCCCCGGCCCTTTTACCCCAAAATGACCAATTGCACTCCCAGCCTTTTTATCCCAAAATGGGTGAAAAATGACCAAAATCGCAACCCCGGCCCTTTTACCCCAAAATGGGTCCAAAATTACCAAAATTGCACCCCGCCCTTTTTACCCCAAAATGGGTCCAAAATGACCAAAATTTAATCCCCGACCCTTTTATCCCAAAATGGGTGCAAATGACCAAAATTGTACCCCCGGCCCTTTAACCCAAAAATGGGACAAAATGACACAAAATCGCACCCCCGGCCCTTTTACCCTGAAATGGGTCCAAAATGGTACAAAATCGCACCCCCGGCCCTTTTATGCTGAAATGGGTCCAAAATGACCAAAATTACACCCCCACCCCTTTTACCCCAAATTGGGTCCAAAATGATCACAATTGCACTCCCGGCCCTTTTATCCTGAAATGGGTGCAAAATGACACAAAATCGCACTTTCGGCCCTTTTATGCTGAAATGGGTCCAAAATGACCAAAATTGCACCCCCGTCCCTTTTGCCCTGAAATGGGTCCAAAATGACAAAATCGCAACCCTGGCCCTTTTACCCCGAAATGGGTCCAAAGTGGCCAAAAATTGCACCCCCGACCTTTTTATCCTAAAATGGGTGAAAAATGACCAAAATCGCACCCGGCCCTTTTATCCTGAAATGGGTCCAAAATGACACAAAATCGCACCCCCTGCCCTTTTACCCCAAAATAGGTCCAAAATGACCAAAATTGCACCCCCAGCCCCTATTTCCAAAAATGGGTCCAAAATGACCAAAATTGCACCCCTGGCCCTTTTATCCCAAAATGGGTGCAAATGACCAAAATTGCACCTTCGGCCCTTTTATCCCAAAATGGGTGCAAAATGACCAAAATTGCATGCCCGGCCCTTTTATCCCAAAATGGGTGCAAAATTACCAAAATGGGTGCAAAATTACTAAAAATGTAACCCTCAGCCCTTTTACCCCGAAATGAGTCCAAAGTGACCAAAATCGCACCCCCGACCCTTTTACCCCGAAATGGGTCCAAAATGACTAAAATTGCACCCCCAGCCCTTATATCCCAAAATGGGTGAAAAATAACCAAAATTGCACCCTTGTCCCTTTTCCCCTGAAAAGGGTCTAAAATGACCAAAATTTCACCCCGGCCTTTTACCCCAAAATGGGTACAAAAATAAACAAAATCGCACTCGGCCCTTTTATCCCAAAAAGGGTCTAAAATGACCAAAATTGCACCCCTGACTCTTTTACCCAAAATGGGTCCAAAATGACACAAAATCGCACCCCCGGCCCTTTTACCCAGAAAAAGATCTAAAATGACCAAAATTGCACCCCTGGCCCTTTTACCCCAAAATGGTCCATTTTAGACCCTATTTGGGGTAAAAGGGCCGAGGGTGCGATTTTGTAGCATTTTGGATCCTTTTTAGGGTAAAAGGGCCGGGGGTGCGATTTTGTAGCATTTTGGACCCTTTTTGGGATAAAAGGGCCGGGGGTGCAATTTTGGTCTTTTTAGACCTTTTTGGGGTAAAAGGGCCGGGGGTGCAATTTTGGTCATTTTGGACCCATTTTGGGATAAAAGGGCCGGGGGTGCAATTTTGGTCATTTTGGACCCTTTTTGGGAAAAAAGGGCCGGGGGTACGATTTTGAAGCATTTTGGACCCTTTTTAGGATAAAAGGGCCGGGGGTGCAATTTTGGTCATTTTAGACCCTTTTTGGGGTAAAAGGGCCGGGGGTGCAATTTTGTAGCATTTCGGACCCATTTTGGGATAAAAGGGCCGGGGGTGCAATTTTGTAGCATTTTGTACCCATTTTGGGATAAAAGGGCCGGGGGTGCAATTTTGGTCATTTTGGACCGTTTTTGGGGTAAAAGGGACGGGGGTTCGATTTTGTAGCATTTTGGACCCTTTTTAGGATAAAAGGGCCGGGGGTGCAATTTTGGTCATTTTGGACCCATTTTGGGGTAAAAGGGCCAGGGGTTCGATTTTGTAGCATTTTGGACCTTTTTAGGATAAAAGGGCCGGGGTGCAAATTTGGTCATTTTGGACCCATTTTGGGGTAAAAGGGCTGGGGGTTCGATTTTGTAGCATTTTGGACCCTTTTTAGGATAAAAGGGTATGGGGTGCAATTTTGGTCATTTTTGGACCCTTTTTGGGGTAAAAGGTCCGGGTGTGCAATTTTGGTCATTTTGGACCCATTTTGGGATAAAAGGGCCGGGGGTGCAATTTTGGTCATTTTGGACCCAGTTTGGGATAAAAGGGCGCGGGGGTGCAATTTTGGTCATTTTGGACCCTTTTTGGTGAAAAAGGGCCGGGGGTACGATTTTGTAGCATTTTGGACCCTTTTTAGGATAAAAAGGCCGGGGGTGCAATTTTGGTCATTTTAGACCCTTTTTGGGGTAAAAGGGCCGGGGTGCAATTTTGTAGCATTTTGGACCCATTTTGGGATAAAAGGGCCGGGGGTGCAATTTTTGTCATTTTGGACCGTTTTTGGGGTAAAAGGGCTGCGGGTTCGATTTTGTAGCATTTTGGACCCTTTTTAGGATAAAAGGGCTGGGGGTGCAATTTTGGTCATTTTAGACCCATTTTGGGTAAAAGAGCCGGGGGTGCGATTTTGTAGAATTTTGGAACCTTTCTAGGATAAAAGGGCCGGGGTGCAATTTTGGTATTTTAGACTCTTATTGGGGTAAAAGGGCCAGGGGTGCAATTTTGGTCATTTTAGACCTTTTTGGGATAAAAGGGCCGGGGTGCGATTTTGTGTCATTTTGTACCCTTTTTGGGATAAAAGTGCCGGAATGTGCGATTTTGTGTAATTTTGCACCCATTTCAGGATAAAAGGGCGGGAGGTGCAATTTTGGTCATTTTGGACCCATTTCATGGCAAAAGGGCTGGGGGGTGCAATTTTGGTAATTTTAGACCCTTTTTGGGGTAAAAGGGCTGGGGGTGCGATTTTGTAGAATTTTGGAACCTTTCTAGGATAAAAGGGCCGGGGTGCAATTTTGGTAATTTTGGACCCTTTTTGGGGTAAAAGGGCCGGGGGTGCGATTTTCTAGCATTTTGGACCCATTTTGGGATAAAAGGGCCGGGAGTGCGATTTTGTGTCATTTTGTACCCTTTTTGGGATAAAAGTGCCGGGAGTGCAATTTTGTGTCATTTTGCACCCATTTCAGGATAAAAGGGCCGTGGGTGCAATTTTGGTCATTTTGAACCCATTTTGGAAAAACAGGGTCGGGGGTGCAATTTTGGTCATTTTAGACCCTTTTTGGGGTAAAAGGGCCGGGGGTGCAATTTTGTAGCATTTCGGATCCATTTTGGGATAAAAGGGCGGGGGTGCAATTTTCATCATTTTGGACCGTTTTTGGGGTAAAAGGGCCGGGGGTTCGATTTTGTAGCATTTTGGACCCCTTTTAGGATAAAAGGGCCGGGGGTGCAATTTTGGTCATTTTGGACCCATTTTGGGCCCATTTTGGGATAAAAGTGGCGAGGAGCAATTTTTGTCATTTTGGACCCATTTTGGGATAAAAGGGCCGGGGGTTCAATTTTGTGTCATTTTGGACCCTTTTTTGGATAAAAGGGCCGAGGGTGCAATTTTGGTCATTTTGGACCCATTTTGGGATAAAGGGGCCGGGGGTGCAATTTTTGTCGTTTTAAACCCTTTTTGGGGTAAAAGGGCCGGGGGTGCAATTTTGGTCATTTTAAACCCTTTTTGGGTAAAAGGCTGGGGGTGCAATTTTGTAGCATTTCGGACCCATTTTGGGATAAAAGGGCCGGGGGGTGCAATTTTGGTCATTTTGGACCGTTTTTGGGGTAAAAGGGCCGGGGGTTCGATTTTGTAGCATTTGGACCCTTTTTAGGATAAAAGGGCCTGGGGTGCAATTTTGGTCATTTTAGACCCTTTTTGGGGTAAAAGGGGCGGGAGTGCGATTTTGTGTAATTTTGTACCCTTTTTGGGATAAAAGTGCCGGGAGTGCGATTTTGTGTCATTTTGCACCCATTTCAGGATAAAAGGGCGGGGGGGGTGCAATTTTGGTCATTTTGGACCCATTTCATGGTACAAGGGCTGGGGGGTGCAATTTTGGTAATTTTAGACCCTTTTTGGGGTAAAAGGGCCGGGGGTGTGCGATTTTGTCATTTTGGACCTATTTTGGGATAAAAGGGCCGGGGGTGCAATTTTGTAGCATTTTGGACCCTTTTTAGGATAAAAAGGCCGGGGGTGCAATTTTGGTAATTTTAGACCCTTTTTGGGGTAAAAGGGCTGGGGGTGCAATTTTGTAGCATTTCGGACCCATTTTGGGATAAAAGGGCCGGGGGGTGCAATTTTGGTCATTTTGGACCGTTTTTGGGGTAAAAGGGCCGGGGGTTCGATTTTGTAGCATTTTGGACCCTTTTTAGGATAAAAGGGCCTGGGGTGCAATTTTGGTCATTTTAGACCCTTTTTGGGGTAAAAGGGGCGGGAGTGCGATTTTGTGTAATTTTGTACCCTGTTTGGGATAAAAGTGCCGGGAGTGCGATTTTGTGTCATTTTGCACCCATTTCAGGATAAAAGGGCGGGGGGGTGCAATTTTGGTCATTTTGGACCCATTTCATGGTACAAGGGCTGGGGGGTGCAATTTTGGTAATTTTAGACCCTTTTTGGGGTAAAAGGGCCGGGGGTGTGCGATTTTGTCATTTTGGACCCTTTTTGGGGTAAAAGGGCCGGGGTGCAATTTTGTAGCATTTTGGACCCATTTTGGGATAAAAGGGCGGGGGTGCAATTTTCATCATTTTGGACCGTTTTTGGGGTAAAAGGGCCGGGGGTTCGATTTTGTAGCATTTTGGACCCCTTTTAGGATAAAAGGGCCGGGGGTGCAATTTTGGTCATTTTGGATCCTTTTTGGGTAAAAGGGCCGGGGGTGCAATTTTGAAGCATTTTGTACCCATTTTGGGATAAAAGGGCCGGGGGTGCAACTTTGGTCATTTTGGACCGTTTTTGGGGTAAAAGGGCCGGGGGTTCGATTTTGTAGCATTTTGGACCCTTTTTAGGATAAAAGGGCCGGGGGTGCAATTTTGGTCATTTTGGACCCATTTTGGGGTAAACCGGCTGGGGGTGCAATTTCGGTCATTTTGGACCCATTTTGAGATAAAAGGGCCGGGGGTGTAATTTTGGTCATTTTAGACCCTTTTTGGGTAAAAGGGCTGGGGGTGCAATTTTGGTCATTTTAAACCCTTTTTTGGGAAAAAGGGCTGGTGGTGCAATTTTGTGTCATTTTGGACCCATTTTGGAATAAAAGGGCCGGGGGTGCAATTTTGGTCATTTTAGACCTTTTTTGGGGTAAAAGGGCAGGGGGTTCAATTTTGGTAATTTTAAACCCGTTTTGGGAAAAAGGGCTGGTGGTGCAATTTTGTAGCATTTTGGACCCTTTTTGGGAAAAAGGGCAGGGAGTGCGATTTTGTACCCTTTTTGGATAAAAGTGCCGGGAGTGCGATTTTGTGTCATTTTGCACCCATTTCAGGATTAAAGGACCGTGGTTTTGGTTTGGTTTGGTTTGATTTTGGTCATTTTGGACCCATTTTGGACCCATTTTGGGATAAAAGTGGCGAGGAGCAATTTTTGTAATTTTGGACCCATTTTGGGATAAAAGGGCCGGGGGTTCGGTTTTGTGTCATTTTGGACCCTTTTTTGGATAAAAGGGCCGAGGGTACAATTTTGGTCATTTTGGACCCATTTTGAGATAAAGGGGCAGAGGGTGCAATTTTGGTCATTTTGGACCCATTTTGGCGATAAACGGGCCGGGGATGCAATTTTGGTCATTTTGGACCCATTTTGGGGTAAAAGAGCCGGGGTTGCGATTTTGTAGAATTTTAGAACCTTTCTAGGATAAAAGGGCCGGGGTGCAATTTTGGTAATTTTACACTCTTTTTGGGGTAAAAGGGCCGGGGGTGCAATTTTGGTCATTTTAAACCTTTTTGGGTAAAAGGGACGGGGGTGCAATTTTGGTCATTTTAAACCCTTTTTGGGTAAAAGGGCCGGGGGTGCAATTTGTAGCATTTTGGACCCATTTTGGGATAAAAGGACTGGGGGTGCGATTTTGTAGCATTTTGGACCCTTTTTGGATAAAAGGGCCAGGAGTGCGATTTTGTGTCATTTTGTACCCTTTTTGGGATAAAAGTGCCGGGAGTGCGATTTTGTGTCATTTTGCACCCATTTCAGGATAAAAGGGCCGGGGTGCAATTTTGGTAATTTTACACTCTTTTTGGGATAAAAGGGCCGGGGGTGTGCGATTTTGTGTCATTTGGACCCATTTTGGGATAAAAGGGCCAGGGGTGCAATTTTGTAGCATTTTCGACCCTTTTTAGGATAAAAAGGCCGGGGGTGCAATTTTGGTCATTTTAGACCCTTTTTGGGGTAAAAGGGCCGGGGTGCAATTTTGTAGCATTTTGGATCCATTTTGGGATAAAAGGGCCGGGGGTGTAATTTTGGTAATTTTAGACCATTTTTGGGGTAAAAGGGCCGGGGGTGCAATTTTGGTCATTTTAGACCCTTTTTGGGGTAAAAGGGCCGGGGTGAAATTTTGGTCATTTTAGACCCTTTTTGGGTAAAAGGGCCGGGGGTGCAATTTTGTAGCATTTTGGACCCATTTGGGATAAAAGGGCGGGGGTGCAATTTTCGTCATTTTGGACTGTTTTTGGGGTAAAAGGGCCGGGGGTTCGATTTTGTAGCATTTTGGACCCCTTTTAGGATAAAAGGGCCGGGGGTGCAATTTTGGTCATTTTAGACCCTTTTTGGGGTAAAAGGGCCGGGGGTGCAATTTTGGTCATTTTGGACCCATTTTGGGATAAAAGGGCCGGGGGTGTAATTTTGGTCATTTTAGACCCTTTTTGGGGTAAAAGGGCCGGGGTGAAATTTTGTAGCATTTTGGACCCATTTTGGGATAAAAGGGCCGGGGGTGCAATTTTTGTCATTTTGGACCGTTTTTGGGTAAAAG